>NC_090937.1:621625258-621954250 GCF_040938575.1 Ambystoma mexicanum
GCAAGGCTGGTGAGGGGCACAGACACAGCCATCACGGGGCCAAGGGGGTGAGGGGCACATACACAGCCATCATGGGGGCAAGGGGGTTGAGGGGCACACAGAGTCATCATGGGCAGGGAGGGGCAACACACACAGCCATCACGAGGGGCATGAGGGATAAGCGGCACACACACATCCATCATGGGGGGCAAGGGAGGTGAGAGGCACACGCACACAGCCATCATGGGGGAAAGGTGGTGAGGGGCACACACACACAGCCATCGTGGGGGTCAAGAGGAACACACACAGCCATCACGGGTGGCAAGGCGGGGTGAGGGGTACACACAAAGCCATCACGGGGGTATGGGGGATGGGCCCACACACAGCCATCACGGGGGAAAAGAGGGGAACACACACATCCATCACGGGGGTCAAGGGGTGAGGGGCTCATACACAGCCATCATGGGAGGAATGGCGGGAAGGGGCACATACACATCCATCACAGGGGCAAGGGGAGGTGAGGGGCACACACACACAGCCATCACGGAGGGCAAGCGAGTCAGGGGCACACACACATCCATCACGGGGGGCAAGGGCGTTGAGGGACACACACACAGCCATCACGAGGGATGAGAGGGGTGAGGGGCACACACACATGCATCACGGAGGGCAATGGGGATGAGGGTTACACATGCGGGGCACACACACAGCCATAGCGTACCATGGCGGACAGGGGCAGACGGCACTGTTGTAGTGGGCCTTAGTTGACCTTGGCTGGCACACGCCTCCCGGTTGCTCTGATTGGCCTATCAAGGCCTGGCAACCAATGGGAGGGGTGGAGTGAGCCCAGGCAATTCAGGTCAAACAAAGAAGAAAGCAGTGTGGTCATCTTGGAAAGGCCAGGAGACATTAAGAATCCAGTTTGAAAGTCAGAAGAAATGAAGTTTCAGCAGTTAGTGAAAAAGCAGGGTAGGGATGAAAACATCCTGCAATCATCAGGCAGCCTACTTTAGTGCAGGGATTCCCAACATGATTAGGGAAAGAAGTGCGTGACAGGTGTGAGACATGGCAAAAATACAAGGGCTTGCCCATGTAAAACCGCGTGCTCTGCAACAATGATGGTAGTCAGGGAATGGATTTGCAGGAGCCCTGGAAACGTGGCTTCATACATGCAGCAGAGGAAAGGCAGAAACAGAAGGAAGAGTAGAAGATGAAACACATGGGTAGGTAATGGAAAGCAAAGAAATGAGTCCCCAAACCGAGCGCGGCAAGATGTGTATCCCAAAAGTCAGAGAAACATGATGAAATGGCTCTGGAGGGACAGCATTGATATATGGAGTAAGCACAGACTAATAGTTGAACCATAAATTCGACCCAGCAAATCTGTGAAACATTCCTAATCACACAAACCCTGATAGGGATAAGATGTGTCACTCATTATACCTGATAAAAGTTGAATGACGCACACCTCAGCTCAAACATCTGCCCCTGCCACAGTCCACAAACAGTTGACCATGGTATACACTCACAACCAACCATGACAGGTGGACACACAGTCAGAAGGCACAGTCATCACAATCAGTAAACAGTGTCCCCAGCCATCCATCAGATTAACAAGACCATAACCATCATTGGCATCACCCTTGGGTGAGTAAAACAACCCTCAAGCAATAGTGACAGAGGAAAAGGTCAGTAAAGCCAGAGTGAACACACACAGGGCCCCATTCCTATGCAAACACCACCAAAGTGTCAGCAAATGCTGTGCACTCACCTGTCCGTGGAACTCACCTGCCTTGCATACGATGCACACCATTGGGAGACGATCTACCTACATGGAATGCAATGCAGAGTAACAGCACAAAGTACATGCACATAAATGATCACAGTTGACACCAGAAAGAAAATATACATACAACACAGAGTGCAGGAGCAACACAGGGTGACACAGGGTGAATGGCCATTGACATTGATGTGTACAGGAGTACAGTGTACCACACCAGAGAGAGGGAGAGAGAGAGTGGCACCGAGTGTGAATAACAATGAAATGACAGATCAAGGTGTCCGTGGCCTGGTTCACCGATGTACAATGACATGCTGCACAGCACAGTCAGTGCGCCCTTTGATGTATCCACATAGGTAGCTTACACAGTGACATGAGCTCCAATCAAATTACCTCAATGCCATGTGAGCATGTAAAGGACATATAAGAGAACCGACATATGCAGCAAAGGTGACCAACAATGAAGCATGCCCAACATGCACGACAGTGCAAATGCTTACCAAATAACTGTGTCTGCATGTTGTAAATCCCACATGCCCCTTACCACGGTGTACTGGAACAACATGGACAAACATATTAAAACACCCATTGTGCAGTATAATTGACACAGCACACACGTGTCATAGAAAAACAAAGCTATGATTACCTGCACATGACATCGGTGCACCCCCATGCAAACATGCTGTATGGCTTCACTAGGCATGCCTGCACGTACACCACTGCAAATATTAGTCCCTGAGGAGTTAATGGCACACCTCCAGGGCAATCAATGCAAAAATCCACAACCGGTAAAGGTGAAAACTAAATATGACATGCCAACATCTGGCCAGGGGGAGTGAAAAAAAGAAAACAAATGTCCATCTTTGTCCAGGGTAAGAGGAGGTGTCCCCCCAGGAGGGGACAGGGGTAGGATGCACCTCAACACCCACATGTGTGGATGTTGAAAAAAAACAATTCCCTCCATGGGTACATGGACCGCACAGCTATCATGGATTGGGAGGTCTGTCGCTGCTGTCACCACCTTCCTGTGAAGAATGCGAAGGTGGTAGTGGTAAGGGAGGTTGACCACATATAGCCCTGGCCTCGTCCTCCATGGCAGCATCCAGACGGGACCCAGATGAATGCATCTGCAACATGGAGCCTCAGGGTATGCATGCAACACCTCACAGGATGCATGTAGTTCCTCCAAGATGGTATGAGTCAACAATTGCATCTGCTGTTCGTACTGTGTACTGCAGGCTGCCACTAGCACTTCCATTGAAGCTCTGAGTGCCAGTAACTCTTGCCTCAGGGCTTCCCTGTGGGCCCAACCCTCTGCAAGCAGAGAGGCCTACAGAGACCTCAATATGGCCTGTCGGCTCCTGTTGCTGGCCTCCATGTGCCGCCTGTGTGAGTGGCATGTGGACTGCAATGCCTGCAGCTGGTTCTCTACCTGTGTTTGTCTGGAGAACATGGAATTGGCCACCCTAGCCAAGCCCTGAGCCAATATCTCATAGGAAGCACCCTGTTGCTGTGCAACACGCAACATTGACTGCTCCCACACTGTCTTCCAAGCCACAACATGTCCACCATGTGTGCATCCCCCATGCCTGCCAGGCCCAAGGGAGAAGGGCCCTTGATGTGAAGCCGCTGTGTGTGGCTGTAGGACTGCATCCCTCCCTTGGTCATCCATCCCAGGACTGGAAGCCAATTGAGTGGAGCATGGCCTTGCAGCTGAAACCACCACAGACGGACATGGCAACACTGACTGGCCCTGTGAGGGGGCGTGACCCCCTGCAGATGCACAGGCTACAACTGTTCCAACACTTGATGCACTCACCTCCGACAGCTGAGAGGAATGGACATCCGGTTCACCACCAGAGCTATCATTGGAGTCAGACTCATACAGAGTCATGGCCCAGATGGACTGTAGCACCAGTGGATTCTCATGGGCTGCCACAACACATCCTCCACTGGTGCTCTATCGGGGCTTGGGCTCCAGTTCCTCATCAACCTCCTCCCCTGAATCTGGTGGCTCATCACCTGCACATGGACACATAAAGACATGAAGAATCATGTTGATTGCATCTACTACATGCATGGTCATCACAATGCTGTCCTGCAGCACATTGCCATGCATGTTAACATGCCATAATTTGCATACACACACTATGCATAGAAATCCATCCCTGAGATCATGGTGTATACAGACTTGCCACCACATCCCATGTCCCTAACCATGCAAGCACTTCACACATTGCCAATACGCATGTATCTGTGTAAGCACATCCTGCCCCATGGCAAAGCAACCAGTAGACTGAAATATGATAATTTTGACAAAAAAAGGATGTTCTACATGCCATTAGGGTACATGAGAACATGTCCACACACACTCACAGCCAAGTCTACTACCACTGGCACAGGGAGTGCACACAATGTGGAAATGGACAGAGTGTGGTGTCCCCGGTGTGTGATGTGGAGAGAGTGATGACATGTGTTGGGAGATCGGAAGAGGGGACAGTGGCACACATGAGGGACAGGGCCATGCACCCATAGGGTGTGTGTTGAGTATAGCAGGTCAACATGGACGACTCCAGACACATATCTACAAGGGGCTCAGTGCCATAGCTGCGGCAGGGATTTGCACAGTGTAGTAAAATGCTATTTCACTCATAGCACAATGTCCCGCCCTCTGACAGTGTTCATGGAAGGTATGGGTAGCATGAAACCACCTATGGACATGTGTGAATGGAATTTCTACTACATGCAGTGCATGTTGTGTAGCACGTGCTTCAGACAGAAGCACTTGACTGGCATAGCTGAGTCACTAACATCACTGATGTGCATAGCCAGATGCCACGTTATGTTGGCATGCCGGAAATGTCTTTTAGTATCTGACGGTTGTGGATGACTACTGGCCCAAAGCCATGTTCAACCAATGTGCAGCATATGGGTTGTACGCACTCTGCAGTACACTAAGCACGGGTCAGTATACCATGACATGGTACACTCATGGCAGTCAAACAAATGCAGGCGGAAGTGCTACACAAGCTAAACAATCATACACATTTATTTAATCTACATACACATATTCAGGATGCACAAGCTTCATCACTCACTGGATGTTTCCTCGTAATCTGGCAGGCCTCCCACGCCTTGCAACTGACCCACATGAATAAACTCGCTCATGGCCTCTTCATGTGGCGTGAGATTCTGCTCCTGTGATGACTCACCTCCATTCACCAGAGCAGAAGCAAGTTTGGCACCCAGCTTCGATTTGGTTTGATGGTGGAGGTCATTCCACTGCTTCATGACCTCACGAGTGGTGTGCCTCTCATTTCCAAGGCGTTGATGCCATCCATGACTCGTTACCAGTGGACCATACGGTGTTGTTCACGCATGTATTCCACAAGGATCTTGAGTTCATCATCATTATAGCTCCTCTTCCTCAATGTGGTGGTCTCCTTTTTCCATGGTTTAGGATTGAGCCTTTCCCTATCCTGCACACTTCTGCCTCTTGGAAGATGGTGAAGACCCTGTGTGGCTGGGACCACTCAGGGCATTAGGGGCTGGACCACTAGTTGCCTGGGTCATGCCATCACCCACTGATGTTGGGTCAGTTACAGAGCAGATGACCTGCAGATCCCTGACCCAGGAAGCTGGGGTCAGGTGTTTTGTGGAGACATCCCATCCCCTTGGACACACGGACATCAGCTGCCCCTGCATGTCTGTGTTCTTGGGGGGATGACAACAGAGACTGCTGTACCTCCCTGACCTGGGTGGTTGGGGGCAGTAGCTGCATCTGCCTCAACCTGGGTGCTTGGGAGAGCAGATGACCCTGCAGATCCCTGACCAAGGGTGCTGGGATCCAGTGTTTTGCGGGGACGTCCCTTCCCTTTGGACACAAGGACATCAGCTGCCCCTGCATGTGTGTGTCCCGGGGGGCAACAGATACTACTCTACCTCCCTGACATGGGTGGTTGGGGGCAGCAGCTGCATCTGCAGGTGCCTCAACCAGGGTGCTTGGGAGAGCAGAAGACCCTGCAGATCCATGGCCCAGAGTGCTGGAGTGAGGTGTTTTGCTTGGACGTCCCTTCCCCTTGGACAAACGGACATCAGCTGCCCCTGCATGTCTGTGTCCGTGGGGGGGTACGACAACAGATACTGCTGTACCACCCTGACCCTGGTTGTTGGGGACAGGAGCTGCCCCTGCAGCTCCCTGGCCATGGGTTGTGGGGAGAGCAGCATCACCTGCAGCTCCCTTACCCTGGGTTCAGGGGACAGCAGGATCGCCTGCAGCTCCCTGACCCTATTGGGGGGGTGCACAGCTCTCTTTGCACATTCCCGACCCTGGCCACCTCAGCCATCTCTGCCACCTTTCCCTCTTGGGGCCTTCCGAACCATGGTACAGATGGATTTGTACAATGGGAAGCCCAACAAGCAATTGTCCTGGGCAATAGGAGTGAGGGGGCAGGGTATGCGATGTAAAACATACTAGTGTGGTCCAACAAGGCTCAATATTACCTCTGGTGAAAAAAAAAAACAGGGCGTGCACAGGCACCGCAAATGTCAAAGATGCATCTAAGTGACCCCTCGGTAGCTCCTGTGAAAAGAAAACGCATTACGCGATACACTGGGCCACCCAGCAACACAATAAATGTGTACCCAAAGCCCACAGAAGCAACTGTGATGTTAACAATGGGGGTATGTGATACACAGTGGCATCCAGAGTATGAATAATGAATACACGACTCACCATTAACCTCAGGAAAAAGAAAATACATGCGCATGTGCACGGAGGCAAATCCCCCACCAAAATAAGAAGTTTACACTGTCACAGAAGTGAACAAAATGCGTGGCCCCTCAAAAATCTCCGAAGTCCACACGTCCGTCCGCTCCAACTTGCACATGCAGGTAATGTTCTCCATCGCACTCCTTTATACCGAATCTGAATGCCAATGCCCAACGGCCAGTGCGTGTCACGTAACTCACGTGATTAGGCCCCATCCTCTGATTTCACATGTACGTGCTAATTTCGCACGTGCAGCATAACCGTCACTCGTTTCTGTCTGCCCACGCGAGAAACACGGAAGACCCATGCTCCTGCCAGCAAGCCTTTTTACCTGCCTCCTACTGCCCTGTGCTCCCTCCTACGAGCCATCTGCTGCTGCCTGCCCACTGTGTGTGCCTGCTTCCCACCTGCCCTGCAATTTTAGTGCCTGCTGTCAAGCCATTGCCAGTGCTCCTGTCCTTGGCACTGTGACCACCTCAGCTGATCCTGAAGACTCCCAATGTGCCATTCCAACACCACCACTCCACAGTGCAGCCCCGGGACCACCTTGCCCACCTACACTGGCCTCTGTGGTTGCCATGTCTCAACCAGCATCTTCCGATGTTAGTGGCAACCCCATGGCAGCGAGGCAGATGGCTGTCAAATTCACAGCCAGGGAAGTTGACATGCTGGTGGAGCATGTCCTGGTGCATTATGATGCCCTCTTCCACGGACCAACGCAAGTCATCAAGGAAGGACGGAAGCTGATCTGGAACCAGATTGTGGGTGTCATCAAAGCAGGGGGGTGGCCCACAGCAAGGCTCTGCATTTTCTCCAGGCTGGTGCCAAACGGGGGAGGCGCAGGGGCCAGATTAACACCACCGACATGCAGGTCTGGGAGAAATTCTACCCGGCGCTGCACACCCAGATCAGCGATTTGCAGCTCTGCCTGAAGTCGTCAGGGACTGTGCACCTTGGCCTTACAGCAAGTGTGCCTCTTGTACGGATGTCTGTGTGCATATCCCAGACAGTGCTCTATATGTCTTCTATAAACCATGTGTAATGGCAATGGTCTTACTTTTGCATTGTGTGTTGTACTGCAGCATTTCACGACGTGCACGTGGTTTGTCACATGTGTCTGAGACGTGCCTTTGTGAGAGGTGTGAAAGATGGGTAGTGTTGTCAACATCATGCACATGCTTGGTGTTCATGTGTATGTGTCTAAGATGTTACTGTATGACTGGCCATCACTCCTGGATGGATGTCACAGGTGCATTTCAATGTGTGACCTAGTCTTGTTGTGTGATTGTTGTTGAGGGGACTCTGATGTGCTAGCTCAGTGCACTGCTTGAGGACTGTCAGGTGATGTGCGTGCATGACATGTCTATGGCCCATGACGCATGTGTGTGTAGCATGCACAATCGATAGGTTGTGACAGGGCCATATCCACAGATTTGATTGTCTGTTGTGAAGGACAGACGTGTATATTATAACCTTTAGCAGTGTACTTCATGCACATATTTTTGGTACCAAACACACATCGGTGCGGTACCTGATGTTTGTATTCTATGTCTCCTTGTCCACAGTTGCGTTGGAAGAAGAGGGTGGTGAAGGTGCTGCGGAGCAAGGCAGCAGGGATGCCTCCACCGGGCAAAGACGCAAGGCCCAGTGATGCCCCTTGGACACAACATCTTCAGGGAGCGAGGAGACTGGAGCGGTATCTCAAACATAAGCTACAGCTGCTGAGGGGAGGTCCAAGAGGGCAAAGGTGGATGTGGACTCTTCAGCAGCGGGGGGGACAGGTGAGCACACACAGGGGCCATCCATTGCGAATTACGCTGGGGAGGCATCCAGGTTAGCAGGGGAGGAGGAGGAGAAGGGGACGTTTTAGCCCAGTCCATGCAGCCCGGCGGGGGTGGTGAGGTGGGTGTGACTGGTGCAGTCCTGACTCAGGGGCATGAGGCAGTGCATGTCACTGTGGAGGGGCCTGTGCCAAATCCTGTCCCTTTGGAGGGGCCAGTGCCTGCACCAGTATGCACCTGCCGGCATGACTCAGGCCGGACCCATCCACAGGTGTTGTTGTTTCCACCCTGACCGACACCCCACTGCCTGCGGATGTTGCCATTCGGGACAGAGTGGTAGACCTGCTAGTCGGTATCGGGAAGCATACTGGCGCCATTCGTGATGATTTGCAGGCTTGCACTCATGTGCTTGCACATCATCTCAATGGTATCTGACATCTCCTGAACTGGCCAGTAGCATTCCTGATCTCAAATTTGGTGCTAGGGCTGGCCATTTATGCGACCCCCCTCCTCGTCTTGCTCCTCTGTGTGCCAGTAGTCCTCCCGGGCACCTTCTGGCCCAGATGCCACCAGGGCCCCCTGTAAAACCAGTCCCAACCATGTCAGTCCACCGGGTGGAGCTAACATCCCTGCATGAGTTAGGAGTCGACAGTGGAACAGCTGAGGTGATCACCACGCTGATCCAGGGAATGACAGGAGCAATGGCAATGGAGGGTGGTCAGGCACCCAGGAGCAGGGCATAGGCCTGACACCCCGGTTGATGTCATCAGCCTGGAGGGTGTCCACAAGAAGCAGGAACCAGGCGATTTCGCAACAGCAGGCTCGAAGTAGGATGCTATTGTACTCAGGGCATCCCATCTCAAGGAGGCAGGTATCCGGTGTCAGGCAGGACACAAATGTGGACCTCAGAATGAGGATGCCTTCCGTGTTCGTACGATATGGGCAGCGAGGCAGCGGGCTCTGGAGCTGAGAATCGCCATGGCCAGGGTCGAGATTGCACTGCGTCGGGCAGAGAGGCAGGCTGACATATTCAACGATACTGGAGACCCTGCAAGCCCTCGAGGAGAAAGCAGAGGCACACCTAGGGGAATTGGACGCAGTCTTCGATGATGCCCACTGCCTGTGTACATAGTTTCATAGATATGCGTTGCCTTTCATTTTTCATTATCATTTGGAGCTTGGATCACAGACATTACTCCATTTTTTTGCACATAGTTCTGTAGCTGTACGTTTCCTTTTATTTATCCTCTATTATTTTTTTGTACATCGTTTTTTGGTGTGTTTGAGGTGTTTTATTTGTGATTTTATAGATTTTTTAGTGTAAATATTTTTTATACACATGTAAATTTTTATTTATCAATTTGTACATGGACATTTTTTAAGATTATGATTTCTGATTTCTGATTTTATTTACAGTATGTACGATTCTAATACAACTGTTTCATATATTTATGTTTTAGTTTCACAGTCATTGTCAGTCACAGTTATTTTTGCAATGTGCCTGTTTGGTAGTCCATTTAGTAGCCCTGTTCCTGCCCATTGTTAGTGGTGTGTGTGGTTGCTTACTTGCATGTGTTATGTTTGGGGTTTATTTGCGGGGTGACTATACACATGGGGCGGACCGGTGGTGGTATGTGAAGTGGGATTTTGTGTGTGCACTGTCAAATGGCATTTCCTTTCACATGTGCAGCATCACTGTGTATTTGCCCTCACTGTGTTTGTGAGTGGGGCTGGTGGGTGACTGTGGGAGTGTTACATGTTCAGGACATTTGCACATGATTTGCTTGATGCTGTGTAACACACATGTGGTGCTTTCCCCTTCACCGACATGTGTTTTTTCAGTTATCATCATCTCTGGTGTTGGTCACCCTTTTTGCACCAGGATTCCTAATTGGCATTTCTTGGTATTTACACATGATATGATATGATGGTATGATATGATGGTATGATATGATGGTATGATATGGCATTTATAGCGCGCCTATACACAAGTGCTTCTAGGCGCGAAGAGGCAAGGGAGGGGAACAAAGGGAGGACAGACAACGATCCTACTAGGACAGGTGTCATGCAGATCGCGCAAGTGCGTGGGAAGGGGGCAGGGACAGTGCAGTACAAGACGATAACAATAAATAACGGCCAGCAAGTGGCAAGTGCATGGGTAAGTGCGGACATCAGGTGTCAAGGGCTGGCAGGGGGACTGTAGGGAAACAGAAACAGTCCCCGAGTGCGGGGTTTGCCCAGTGGGCAGTGCAGGTGTGAGGTGCTGGCGGGGGAGGGACCTGGGCCTGAGATCGGAGGGTCTCCAGGTAGCCAGTGTAGTTCAGGTTTCCGCCATGAGTTGAGCAGAGGAGAGGAGGGGAAAAAGCAGAAGCAAAGAGAAGCAAAGAGCCGGGTGGGGGCACGGGTGATGGGGTCTGGGGTGTCCCATGTGGAGGGGGCTGCCTGCAGGGTGGGGGAATGGATGATGGGGGCTGGGATGTCCCATGTGGAGGGGGCTGCTTGCAGGGTGGGAGCATGGGTGATGGGGCTGGGGTATCCCATGTAGATGGGGCTGCCTGCAGGGTGGGGGCATGGGTAATGGGGTCTGGTGTGTACCATGTGGAGGGGGCTGACTACAGGGTGGGGGTACAGGTGATGGGGTCTGGGTGGGGGTATCCCATGTGAAGGGGGCTGCCTGCAGAGTGGGGGGACGGGTGATGGGGCAGGGGTGTCCCGTGTGGAGGGGGCTGCATGCAAGGTGGGGGCAGGGGTGAAGGGGGCTGGGGTGTCTCATGTTCAGGGGGCTTCCTGCAGGGTGGGGGCATGGGTGATGGGGCTAGGGTATCCCATGTGGAGGGGGCTGCCTGCAGGGTGGGGCCACGGGTGATGGGGGCTGGGGATGGTGTATCCCATGTGGATGGGGCTTCCTGCAGGGTGGGGGTATGGGTGATGGGGTGGGGTTATCCCATATGGAGGGGGCTGCCTGCAGGGTGGGGTCATGGGTGATGGCAGGAGGGGTATCGCATGTGGAGGAGGATGCCTGCAGGGTGGGGGCATGGTTGATGGGTGCTGGGGCTGTGTTATCCCATGTGGAAGGGGCTGTCTGCAGGGTGGAGGCATGGGTGATGGGGGCTGGCGTGGGCGTATCCCATGTGGATGGGACTGCCTGCATGGTGGGGGCATGGGCAATGGGGGCTGGGGTGTCCCATGTGGAGGGGGCTGCTTGCAGGGTGGGGGCATGCGTGATGGGGGCTGGCGTGGGCATATCCCATGTGGATGGGACTGCCTGTATGGTGGGGGCATGGGCGATGGGGGCTGGGTTATCCCATGTGGAGGGGGCTGCCTGCAGGGTGGGGGCATGAGTGAAGGGAGCTGGGGTATCCCATGTGGAGGGGGCTGCCTGCAGGGTGGGTTCACAGGTGATGGGGGCTGGGGATTCCATGTGGATGGAGCTGCCTGCAGGGTGGTGGCGCGGGTGATGGGGGCTGGGGTATGTCATGTGGATGGGACTGCCTGCAGGGTGGGGGCAAGGTGATGGGGGCTGGTGTGTGGGTGTCCCGTAAGGAGGGGGTGGTGATGCAAGGTGTAGATGCAGAATTTAGCTGGGGTGCGTCCAGGTATTGCAATGTTTTTTTCCACGATTACACTGGGCTGCAGCCAGGGTTCGCAGTTTTTTTTTGCGCAATTACGCATGGGTGAAACCAGGGATTGCGGGGTGTTTACGGACAATTTCGCTGGGGTGCTACCAGGGATCGTGGGTTGTTTTCATGTGATTACGCTCGGGTGCGGCTGGGGATTGCGAGGTGTTTTCGCATGATTTGGCTGGAATGTGGGCGGGGATCGCAGCGTGTTTTCGTGCGATTGCGCTGAGGTGCGGGCCGGATTTGCGAGGTGTTTACACGCGATTCTGCTGGGGTGCGACAGGGGATCGCAGGGTTTTTTCACACGATTAGGCTGGGTTGCCGCTGGAGATCATGGGGTGTTTTGCGTGATTACGCTGGGGTGCAGCTCGGAATTGCGAAGTGTTTATGCAGAATTACACTGGGGTGCGACCGGGGAGCTCGGGGTGTTTTCACGTGATTACACTGGGGTGCGTCTGGGGATTGCAAGGTCTTTTCGCACTATTTGGCTAGTGGGCAGACTGGGATTGCAATGTGTTTTTCCGTGATTTGGCTGGGATGCGGCCGGGGATCGCGAGTGTTTTCACATGATTTGGCTGGGGTGCGACCAGGGCTCGCGTGGTGTTTTTACTCAATTTCGCTTGGGGGGCTGTATGCTGGCCCAGGGAGGCATGAGTTGTGTTAGGCATTTCACTTGCCTTTTACTGAGCATGGGGACGTGTTTGGGGCATTACTCACGCAGCTTGCTCTTCCTTGCGCCACGGCTATTGATGCCTCTGGAATTTCATTAAAATACACGTGCCA
This sequence comes from Ambystoma mexicanum, assembly GCF_040938575.1. Lineage (NCBI taxonomy): Eukaryota > Metazoa > Chordata > Amphibia > Caudata > Ambystomatidae > Ambystoma > Ambystoma mexicanum. Next base: position 621,637,973 of record NC_090937.1, read on the forward strand.
CAGAAAAATGTCTTCTCAGCGCATGGCTCTTGCGCCTTTTCTGCGACAAATTCTATGAATCAGCCCATAGTGTTCGACACAATAAAACAGAAGTAGAAGATTGCAGAATGCTGTTTTCTCTTTTTATTTTGAAAATCTTCAGAATATTACCTCTACATTTATTTAATGCTGTTTTTAAAGTATATCCTAGTAACAATCCATCTTCTTCTTTACATAAAACACGTATTTTTTTCCATTTCAAACTTTTATTTTAATTTTAATACTAATAACAGAAGACACAGTAAAAAAAGTGTAAGTAAATAATCACTTTTTACACATTACATCTACAGCCTCAGCCACAGTCATTGAAACCACGGCTAGGACCCCTCCCAGTCATTGCTGCAGTTAACTGCACCTCCAACATCCAACAGCCCATTGGGCTAAAACTTAGCCGCGGTTATACATCTATGTTTAAAAAAAATAGTATCTTTCTATCTGAAAAAAAGAAAACATAATCAGCGGCACACTCACTATTATAAACACAATTTAATTCACGTTTTTTTATACCACCTCATATTTATTTTCTATACAGTGCATCACATGCACTTTATAAGATACAACATTAGTGCATAGTACACTGTTGCTCTCTTTGCACACAGTAATCATTGGGTCATTTGGAAAACAAAAATCCAACTTGTATTACAAAAACCCATACAACAATATAAAAAATTATAGGAGAATACCACTACAATAAACACAAAGGGATATATAAACTGGGTGAGAATAAACAAAGGATATCATACTGGGTGGTTCCAGGACAGAGGATGGGGAAGGTTAAGTAAACTTGGAGAATAAAAGAGAATAGGATGGGATAATGCAACTTTAAGAAAAATGGATACAAAACAATCTCACAGGTAGAAAAACTAGTACTGTCATTTTATTTAGAAAAGAACACCACTACAGAGAGGTGGCAATATAGAGGCATTGTTTTTGTAGTATTGTCATTTTATATCGATTTACATATTCCCCCCGGGATGGACATTCCATCCAACATGTCCAACCACTAGAGTACCAGTAGTGATGATGTTATCGTGTGGATACCCAATCCATTGCCTCCCATGAAGAAAGCAACTGGGATGAAAACCACTGCAGACAGTTGGCGCTTCTTTAAAGTCAAAGAACACTGTTCAAGAAAAGAGGCAGAGGAGATACTTTGCACGTTCTGCAACAACCTCTATCATTGTCCTTCCGCTGCTCCATCTCAAAGCCTGGGAACATCTATTATGATTTATCATCTAGTGCAAGTCCACTGGACGACGTCGATGATGACTATCGGTAATCACACGAACATCAAAAAAGAAAAGTCCATGGGTCCCCTTTCTTGCATAGATGAAGTTCAGCAGCACCTGCAGTACCTCCATCCACCAGTGCAACATCACCAACTACAAATGAAGCCTCAACTTCAGCAGCGGTACAAACCGCACAGCCTCCCTTTTTACCCAATCCCGATATGTCCATGATGCTAGTCATGTGTAGGTGATGCCTCAAATTGGTAGCCAAGGGAGGTTCAACATTTAAGGAATGGGATAGGTTAATCACCCAACACCAGATTACCAGTCGTCCTTATATATTTTTTTTAATGTGCAATTTTTTTCCCTTCCAATGTCCTATCACAAAGACTAGGAACATCAATAACTAGAACACATCCACTATGAATCCACTGCAAAGATGGATGATGCTTTTCAGAAATCACACGAACACCATCAAATTAAAATGTATGAGGCTCATGCATTACATGCACAAAAATCAGCACCACCTCCAGCACCTGCATCCACCAGTACAACATCACCAACACTTTAAAAAGCCTCAGCATCTGCAGCAGTGTCAGCTGCAGTTTTCCAATCGTACCAGCTGTTCCATCTCCAACAGTGCCACCATGTTCTGGATATAGGTTGACCTTTCGGGAGTTAATTGTACAACATCTAGTGATAGTCCACTGGGATGATGAGATTGATACAGCTACAATAAAATAATACACAACAAAATGGCTAAAACCACCATCAATTCAACTACCTCACAAAGCACACTAAATTAAACACCTAAGAGTTTTGCATACCTTAAAGTGCATTAAAATTACAGAAAATACAATCAAATAAATCTTTCAACCTCACTACTATAAATATGAAACGAAATGCTTGCACATAAATGTCATTCATTGACAAATCCAATTTTGTGTTTCTAAAACTTGAAAAATACATTACATACAAGCCACACAATTAAAGCAGATAAATCATAATGACCAACTAATAGCAGTGGTAAATATAACTAACATACACAAGACTGCAATTAAACCTTCAATAATGTAAGAATGTATTAACACTTTCACACCAGTCACACTCTTGCCACCTCCACTGTGAGAGACCTCGAATCAAAAGGATGAAACTGGAGAAAATGGTGACTTTTATACTTTTCAAAATGAATACCAAAAAAAGATGACTGTATACTAATAAAACTACTAAAATGGATGATACTTTTTCCCCACAACCTATCACAGACAGCTACACAAATAGAAAATGACCAACAACCAATAACAGAGAATGAAAATGACAGAAATCTATTTTTCCCCACCTGGCATCTTTCATAGTCGCGGCAATTCGCCGTTGGTTTGTTGCTGCGGATACACGCACATTTTTCTGCAAGCCCCAGATCAAACTAAAGTGGCCTTCAAACCTTCAAATCAAATAAGTGAACAACTAAGTACATAAAATGACACACACAAATTAAATTCTGTACTGCATCATCCACTATATGATTAGTGCACTGCAAATTTACATTTATAGACACATCTTTAAATACCTGCATGGTCAGCCACAATAAATAAAGCGCAGAATAATACTGACGCGCCTACACGCGTGCTTTTCAAAGCCGCGGTTATACAAAAAAGCCCCTTGGCCGTTTACTGATAACCATGACTAATCGTGCAAAAACTATTGGTTCAAAATTGCATTTCCACTCCACCAAACTCCAGAAACTGTCCCCAACATGCCTACCAGCCCCCTCCACTCCTGATAGTCCTCCTCCACTCCCCTAGGCTCTTACAATCCCCCAATAAATTCATATAAGATGCCACCACACACAAAATTTCAGGTAGCCGCAGCTACCACATATCCACAAACACATGACAGGTCATTTACCCGAATATAGCCATGGTTGTAGGAGGAGAGGGGTTGGAGCATGGGATCTACCCACGGATAGCAATGCCGGGTGCTGGGTGGCTGCTGTATAGCTGCAAATAATATCAATAGCACCATCCACCAATTAGAAACTACAAAACACACACAGGCACATCACACATACCCTGTTCATACAAACTACTAGAAATTCAAACTAGGAATCATTTTCCTGGAAACAGAGAAATACTGCAGACATCATGGCTTTTTATTTTTTTTTTTATTTTTTTTTAAATTTCATTTATTACACGCTCAGACCCTTAGGTATCACGGCGAGGTTACAGACAGTTTATAAGATTAATTCTTGTACACGATGACAATAAAGAACAAACACATAATTACAGCGGTGCATATAATATAGTACATTGGTGAAGTGACAGGTAGGGTTATATTGAGTAACGGTAAAGGTAAAGGGTAGGATGGGCGATCAATATTTGTTGAATAGCCATGTTTTCAGAGCTTATTTTGAAATTGGCCAGGGTTTCTTCCTTTTTTATTCTGAGTGGTAGGGAGTTCCAGATGGTGGGGGCCAAGACTCTAAAAATGGTCCCCCCCTGCTTTAGTACTTTTGTGACGCGGTATTTCCAATAAAGATTTGTTGTTGGATATGAGTGTTCTGTTAGAAGCTTTTTTCTTGATTATGTTCCTAAGGTAGATGGGGGCTTTATTGGTGATACATTTATAGACCACGGATAATGATTTGAACATGATTCTGGCTTTGAAGGCAACCAGTGATTTTCTCTTTTTATAGTGGAAATATGATCTGATTTTTTAATGCCAAGGGCCGCTCTAAGAGCTTTATTCTGCAACAGTTTTCGTTTACTTATATTGGTGTTGGAGGTTCCTAGAAAAATAATGGTACAATAGTCTAACTTTGTGAGAATCAGCACTCTGGCTAGGGTTATACAGTTTGTGTGTGTGAGGTATTGATGGTTAAGAGCAATGAGTTTAGCCATATATGCTGTTGAAGATGAGAGTGCTGATATGTGTTTGCACATGGTGAGGTTGGCATCTAGGTAGACACTGAGTGTTTTACGTGCTTTAGAACTGGTATCGACATCCCATCAATATTGATGTGAGTGTAGTCAGTGTGGAGGGAGTATATTCTAGGTTGTGAGCCAACGATAAGGATCTCAGTCTTCTCGTCGTTAAGACAGAGACTATTCAGAACCATCCAATTTTGAATAATGGCGTAGATTTTATTAATATTTTGGGTATCTTGTATGTGGTCCCCAGTGATGGGGATGAAGATCTGGGTGACGTCTGCAGAATTTGTGTAAGTGACACCCATATCATCTAGGGCTGAGAAAAGAAGGTTTGTATAGGCATTGTACAGGGTAGGGGAGAGGCAGGATCCTTGGGGGACTCCTATGGGTACCGCTACGGGGTCAGCTGCTTCATTCCCAATAGCGACTCTAGAGGTACGATCAGCAAAGAAGGATTTGATCAATAGTGTGGCCTCCCTTGAGAAACTGAAGTCTTTGGTTAATGTGTCACAGAGTTTGTCGTGGTCGACCAGGTCAAACGCTGCTGAAAGGTCCAGCAGTAGCAGAATAGCCATTTTTCCTGAATCTTTGATGGAATCTATTTGTGTTTTTGCTGGTTTGAAAACTGTGTGGTTGATTAGAGACAGTTGGCTGTTTTGGTTGCTGGCTTTTTGTGAGAAGCTAAATATTAACATGGACCTTGGTTTGAGAGACTTTACAATTCAATGGTTTTGATTGCGGGGAATGCGTTAGCTCCAAGTTTTTCCAAAATTGTGAAGTCTGAGAAGTAGAGGGCACCCAGACGTCATACTAACTCATTTTTGAGGCAATGATTTGGGGACTTTACGAGGGGTATCCCTTACATTTATGATAAAACAAGACATGGGAAAACAAATGGAACTATTTCCTCACACCATTGTTATCTTTTCCAATCTCACTCAAAAGCAAAAATGGAGATGGACCACCAGATTTAATGTTAAAATTGAGAAATCCTGGAGAAATGTAAATAAAGCAGTTTCAGCATTCATGATAGACCACAACCAATTATGGTTTTTAAACAACAACATACAATTCAACATGGTCAATTTCTATAGACATGAAGGAGTACACCTACACGTTGAAGGAAATGCAGTGCTCATTCATAACATCAAAACAGTACCCCTGATGTGCTAAAGTTCTACACTCAGTGTACCCCAAAACAATTCTTTTAAGGACTATCCATCATACAGATATACACAAATAGAATAAATAATAACAAAAAACATTTTTATAATACCTACAAAATGTTAGTTAAAAGGGGGACTGACTTCAGGTTTTATACTACAATCCATCTTAAATGATCAATACAGTACAACACTACTCACGTACCTATGTAAAGTAACTGAAAAATAAGAAACCATAGAAAAATACATAACAATAAACTAGATAGACAAACATTTCACAGCCACACAATATTACACCGTAAGTGAGAATACACAACCTAAAATGCATTGTGTGGCACATCTACAAATAGACTACAATGGCTCCTTTTTATATTATTTTTATTACATTATTTTATTCTATTTTTCTCCAAAGTCTCACCTGCTCAAAAGTCTGAAAACACACATCCAACATAAAAAAGACTCTCTAATGGCTGTTGGCCATGGCCAGTGATTTATCACCACCGACATTACTATACCTATGCAAATAACTTTAGAAAATGAATGAAAAACAGACACCCCCAAAAAATATAGCCACGACTACAGAACTACTCTTACCTACGGGTATCTGTAGTCCTTCCTAGCCTCGGATATAATCGTGAATATCAGCAAACTGACCCAAAAAAGCAATGCTTTCCTGCCCCCCAGGCCATCATCAAGTGCCACCCTCATCTGAGCCAGCTCCCCAAACCCCAGATGGCCTCCTCACCTCTCTTCTCTCTCCCTTTCACCCCAGAACACAGGCTGCTTCTGTGACGCAGTTTGCTTTTAGATGTCAGCTATTTGTGGCTATAGCCAAGGCTACAGAAAACTTTGTGTTGCAAACTGCCAAATGTCACTCAGTGCCCTCTAGCCATCCCCCCAATCTCTACCCTGATGGCAATTGAAAGTTTTCTGAACTTCCTATAGCTTTTTCCTGCGTTTCATTTTCCAATAACCTCAGTTATAGTCACAAATATCTCTTGCATCGAGAGAAAAACAAGATGGCGGTTGTTTCATTTCTGAAAACCATGATCCTGCAATGCACCATGGGAAATATGTCTATTTTTTGGAGGCAGGAAGCACCCCCTTATCCATTAAATATTTAAATAACTACTGCACAGAATAACCCCAAACCATGCATGGCGTGCGAGTCAACGCTTCATACCTAAGTTGTTTTGGACCTGGTCCAAATCAGTCCATTGGTTTGGGCTGTGTGCTTTCGCATAAATTGACCTTTTTTGTCTATGGGGAAATGAAGGGTAAGTAGGCTGCACTTTTGGAAAAATAAATATTTTTTGAAGCTTAATAACTTTTTCAGTTTTTAACAAATCTTTACGATACATTACAGTCTGGGGGGAGGGAGGCCCGGCAGATTGTTAATCTCTTTGGACATTTCTGTCAAATTTGTTACTCAAATCCAAAGTTATTAACATTCGAATTTTGAGGGGTTCCTATGTGTCTCTCACTCACCTTAACTATAGGGCAGCTATCGCCACCCTACATCACTGATGACATCACATGTCTGGCTCTCCCTTTTCTCCCTTTACTGACATATCTAGGCCACTTAGTTTTCTTCAGTAACAGTCAGGAAGTAAAAATTGAAAAGGTACTATATTTGTAGACTTAGGGTCAAGTCACATCATATGAAACATATACATAGCGGAAGACACAGGCTTGAAAGAGAGCAATCCTTTCTGTGCATGAAGATAATTATTAGGGTTATCAGCACTTTCTCATAGTTTTATTTGTATTACTCTACCTTCCCTGTATTTGCTCATATTTGTATACATTATACTCACTCTCCTTTCCTTTGGGTGCAGTCACATCATATGATACACATACATATGGTAAGTAGCAGCTTTGAAACAGAGCAATAGTTTATCTGCATAAAGACAATCAGTTAGGTTAAGAACTCTTTCTGCTACTACTTCTACTTTTTTGTTTACTTCACTGTCCCTGTATATAGTCATATTTGTATGTGTTGTTGTCTCTTTGTGTTTTGTCTGTAATAATTATGTACTAAGTGGGTTTTATTATCTACTTATTACATGTTTCACAGTACACAAAACTCTAATAAGAAAGCAGTTATAATTTCACTATTCAACATGGCAAGATTATGAATATGGCACCTTCATCATGTATGCTGCACACACTGCCTATGTTTCTGCATGAGTAGCTTAGTATACTGGATAGAACTTCATAGTAGCATTCTATTTATATCAATGCATTGCTTAATGCACTAATTAGCTCATGATATTTATCCCAATGATCCTTGACAGTTTTTGGTCAGCATTATAAGAATCCCTCGTACATAGTTTTTATGAAAAGTAAATGCACATGTGATGTCATTAGTGATGTCATCAATGACATTTGTGATGTCATCTTTGATGTCCTGGGTGTTAGTGCTAGCAGTGCATAGAGGCGCGAGTTATGTGTTACAACGCAGCTTGAGGGGTTGTAATGATGAGCCAGGAGACCAGGTTGGGTTAAGAGACTTTAGTGGGTTCGTGGTACATAAGTCACAGGTAATAAGTTACAGGCAGGATAAGTACATAAGGGAGGGAAGCATCCACCGGTCCCCCCTCTGTTCAGCTCATTTTCCAACTGACTAGGGAGAACCTTGGCACTCACACCAAAACATTCTAGATGGAACACTATAATACAAGCATTCCAGGCACAGGCTCACATATACTTAGGAAACAGCTAATGAACCAGGATAGGTAAGACATAACACATCTCCCCCCTTACATGACAATACAATGAAGGAAGGAAACAGAAGGAAAAGTCATAAATGGACAATATATCTAAAAAAAACTATCTTCCATATCCATCCAGCAAACCACTAATAGTCATATGCTATTCCCTTCCAATTCCATGATATAGCTAAACATAGCTAATCCACTACAAGACACTCGCCAGAGCCATAATGGCCATTTATGGAACTCAGCTACAGGGAACCAGCCCACAATCTAATAAACAAACCTGACCACCTACATCATATCATTAACCCTGTTACAACATTCTCCAACATCAAAAGCTTCTTGAAAGAAACTACAGGGTTAATACCCTCTATCTGCCTAATGCATATCATTTAGAGACACAAATTGCCTCCACATAACATCCTGCTGAGCACCAACCACATTAACGGTGACAAATAGCACCAATGTTGATACCCAACCAAATGATAAATCATTAACTAACTAACACATTGACACAAAAATGTGCCAATATAAAAACAGGTCTGTAACCTAGCTACTAACCTTGAAACACCAATGCTCACCACTGAGCACATTAACATTTGAATCTATGTAAGTTCACTACCTGAACAAGAGAATGCTCGACACAACTAAGCATATTAAACATAGGCATGCTTAAAGGTCAAGGAACTAACCTATTACTAGACAATGAGCAAACCATGCTCTCATACTGGCAAACAGACGTTCACACAACCACAATCACACAGCTGACTTATTAATAACCTACACAATTTGTTAAGTGAACTAATGTACGAATTCAGCTTGAAAAATTTGGGAATATAAAACGTTTTAAGTTACACCACCATAGCGAGTCCCAAAAATCATGCTTGCAAAGTTCAGTTTTGACATATACCAGTGGAAAAATTGTTAGGTTAATAAAAACATTGTCAAAGTGAACATATCAAAGAAATGCAGTAGTTCTATGGCACTCACAATATCCACACAAAAACAACAAGACAAATTCAGCATAACAAATTTTGATAATCCGAAAATTGGGTGCGCTGCAATAAAAGTTCAAAATGTTATGCCTGCAAAGTCTTTGTTGATATGTAACTGTGGGTTAGTTACTGCAAACTACACTATACATTTTATTACCTGCCATTTCTTTTGGTTGCATTAATTCCATTCCATTACCACTTAAAACCTGCTAAAAACATTGGTGCCACAGCCATTTCCAATTAAAACTTGCCAATAACCAACATTGGCACCATAACTTTAGGTCCAATGCAATTACTAAAACACTTGCCAAACAAAACACATTGGCACCATAATAAAACACTGCTTATTGGCACATAGCCACCATATTGCTCCAAAAAATAATTCAATTGCCCACCCTTGTGTAACACTCATGCTTACAGTTTGGCACACACCAATAACTATATTCACACCAATAAAGAGACCCACAGCACATGGCCACTGTAAATCAACACTCCTGCCAACACTATTTGCACAAAAAACAGGAAACTCCTTTCCCAGAAGCATGTTATAGAATGCCATATAACAAACCATAAAAACTACACCACAATGCCTGCAAAATGTGACCCATGTTTTCATATATCACATTCCCAAAGTGATGCATTGCCTTCATTTTCATTTTCCAAACAACATTTTAGCATGTGATGGCCTTTGCATTTACAATATAAAGAAACGTTGCATGGGTTTATTGCATGTTGCTTTTTAACTCTTAAATATCAGCTCAATAAAATGGCAATGTCACAAAAAAAATCGCAATGTACATAAGGCAAAACATTTTGAGTTCGCACATTACACTTCCAAGAAAATCGAAAGGCAGAAACACTTTCCTGAAGATCCGATCAGACAAAATGGAAATGCTAATAGAAAATAAATGCCTGCCGCTTTCATTTTGATAGCCTTGAAATGCATCCTCCAGTCATTGCAGTACATGTAACGTTCCAGTAATGCCGAAGGTAATGAACAGTCAATCCAGCTGCGCCTTTAACTCCTACTCAGTGTTAATATGACTTGCAGCCGCTCCTTTTTACAGCATGTTCAAGCGCAGCTTGCAAAAGTCTTATGAACGTGGGCGTGCTGTCAAATGCCCGGCTACTTCTATGCGCTCTCTCGCTGGAGCCATTTGCACTGCTGATAAGCAGAGTCTCTCTTTTGTTCCCCCGACCCCTTGCTCTGCCAATAACACGCCATTGACTTCTTGTGAAGCGCCAAACTAAAAATGCGCCTATGCCTTCATATATTAAGAAGCCATTGCTGTGGCAGATGCAGACAAATGAAAGTGAGCAGCGCTGCCCCCCAAAATCACTATAAATGTCCCTCACTAATCAGTCATGCAGGACATGGGGCGCGCTCACCTTGGGTCCGGGGGGCGGGGGGAGGGGCGGTGGATGCTTCTGGTTCCTAACTCCTTTTTGGTGAGCAACTTCCTGTGCACCATATTCCTTCTGGCACAAGTTTGCTTCTTTTCTGTCCTTTCTTGCTGCTTTTCAGTACCATCTGGTTCCTCACTCCTTTTTGGTGGGCAACTTCCTGTGCACCATATTCCTTCTGGCACAGGTTTGCTTCTTTTCTGTCCTTTCTTGCTGCTTTTCAGCCCCAGGTACACCTCAATCACCAAAATCCTCATCGCCAGTGTTACAACGCAGCTTGAGGGGTTGTAATGATGAGCCAGGAGACCAGGTTGGGTTAAGAGACTTTAGTGAGTTCGTGGTACATAAATCACAGGTAATACGTTACAGGCAGGATAAGTACATAAGGGAGGGAAGCATCCACCGGTCCCCCCTCTGTTCAGCTCATTTTCCAACTGACTAGGGAAAACCTTGGCACTCACACCAAAACATTATAGATGGAATACTATAATACAAGCATTCCAGGCACAGGCTCACATATACTTAGGAAACAGCTAATTATCCAGGATAGGTAAGACATAACATTATGGTTGCTTATCTTACCATAACTGCCGAATTTCAGGGGTTTTTCGATTTTACTTTGAACCATAACGTCCCTTTAACAAAGTTTTTTTACTGAATTTCATAGGTTTTTAGTAGCACAACTTAACCATAATATCCCTGACTTTAAATACATGTAACATAGAACATACTGAACCCCTAGCTGGTGATTTCGATGTCCGCAGACTACCGCCATGTCCGCGGACATATCTAAAATCTGAGCATGGTGAATGTAAATTTAAATAGTGTGCCCCATTTCCCCTTTGAGGTTGGATCTGAAAAGAGACGTTTTTTTTGTTTTTTTTGCAGATGCTTGACAGACACCTGTTATTTTGTATTTTCTTTCTTCTTTTTTTCTTACTTTACTCCTAAAATCTTCACATAACCTTCTCCAAAGCAACCCTTACATTGCAAAACATCATGGCATTTCCCATAAAAGATAAGGAAATGCCATCTTCTTTCAAATAAACAGCATTACTGGAATCAATATTCTCATTATTACAGAAGAACATACCAGCTCTAAGCATGAATGCACACATGCCTCGGTTGATTACACACCTAGCATTGTTTTGCTGAGGACAAAAAACTGAACTATTGTCCCATATTGCCTTAGGTAGTAATCCAGAAAAAATTACTTTGGCATTTGGAAGGATGTTCATTACTGCTTGAACCAAGTGTTCCAAATCTGCCAACAAAGTAGGGACACTGACATAGCCCAAACGGAAAGCACCATAGTGCAAAACTACCACATGGGGACTGTTGATCCTGCCCATATTTTCACAGACCTGTACAATTACCTGTCTATTGCAATCAGGCACAGTGCTGCACACGACCTCCACTCCTTTAACATCATAATTCTTTGCAATATGCCTGCATTGAGCATACTGTTGTAAACCATGCACAAACATATCTCCGAGCACCAACACCCTGACTTTCTCCACTCTGCCATCTTCACTACACACAGTCTCTTTCAACACAAATCCACAACCTCAACATCTGATTGGCTGATCCCTACAGTCTTCTTTCCATGCTGGATTTGCTGGAAAACCCCGGATGTAGCACACCCTGTTCACAGACAGCCGCAGTGTCCGCGAACCGCGTAACTCTTGGACAGCCCTTCTACCATTTCCACTTCACTCTCTGTGCCATTCCCTCATTGCATACAGCTAAACAGTCACACAATACGGAGAACGTCCTCAGAACACCCCCGTTTTGTTTATTTTCTGACATTTCAGGACACCGCGAGTGTTGTTCTGGCTCACTCTTTTTTCTTTTGCTGACATATCTAGGCCACATGGTTTTCTTCAGTAACAGTCAGAAACTGTATATTTGACGTATCCTACAAGTAGGTTCTTATAGTAATTCCCTTTGAGTCCAGTCACATCATATGAAACATATACATAGGGGAAGACACAAGCTTTAAAGACAGCATTATTTTCAAGTAAGTAAATGATGATTTCTCTGTTTCAAAGCTGCTATTTACCCTATGTATATATGTATATTGGTATGTGTTCTTGTCTCTTTCTGTTTTCTCTATAGTAATGCAATTATGTAGTACATGGGTTTTATTAGCTACTTATTACATATTTCACAGTACACAAAAATCTATTAAGAAAACAATTATAATTCCATTATTCAACATATTAACATTACGAATATTATACCTTCATCTTGTACGCTGGGCACAATGCTATGTTTCTGCATTAGTAGCTTAGTATACCAGATAGAACCCCATAATAGAATGCTATTTATGTCAATGCATCGTCCAAAGCACTAATTAGGGTATGATATTTATTGCAAAGATCCTTGACACTTTTTTCGCAACATTATAATAAGAATCCCTTGTACACATATTTCATGAAAAGTACATACACATGTGATGTCATCAGGGATGTCATCAATGACATTTGTGATGTCATCTTTGATGTCCTGGGTGTTAGTCTTAGCAGTGCACGGTGGTGGCGTGAGTTATGGTTGCTTAGCTTACCATAACTGGCGAATTTCAGGGGTTTTTCGGTTTTACTTGGAACCATAACGTGCCTTTAACAAAGTTTTTTTTATTAGCACGCAAACAATATACAAAGATGGAGTGTAAAAAGCAATTTCTCAGAGATGGCCCTACACAGAATGTTGCAAACTAAGAATTTATGGTCGTTTACAGTGAAGGTCAGCTGCTTACATTTTTTGCTCGCGTGCCGGAGAGGCCCACGACTCTCACTATAAAGTTCTATTGTTTTTTGACCTTGACAGACAGGGATAGTGCTAAAAGACTTCTTTTGAAGGAGTGTTGCAAAAATGTAAGACACGATAAGGATGAAATTTCTGAAACGAAACCACTTTTATATATTATATCACTATGAGAAAGATCGTTGGCACAGACAGAGTCGTATTTTGGGACTGCACTACGCTTAGACAATGTAAAATGCCAATATGATGTAAGTAACCTACCGGAATATAATAACAATAGCGTGGCGTTAAAGCCCGGTTAAGTTGTACTTGTTCCTTCAATGTGGAATAGTGTTTTCTACCGCGCACTATCACCGCCGAATTGGTCCCCTGTCGCTTAGAGGGCTCTGAAAAAGGCAGAGGACAGAGGGTGGGTTAATGGGAATAAGTTAACATACTCCGTTGCACTATCCTCGCTAGAAAATAGTTTCATGCCCTAATAAATTAAATGAATATTTTTAATGAAGATCGGCTGGTGAGACTAATTTATGGTTTTTAAAACAGGTATGTCCTCCCCTACTGTGAATGCCATGATTTTCAAACCCGGGCCGACAGATTTTTTAACTGCCAGGTGCAGCTCCTTCTAAACAACTTCATGACCCTCACTATTTCATGGGACAATCGCCCTTATGCGGTACTAGCGGCTAGAAGCAACATACCAACCATTATGGTGGTCTAATGCCTTGTTGTTGGAACAGCCTTCCGATTATTAGTGCCACCATAGTGCTTCTTTTATCATAAACCAACACCCTGTGTACCGCAAAGGAACAGCGCGTGACTCAAGATGAACTTTTGCGGATCGACAGCAAAGACAAATGCAAATCGCTGAATATTCTCTAAACATTTGATGTCAAATAAAAGTACTTTCCGAAATGTACAATCTTGCTGTTTGCTTTTAAATCGCAGTTTCATATTCCGAATTGTGGCGCGCTGTGTTGTGAGATGATCTGTGTTGTTTTCCGGGTTCTGTGTAAAGTCACGTAGGAACCGCAAAGGAACAGCGCGTGACTCAAGATGAACTTTTGCAGATCGACAGCAAAGACAAATGCAAATCACTGAATATTCTCTAAACATTTGATGTCAAATAAAAGCACTTTATGAAATGTACAATCTTGCTGTTTGCTTTTAAATCACAGTTTCATATTCCGAATTGTTGCACGCTGTGTTGTGAGATGATCTGTGTTGTTTTTCTGTTCTGTGTAAAGTCGCGTAGGACTGGAGACGACTGGGCGCGTTTGGCTAGGCACCCTGTACCATCACGGAGAGAGATGGGGAATATGAATGCTTTGATAATGTCAGCCTTAGGGACGGGAGATATGATTTAGTGTCGCAAAAGCAGGTCAGCCAGGTCGATGGGACAAGTGACACGATTATCACATAATGTCGACGCACAGCAGCCTGATTTATCGTTTGTTTAGTGGACAAAAAGTCGGGTAAGGGCCATAGGAAATTGTAATGTCAACGGACATAAGGAGGGTTCTTAGAACACTTTCAACCTGACAACGAACAATACGAACAGCGTTCTCAGAACACCCCCATTTTGTTTAATTGCAAACATTACCTCCACGTCCACTCTTCCTCGTCCCAGTACTTACTTCATGAGGCCCCTGCCTCTGACACAGGACCCTCTTCTATTTCTTTGAATTCCTATAACTCCTCCCCCACATCCACATCACTCAGTTTCATATTACCAAGCCGGAGCATGGTAATATGCTGTGAAGAGGAAGAGTAGGACTAGGAGTAATGAAGATTACCGGTAAGTCATCAGAGCATTTCAGGACACCGCGAGTGTTCTTAGAACACATTCAACTTGCCAGAGTACAATACGGACAGCGTCCTCAGGACACCCCCATTTTGTTTATGTACGAACATTTAAGGACACCGCGAGTGTTCTTAGCTCAATTTTAGCTTGCTTGTGAACAAAACGGACACATACTCCGTCCTCAGAACACCCCACCATTTAGTTTATATAGAACATTTCAGAACAGCTGTGTTGTCCGCAGACAAATCGAACACAACAAAAGTGTCTAGCATATAAAAAAAACAGAACATTGAACCTATCACATACTCCCCCACCCTCCCCAAACACTGTTACACACCAACACACTCCACTAAATACAATTTTTAATCCAAGTTTCACTGCGCTGTCCGCGGTCGTCCACGAATGCAAGATGGCGGACGCCACAGAAAATCTGACGCGCTTCACGCACCATGCCGTCCAATCAGAGAACTCGTCGGGTGTCCGCGGACATCGCGCAAGCCGCTCAGCCAATCAGGGCACTGTCCACGGAGCGAACAGGGAAGTCTGTCCGCGAAGCGAACGGAGATATCCCAAATTTGTTTGCCTTACATTTTGGTCATTTTAAAAAAACTACTGGACGGATTTACACCAAATTTGCAAAACCACGCTTTCGGGACCAAACCCCTGCTCCTGCCGCAAATTTGGTGTAAATCCGTCTAGAGGTTTGGGCTGTAGGCGTGCGCAACGTTTTTTCCCATTATGTCTATGGGGAAAAAACAAAAGTTTTGGGACCCCCCCTATAACTTTTCCCCCCCTGAACCAAACCTCTCCAAACTTTGGAAAAAAATTGCAAAGTTTGGTAAGGATTCGTCCAGAGGGAGGGAAGTTATAAGCCACCCAAAAAATGTTGTTCCTATGGAAACACCAACTTAACCATAACTACCGCGTCCATGTAATATATACACACACATATATATATATATATATATATATATATTTTATAGCAGCTTTTGATTTGGTTAACGACCAAACGCTATGCCACCATCTGAAATCTGCAGCACATTTCTCCGACTCAGCCACCTCTTGGATCAGCTCCTTCTTGGCGAACGGAACTATGAGGGTCTTCTCTCCTACTGACTCTGCTGAACCTTCCCCGATACTTTGTGGGGTTCCACAACGTTCTTGTGTGTCCCCCACTCTCTATAATGTCTTTACGAAGCCCCTATATGATATCCTTGACTATTTGAGTGTCACGTTTACTAACTATGCGGACGACACCCAGATACTCATTCCCATCTCTGGAGACTTTGCAACTGACAGCAAAACCCTTAACGAAATCTACTCAGTGATACATGCATGGATGGCACAACATGGTCTTTGTCTAAACGACGAATACACAGAGCTGCTTATCTTTGGTACACACGCTAAACTGAAAAAACTAAACACTGCCTTCAAATCATTTACTATAGATGGCAACTCCATTACCGACTCAAACAACACTAAAACTCTTGGCATTTACCTTGATGCCACCTTATCCTTCTCCAAACAAACTAACGCGGTAGCAACATTATCCACATATACCTGTAATCTAATCACCGCCTGCAGGCCGTTCATTTCCACAACCAAATTGCATCACACTTGCTAGAACTCTAGTTCTGTCCAAAATTGATTATTGTAACGCCCTCTTTTTAGGTACTAGCCACAAACACATTAACAAGTTACAAGTAATTCAGAATAATGCCATCAGGGCAGCCCTCAACATCCCCAAGAATTCGCATATTTCTGAGACTAGACGCAACTTGCGCTGGCTCCCGGTAGAGCACGGAATATCTCTCAAAACTCTTGCCCTAACATACAAAGCCAGGGCCAATCTCGCTCCAGCCTACCTTACTAACCAAGAAACTTCACATACGTCCTCCATACCACTTAGAGCAGCTCAAGCAAACACAATGTCCATATCCAAATTCAAACTCCATAACGCGGGAGGTGCTAGCTTCCCTGTACGGGCATCAAAGCTATGGAACATACACCCTGCTTCCCTCATATCAGAACCCTCCTTCCACTTATTCAAGCGCAACACTAAGCTCTGGCTTCAAGATTTGGATACAATGACAGTTTAACTTCCTTGATCTTAGGCTTGTCGTCTGCCCTACGTATTTATTGTAAATACTGTACTGTATTATTTAACTGTATCTTCCTTTATTTAGTGTATGTAACTGTAACACGTACATATCTGTAACATGTATGTATCTTCCTTATCTACTGTATGTAACTGTAACGTTCTGCAACCTGTTTGTAAAATGATGTGCCCGGATGCCCATTGGCCTGGCTGCAATTCATAAATAAAATAAATACAAATACAAATACAAATTATAGTGCAGGGTTTGCCACACTATAGTTGAGTATTGAGTTCCATAGGAAACCCCGAAAATGTTATTGCTAATAACTTTTAACTCGTACAACGAATTTGGCTGAAATTTTGCAAACAAAATTGTACTTACGGGCATGCCAACAACCCCCACCTCATTCACATCTCCCCCACCCCGAGACTGCACATTTTGGGAAAGGACTGTTAAAAAATAAAGAAGATATTAAGAAAACAAAATAACACCGTTTCGGCCTAGTCCCCATGAATTTTCCCATAGATGAATATGTCCAATTTTGGCTTGAGCGTACAGCGAAACCGCTGAAGGGAATTGGACCAGGTAAGACACAACTTCGGATTTTGAGTAGGGAAGGGTTTAGGGTTATTGTGTCCATTCGTTTTAAAAATGTTTGACCAAGAAGGGATGTCGCTTCTCCCAAAATGACAGCTATGTCTCTCATTGTGCTTTGCAGCAGAGAAGATTTTCAGAAATGAAAAAGCCGACATTTATTTTTGCTCAATATGAAAGATATTTGCGTATATTCAGGGTGATATTCAGGGTTACCCGAAAAGGGAAATTTTGAAAACATGCCACCTGCAGGAGGAAAACGGATTAAATGCAGTCAGGATAGAGGTGGCGTGTGGGAAAGGGGACACCATGTGAAATTGCAGAGTTGGGATAAGGGGGTGAGGGCCAAGTTCAGAACTCAAACTTTTTTGCATATTTGATCTTATTTTTTCAGAATCGGTGTTATTTGTAGTCCATTGTTAATATAAGCACAGTTATGGGAACAACGTTTCAAAATAAAAAGAGAGAGTTAAACAAATGACATTAACGCCAACAAAAGTTGAATTTTACAGCTACAGTGAGATGTGGGGTAACCTATTGGTGCAACATGTCAAGAGGTGAAATAAGGCCCTGGCCAGTGAGCACGACGGCCGTGCTCATACCGTAGCCACCTACTGGGTACAAAAGAAGCATATTGGAGGAACATGTACCATGGACACGACCGAAGGCCATGGCTAGTGCCCCAGTACTGTTTTAAAATATGCTCACTAGCAAAGACTGAACACCCTGGCTAGTGGGCCCAAAAGACATGTTTTAAAAAAAGGGGCTAAATTAGAGGGGGGTCTCAACATTTTTAGATGGCTTATAACTTTGTTGCTGTTTGACGACTGTGGACAAATGTTTTCAGAAAGATTAGAGACCCAACCTTGAATGTTCGTGCAAAGTCTGAATGTATATTGTCATGTGGGGCTAAGTTATATGAATATTGTATGTACTTGAACTTTTACTCTTTTGAAAAAATAAAACATCAGCGAATTTCCAGCAAACTTGTTTTTCAAATGTGTCCGTGTTTTATTTTTTTACAAATGTCATAATGTAGGTACAAAACATAGTGATATACCTTTGGTGACTGGGGTATAGCTTGTGGCCATGTGCAGTAGCCAGATTGTCTGGGTCATGGCATAATGTCATGCCCTGGACAATCTGGCTACTGGCCATGACCACGAGGGATGACCAATGGGGATAAAGTGGGCATGTGCTCGTGGTAATATGATCGCAGGGTTTTCTCTTTGCATTCTGCAGGCTGCAATGGAAATGGAAAAGGGGCTCTGTATGGAGCCCCGCCTTCCCTTTCCATTGTGGCCATCTTGGAAAAGGATTTTCCTTCCTACAGTGAAAGGTTGCGTGTGTCCTGGTGTAGTTAGAAAAATCTATTTTTTTAGCACCCGGGTTACCGCTTTGGCACCTCAGAGTGCTAATGGCCTTCATCCCTCATTGCAAGGGCTGGAATGGGGAAAACAGTCTGTAGCCTTCGCAATACACCCTTGCTTCGCTCAGGCCGATAACTTGGGCTGGTGGGCTGTTATTCCCTGTTTCAGTCCCTAGAACGGGGGATGAACGCCACATTATTCCCATTAACATAACACACAATGCTAATCGAAATGTTGGAAAATCTTATTGAGTCTATGTACTTTACTGAGAAATGTATTTATTTTAGTTCTATTTTTTAACTGTGAAAGGGGTTTCCTAAAGGAACCTTTTTTTGTTGTTTTTTGATTTTTTTTGCAGGAGTGTTTAGAACGTAAGGTGGGGAGGGAAATGAGGGAAGAGGCACAAGGCACTCATTTGAGGGGCAGGTGGACAGGGGAAGATGTTGTGCCTGTGTTACATTTAAGGTAGGGTGCAGTGTTTCTCATGCTCCTTGATTACAGCTTCAAAATCACTTCAAAATTGCCCCCCCTCCAGAGTGGTGTGTTGCAGTATATACAGAGGACTGTTGTCTTTGAAAGATATGGATCAACAGCCTCTTTTATTGCTTGCAAGGTAGCTGGTGGGATTTTGTGTCCCACAGAAGTAGGCTGTGTGGTTACAGTACTGGTTGAGGAAGATGAGTTGGAGGAAGAAAGCCTACTACTTGTTAAGAAAGGAACAGCCTTTCTGAGAGAATTACAGTGGTTGGATTGGGTGTTGCGGCACATGGAGTTGGTCCCAAAGGAGTACTCTCTGGGTAGTCCGCGACAGAATACAACATTGCACTCAGTGCATGTCACTTTGGTAGATGTAGCTTTTGGTACATTACCAACAGTGGTAAAGAACTGCCAGACCCATGATTCTCTCTTGGTGATCGAGGTAAGCATGTCCTCTACCTCATCTTCTGGGTCCTCTTCATTGTCTTTGGAGGTACTGCATTTTTTGTTGTTGTGTAGGTCCTCCAGTTGGTGGTGGTGGCTCTCGGGGAGGAAGGATGGCAATAGCTGATGCCATTTTTAAGATAAATAGCAGTTTTGCTAATATCCCTCCAAATATATGCTGTGTACTACATTGTTAATGGATAATGAGTAAGAATAAGAATAGGTGTAGGAGCTGTGCCAGGGGAACATTTTGAGCTTGAAACTTCCTAGAGCAGTAGAAAGTGCAGTTCCGAACTGCCCGTGAAGCATGGACCCGATAGCAAAGTGCAGTTGCGTTTGTGAACACGTCATCATGCCGCGCACTAGCTCATGGACACGTGACACTGTTCGGAAGGTCCACCATGATGTCAGACGTTCATGAATTTCGACGGATGAAAACAGTGAAAAAAGTAGAAAAAAGTGTATAGACATGTTAAAAATTATGATGAGGTGAGAAAAGACAGTTTTAAGGTGACACTTTGTAAATTGGACAAAAATGTTGCTATTTTGGGCTAAGTATAATATTAGTAAGTTGTAGGAAATTAGCATGCACTAGTACAAACCCATGAAATTCACTGAAATAACTTTGTTTAATGGACATTATGGTTAAATTGTACTAATAAAAACCTATAAATTCAATGAAACAACTTTGTTAAAGGATGTTTTGATTAAGTTGCTCAAATAATATCCTATGAAATTCAATGAAAAAACTTTGTTAAAGGGACATTGTGGTTACAAGTCAAACCGAAAAACCTCAGAAATTTGCCAGTTATGGTGAGCTAAGCAACCATAACTCACGCCTCGCCTTGCCTCCCCCAAGACTGTACAGTTATTAAGAAGACAACAATTTTTTTTTTACAAAGTTGCGGCCTATTTTCCATTCATTTCCCCATAGACAAACAAAGTTCATTTTTGCCAGAGCGCACAGCCCAAATCGCTGGACAGTTTTGGACCAGGTCAGAAACAACTTGGGCACTAAAAGTTCAAAAGTATGCTGTTTGCGGATTGGGTTTATTCCATGCAGTAGTTATTTAAATATTTGACAGAGAAGGGACTGTCCCCTTCTAAAAAATAGATAGCTATATCTGGGGTAAATCGCCAGAACTAGGTTTTTTGTTTTAAACGACTGCCATCTCTTTTTTTCTCGATGCGAGAGATAGCCGAGGATGACGGGAAATGAAAAATAGTTAAAAAGCTATTATCAGGTCAAAATAATTGCAAATGACATTAGGTTGGGGAAGAGGCTGGAGGACACCAGGTGAAATTTGGGAGTTAGTGGAGGTCCAGCGACAGAGTTTGCAAAACTACATTTTCTTAGCTATAGCCTCGAATAGCTGACATTTCAATTGAAACTGTGGCATGGAAACAGAGTGTGTCTAGGGAGCAACATGAGAGGGTAGGGGAGGAGAGGAGGCCTTGTTAGTAGTGCTGTGATGTGGCAGTGAGTGGGGGGGACACTTGTTTTGGGTTTTGGAGGCCCAGGGAGGGATTCTTTCTGCAAAATCGTTTTTTAGATAATCGTGGCTATATAGCACTACAGATAGCCTTTGGTATCTGTAGTTCCGTGCCTGGGGCTAAAGATTTTGGGATGTTTGTGTTTTATTTCTTTTTTAAAGTAATTTTTACAGGTATAGTGTACGGGTGAAAAATCACTGGTCAGCGACACAGTAAGAATTTGGGTGTCTTATCTGTTTTGGCTGTGTGTTTCCAGACTTTCTCACATGTGAGAGTGTGGAGAAAAAAAGAAGAAAACTGTAAAAAAAACTCTATATAAAAAGGAGTGTGTCACTTAACATAGAAATTCTTAGAAGAAAATATAACAAAGTAAAATTACAGATAGATGTGAAGATGTTATATTTTGGTTATCCTATGTATTAAGCATCAATATCTTATATGAAGTCTACAGAGTGTATCTAATTCTGACTACTATATATTGTCTACATAGCAATTCATGTATATTGTTTGGAATGGTATTCAGGTTATCTGTACGTTATTGAACCTTTATTTTGCTGTTGTCATGGAATGTATTATTGGTAGTGCACTATACTTCCATCACCTTTTGCAGTTTATATATTTTAAAATGTAAGTTACAAGTAGTACTGTTTATCAAATAATATATATATATATACTTTTTAAAAATTAATAGGTAGCCACTTCACCCACCTGCTCTAATTTTAGATGCCCCATCCACTGGATTTTAGCTTTTACAATATCACCCATGCTATTATATCTTATGAAATTGTACCCATGAATGTATCTGCTGCGATGTATACTCTGCTCTCTTTTCATCATAATCTATCTCACATAACTCTGTGAGCAGTCATTCACTTTATTGACCTTTGAATTACAATTGTATCACTACTGTCTCTTTCGTCATTCATATTTCATACTCAGATTAAAATAAATATTCTTCGAACTGCGGCTATACAAAAAGGAGTGTGACTGGTGTATTGATGAACACGCCTGGCATCAGCAACAACTGGAGTTTTTGCCCGCGGCTACGACGCCACCCCCACACAGTGCACAAATTTGCTAACCACGGGTATAACTGGTGCCCTGAGCAACCAAGGCTATATACTGGCAGATGATATGTCGTTTTATTGCAGACGTGTGGCAGCCATGGATAGCAGACATTTTGGGTGGAGCAGCATCATGGATACATGGAGTGTTAGGGGGGATTGGGAGATACCAGGGGGGTAGAGGAGTACCATAGGGTGTGGGGTGGCTGGTAGTCCTGTTAGGGACACTTGTCTGGAGTTTGGGGGAGTGCAAATACATTTCTCTTTCATAGTTCTTCCATATAGCCGTAGCTAACAACCACTGAAAATGAGGGGACTTTTTTATAACCGCGTGGGCATGTCAATGATTTTTTTTATTTTAGTTGTTGTTCCTGTAGGCAGGGCTATGGATATATCCACATTTATTAACAGATATATTTTCTATGCAATAATGATATTGCTATGGGCAATAACACAACACAGCATTTCATTTGTGTTTATTATTTTATCTGCTTATGTCTTCCCTTGTTCTATTTGAAGTTTTGAAGGTTGGCTTAGTTTGATTTTGCATTTGCAGGAAAGGTATGTGTAGCCATGGCTACAATGCAAAATTCATAGCCGCGTTGAACAGCCGTGGCTACGAAAGATGCTGGCCAGGGAAAAATCTATTCTGTGAGTTTCATTGTTTGTTATTGGTTGTTATTATTGTTCTATTTGTGTAGCTGTCTGTGATAGGTTGTGGTGAAAATGTGTCATCCATTTTAGTAGCTTTATTACTATGTAGTCCTCTTCTTGTAGAATACATTTTGGAAAGTATAAAAGCCATAATTTTCTGCAGTTTTATCCTTTTGATTTCAGAACTCACACTGTGCCCATGGTGGTAGTGTGGCTAGTGTGAAAGTAAGTGTTAAAAAATATGTACATATTTGAAGGTGTATTTGCGGTGTGTATTAGTTATTTTGACCACTGCTATCAGATGCTGTTCAATGTCATTTTGTTCATCTACTCTAATTCTGTGGCAGTTATTTATTCATGTATTTCTTAACTACCACTAACATGGACCTACACAAATGTTCAATCAATGCCATTTATATGCAGGCATTTAGATTTTGTTTTCATGTTATTGGGGTTGAAGGTTCATGTGATTGTATGCAGTACTTTTATCTGTTTTCTGTGAGGCAGTATAATTGATGGTGTTTTGCAAGTTCATTTTAGTCATTTATATATTTTTGTACTTTCTTGTGGCTGCTTTTTTAGTATATTTTGAAAGAAAGTTGGATTCTTTACATTTATTTTCTGATTGGGTCTGTATTGTTATTATGGTGGGCAGGTGCTGATAGGATTCACGTACTTTAGGTGCTCTGTGGCTACTGAAGAAGTTGTTCAGTTAACTCCAGTGAAAGATCAACCCGTATTCAAAATGTAGGAGTGGATGAAGAAAAACCAAAGAAATAACTTGTCAAGGGAAAAGAGGATTAGGTAAAAAGTAGATGTACCTTAGTGCCAATCTTATGCTGTTTCATCTTTCGTGGCAACCCAATTGTGGCTTATGGAACACTTTATTTTCTTAACAGATAAATTGGTTGCCAGTAGTTTAGCAAGGGCTGGAATTGAAACAGCACCTGCAGAAGTTGAGGGCTGACTGTTTTTTGAAGGTTTCAAACTGGTGGATGGATTTTCTGGATGAGGTGCTGATTGTGATAGAATGCATGAGGACCATGCATTTTCATTTTGTAGTGCTCGTGCGATTTCCAATATGCATTGTTCTCATCATCCCAGTGGACTCGCACCAGATGGTGTTTTAGCACTGTTGGTCCAGAACTTTGAGAAGGATCATTTGAGGGCTCACATGTCAGTGTCTTTTTACAAAAGGTTCATTGGATTTTCTCCCTTTTCTTCAAACAGTTTACGTTTACTTTGAAGTATTGCCAACTGTCTGTGGCGATCTTCATGTTGGTTGTTTTTTTGTGGGGTGGGGATGGATGGGGGACCCATACCATGTCATCATTACTGCTGCTATGATTGTCAGACATATTTAAATGTTTAATAGGGGAGGAAAATATAAAACAGTAAACATGACAAGACTAAAAAGACAATGCCACAAAAAATGTGCTTTTTAGTATGTAACAATCACATTGTGTCAGTGGACCTGCACCAAATGTGATTTTGTTTGGGCATGTTGTACAGTTAACTCCTGTGAAAGTCCAACCCATATTCAAAACATAAGAGTGGATGTAGGTGGTGATGGAAGAGGTATTGCTTTTGTACAATCATTGTTGTAGTACATCTGTAACAGATGATTGATCAGTACAGATGTTCCAAAGTTTTGGGTTATAACATTCTTTACTAAAAAGGACTGTTTGCAATGATCAATATAAAGTTATTTCCTTTTGGTGTGGTAGATATTATCGTCTATGGAATATTGTGTGTCCTGATTGGTCATGGGTACTGTTTCTTCCTGTGTGACTGTATTGTTTCCCATGTTCTCCAATTTTGTGTAACCTACCCCATCCTCTCTTGTTTTCTAAGTTTGCCTAACATTTCCCATCCTGGCTCTCAGGTAAGCGTGTGCTTATGCCCCCCGGCCTTCCCCTTTTGACCATCATGGCGCTGCATTTAATATGGGGTCCCTCGCAGGCTCCGGAGCCGCGCCACAGCTTCCCCTTCCCTTGTCCCACCTCCCTAGCCCGCCCCCTGGCCTTTATTGCCCAAATAATCTGGCTTAACGAGCAGGACATCGGTTCCCTGTGCAATTTCCCATCGTGGCTGTCCGGTAAGCGTGTGCTTATGACCCCCAGCCCCGCCTTTGTACCATCATGGTGCTGCATTTAATATGGGGTCCCTTGCAGGCTCCCGAGCCACGCCAAAGCTTTCCTTCCCTTGTCCCCCCTCCCTAGCCCTCCCCCTGGCCCTTCTTCACCAAATCCTCTGATGTTGTGGTGCTGGCTTAACCAGAAGCATATCCGCTCCCTGTGCCATTTCCCATTGTGGCTCTCAGGTAAGTGTGTGCTTATGACCCCTGGCCCCCCCTTTGTACCATCATGGCACCGCACTTAATATGGTGTCCATTGCAGGCTCCCAAGTCTGCGCTGCAGCTTCCCCTTCCCTTGTTCCGCCTCCCGAGCCCTCCTCATGGCCCTTATTGGCCAAATCCAATGTTGTGCCTGTAGTGGCTTAAACCGCAACGCAACCACTCCCTGTGCCATTTCCCATCGTGGCTCTCATTTAAGTGTGTGCTTATGACCCCGGACCTCCTTTGTACCAACATGGTGCCGCATTTAATATGGAGTCCCCCGCAGGATCCTGAGCTGTGCCGCAGATTCCTCTTCCCTTGTCCTGCCTCCCTAGCACCCCCCCTGGCCCTCATTGGCCAAATTCTTCCTTATCCTGGACCAGATCTGGGCAGCCCTCTGCCCGGGAGCCACTGCAGCTTAGCGCCCAGAGGCAAAGGGTGGCTCCTACATCAGAGGGTCCTGGGCGTGTCTGAAGGTGTCAGCAGGGGAAGGCAGTGAAACCAGTGGCTAGCCGTCAACCAGCAGCAACTATCACAGTAAGTGTGGCATGGGTGGGGAGTAGAGCAATCAGAAAGCCCCTGCCACTCTACATCACCTTACCTCAGAACATAGCTTGCCAGGCGAATGTCACCTGCATCACTCTCTTAGGGAATACTCAACATCAGCAATCACCTATTATAAACCTACCCTCAAGCATAGATATATCAAACTATCTGTGTGTGTCATAATCCTAAACCTACTGTATTATATTCTGAAATCTGCTGCATTAGGGAACCTTGGCCTTTCTACCACTATACAGGACTCACATCTGGGCACAGCATCTGCCTTATATAGGGTTAATACACCATTAACCATTAGCCTGCATCACATCTAGTTATATTTGTGAATGTTAGCAATTGCCACACTAAGAAAGAATTGTGAACATTAGCCTGTGTCACATCTAGATATTTGTGAATGTTAGCAATTGACACACTTAGAAAGAATTGTGAACATTGCCTTCAGTCGCATCTAGATATTTGTGAATGTTAGCAAGTGCCACACTTAGATAGAACTGTGTACATTAGCCTGCGTCACATCTAGTTATAACTCTGAATGTTAGCAAGTGTCACACTTAGAATTATGAACATTACCCTTCCCCCGAATCTAGCTATATTTGTGAATTGTTAGCAAGTGCCACACTTAGATAAAACTGTGAACATTAACCTCCGTAGCATCTATCTATATTAGTGACTGTTAGCAAGTGCCACACTTAGATATAATTTGTGAACATTAACATGCACATCATCTAAATATATTTGTGGCTGTTAGCAAGTGCCACACCTAGATAGAACTTGAGAATATTAGCCTGAATCGCATCCACTCTGCAGGACTATGAAACCTAGGTGTAGCCTCCATCTCTGTCTACTGTAAGAGGAAACGTAATGTATTGTGAAAACTAGGCCTCTCCCCTACCCTACATGATTTTCGAATCTAGGTATAGCTTCCATCTCTATCTATTGTATGGTGAAACATAGTTTATTGGAAGGCCTGGGCCCCTGCCACACCATACTTGACCCCAAATCTAGGCGTATAGTCAAACTGAGAAAGCTCATCTGCGAGACATATAATCCACTAACCAAAAAGATCAAAATGTCTGCATACATAACTCACATAAAAACCTACATAACCTTCTCTCGCACAGCAAGCCGCACGCACTTCACCACACTGCAACAACAAACAAACAACACATAAGCAACATCAACAGCTCATGAGGACTGACATCGATCCGATACTCACGCCAAAGCTCAGCACATGGTGTATACCGAACTGAAGCTGCCAACAGGACACCACTTCTCTCACTATTCTACTCCCTCTTCACCTTACTAACCCACCCCACCTTCTCGTTTACAGAACTGCTTGAGCACCTGTGGACCAATTCCGTTGGTGATGATGCGCAATACAAATACCTTTAACATTAACATTAACATACCCCAACCACTCTATTGTAAATCCTTGCTATAATGTCCCATGTTTATTCTCAGCCAGTTTATATGACTGCTTATTGATTATAGTAACCGTTTTTATACTTTTATTGTGCCCCTATTGTGTTATTGAATTAGTGATGGCAATGTACATTATGTTTGGAGACAGTTATTTCCTAATGGGCTAGTGTAGTATCTCCCTAGACAATCCAATTGTGGCATAGGCAGCACCTTACTTTCATAACTGAAACATTGGGAGCCGGTAACATTGGAACAGGTGGAATTGAAACTGCTGCAGAAGTTGAGGCTTAATTCACTGTCAGTGGTGTCCCACCGAAAGATGCAGGTGCTGGAGGTGGTGCTGAATTATGAGCATGTAATGCATGAGGCCCATACATTTTTATATTGTGTTGCTTAGCTGGTTTTCGATAGTCATCATCCACATTGTCTCAGTGGGCTTGCAGTAGATGGTTTATTAAAACTGATGTTTCCAAGCTTTGAAAATGAACATTTCAGGGCCCACACCTTAGTGTATTTTTGCACAAGGTGCTTTGGACTTTCTAGATTATTTTTCAGAAAGTGTTCTTTTACCTTGAAATATTGCCAAATATCTGCAGTGGTTTTCATGGAGGTTGGTTTGCTGTGGGGGTGAAAAAGACAATGTTACAAAAAAATAAAACATATTTCATTTTAAAGTACTAGTGTTTCTACATGTGTGGTGGTTTTCTATCCCATGTTCTCCAATTTTAGTTATCCCACAAAATCCTCTCTTGCTCTCCAAGTTTACTTAACCTACCCCACCCATTCATTGTAACTCCCTGGTATACTTTCCCCTGTTTAATCTCACCCAGTTTATATATCC
Organism: Ambystoma mexicanum; assembly: GCF_040938575.1. Taxonomy (NCBI): domain Eukaryota; kingdom Metazoa; phylum Chordata; class Amphibia; order Caudata; family Ambystomatidae; genus Ambystoma; species Ambystoma mexicanum. The sequence continues at coordinate 621,666,372 of NC_090937.1, forward strand.
GTGCTCATTTATTGTAGTGAACGTTTTTTATACCTTTTCATATTACTGTATGTATTTTTAATCCAACTTGCTCAGTATAAAGTTCTGCTCTGAGTGCTGGAATAATCTGGGATGCTATTGTGCAGCTCATGTAGCATAAGTAAGAAGTGCAAGTAGACTTTCAACAGGTGAGCACTGAGCTTGTCAGGTTGTGACGCATCTATGATTGGTACAGTGCATTTTTGGGATACTAATCCTGAATGAAAAGTGAGCTGCATTTATGGACCACAGTCAACATGTCTTTCACAACTTAAGAATACATGATAAAGCATGCACATATGAAGTGAAAAATATGCACAAAATATGGGATATTCAGTGTCATACCTATACAAAAGGAGGCAAGGACATGTGATGCATTACTTCTGAAAAGCCCAAAGTCAAACTATGAGGCATTAGGCACTGTGCTTTCACCTCCTCGCTGTGTTTCATATTTTCTCAGATACCATTTATCAGGTGCATTTGTTCTGAAACCCCAAATAACCTTTGCAGTACCTGGCATACTGTAGCGTTCATGGACCGAGGAGACAGGCCCCGTGAGAGACGGCGCCTCCAGCTGAACCTTCCGCTGTGATTTGACTGCAGACAGATAACAGAGACTCTGTGAAGCTACCAGTGTCGAATGGATGGGTGCAATATTGGCATCCCGTACACTAGACACGTGTCATACACCATACTGAGATGTTACACCGTGTCCCACGCCATACGGGTCAGAGGCTCGGATCTCCTACAAGGGCATAGTAATTAATATTATCCGGAGCTAGAACGTAAAACTTGTCTGACATCGGATACGTGTGTGTTGACATTGTGTAGAGCGGTCTAAGAACAATTAGTGCCTTGCGCGGAGAGTCCGCTACCAACCATCAGACAGATACGGAGCTCTCTACCGCAATGGGAAACTACCCTTTGAAGTCCTCTTTCTAGAATTCCTTGAAATCAAAAATTGGAATATCTATGAAATCAACATAAAGATTTGCACTCTGAGGAAATCCATTGCACACAAGAATACATAATCACTGTTACTATGCAATGATTCCTACTTTAATTCTGCCCCTGATGAATTTCCACGGATTAACCCCCTATAGGAAAGAAACTTGTTGGGCTTGTTTTAACCATTGTTGAAATTTATCTTGTGTGAATGAATGAATAACATTTCATGAGTGTGTGTGTGTGGTATGAATGATGATGAGTGGGATAATAATTAACTAAAATATGATAATGCATGATTACATTACATAAGCCACTGAACCCTCTAGGCCCCCATTGTTGGGACCTATCTGTGGAATTACTTTGCATTGTTTCTGTACAGTGATGTTCTCTTTAATCCTTTTATTAACCCTCTTTTTTTGATTAGCCCCATGACAGGGTAGTCATACTGTCTATGCATCTAATTTGTGTAATGCACTTTTGTTTGAATATTAATTAAAAAATGCAAATGTTTTAGATCCATCAACTATGTTGTCTTCCATCTCTGATATATTCATTATGGTTTGAGGATGAAGGCTAGCTTTTTCCCGTTATTCTAAGACAGCGGTCAATTTTGGAGTCACAAGACTTTTCTGTTGCTTAACAAGGGTTCAGCCCTTTATTTGAGGGTTTGCCTGTGACTCATTTCTTTCCCTCAACCTACCTGTGTTCTTTTGTGATACTGTAGCCATAAACTCAGTGTAAAATTGCCAAACCACTTTGCAAGAGATGAAATGTTCACTGGGAACTGACAAGTGGTGATTACCTTTCCCTGTAAACTGTCAGGTGTAATCTATCATGGCGGATGTCAAATTTAAGGCCACATTCAAACACTTCCACAAAAGAGCTTGGTATGCGTGTATGTAGCACATAAACAGGTGCAATATTTTTCAAGGGTAGAAGAATGCTGCTTGTTTGATGGTAGGAGTTGCTATGTACTCCCATTTAGTTGACTTCTTCCTATGTTTGTGCATTTGGTAACAACATATGTGATCACAAAGTATGGTACTCAAGTGTGTCCCTGCATTTCCAAAGCATACCATTTCCAAGGAGTTTGTGAAAGTGTCAGATATGGTTGCTGTTTATTCTTTATGAATTACTTACAACATTGGGCCTCATTACGAGTTTGGAGGTAGCCGTGCCGTTTTTACTGGCATGGCTATCCCCAAACTCGGGTCCGGGTCTCGAAAAGTGGGCGGGCCATTCCGACCTTTTCGGGCCTGGTAATTCCCATTCGTGGGACACAGACCCAGTACGTCCCCATTCCCATTGAACCCTTGTAGGGCTCTTGTAGGGCTCAATGGGAATTGGGAGGATGGTTACAACGGCCCCGTTAATAAAGTGACCGTTGCTACCATCCTGTTCTGCTAGCGGGTGCCACACGGCACGTCTGAACTCGGAATGTTGTGGCGAGGTAACAATGGCGCTGTTAGCACTACCGGCACCATAGATACCTTACCGCAACACTCATAATGAGGCCATTGTGTTGTGTCTAGCACACAGGTTCAACTCATGTGAATGCAATGGTGATGAAAACTATAGTAGCCATAGTGTTCTGGATGCAATTCAGTAATGCAATATACTTTCAAGTCTCTGACAGAAATGTTAGACTCAATTTCACATATATTGTTTGTGAAGAATGAAGAAAAATGTGCGTAGCTAAGGTACATCATACAATGATTAGATCAGAGAGCATGTGCTGCACTGTTAAACTATGCCCCATGTAGAACTCTGCTCTGAGTGCTGGAGTAATCTGGGCTGCTATTGGGCAGCTCATATAGCATAAATAATATGAGCAAAGTAGAGTTTCAATGGGTGGCAACTGTGTCAGTTTGTGATGCATCTTTGGTTGGCACAGTACATTTTCAAGATGCAAAGTGACCATTTCTTTCTTTATTTTTTTACATTGCACTTAGTTTATTACAAACTTTAGACACATAAAAGAAAGAATCGTAATATGAAAAAAATATGATAATACGATACAATCAATACAAAACAAATAAACATTAAAACATCACCATCTACACATTTCAATTTGTTACAGATCAAGTTAATTTGGTGAGTTCATAACAGTTAAGATTATAACGTACGTATACCAATTTAAAATGCCTTCAATACTTCTCTCCATATATAAAAAGCCATAGCCGTGATTACAACTGATGATGCACCCAGCATGGTAGACTAAAATTGGTCCCCAGAGCAATCGTAAATATTAGTTATGTAATCATTGTAGCCACACCAATAAAAGATGTGCAATGTTTTGCAGTTCGTCAAAACATGACTAGATGTCTCTATTTCTGCGTGACAAAGTCAACAAAAAGTTCTCCTAGGGGAATATATTTTTTCAGGCTCCAAGTAGCTCCATGGTGTGGAGCAGATTTAATCGTAAGTGCAGGAGAAAACATTTAAGTACAATGGAACAAAACTTATACAGATAAGTAGACAGTGAATACATAAGAATACCTATCTTAAGAAATCATTGTCAGGGTAATTCATAGAATTTTGCACAAAAGGGGCGCACGCGGCTGGCGCACAGTGTCCCCGTGCGATACAATCCGCCAGCCACGTGCGATAAAATCCATTTCATCGCACAGCGTATTCGTGGATTGTAGCCCCCAAAACCAGCCGTGGCGCAGAGTGGCGCAGCGACCCTGCAGCAGCGCCAGTTACGCCCCCAAGAAAGCCCTCGCGCAAGGAAAATCCATCAAAATCCCCAATTCATCACAAATGTCTGCGCTAACCCTGGACCAGTTTACAGGGCTGCCAAACAGCAAACGCCAAGCGGGGTCCGTGTATTACTGGGCTGCGTGGGAAGTTTTACACGCGATTGGCCCTGTGCGAGCGGGGTACGTGTATAACTGGGGAGAGCGGGAAGTTTCACACGCGATTTCAGCAGGGTACGTGTATTACTGGGGTGCGCAGGATGTTTCACACGTGATTTCAGCAGGCTACGTGTATTACTGTGGTGCGTGGGACGTTTTACACGCGATTGGCCCTGTGCGAGCGGGATACGTGTATTAATGGGGTGCGCAGGAAGTTTCACATGCGATTGGCCCTTGTGCGAGCGGGGTACGTGTATTACTGGGGTGCGCGGGAAGTTTCACACGCGATTGGCCCTGTGCGAGCGGGGCACGTGTATTACTGGGGTGCGTGGGAAGTCTCACACGCGATTGGCCCTATGCGAGCGGGGTACATGTATTACTGGGTGCGCGGGAAGTTTCACACGCGAATTCAGCAGGTACGTGTATTTCAGGGGTGCGCGGGAAGCTCCACACGCGATTGTCCTGAGTACGTGTATTACAGGGGTGCGCGGGAAGTTTCACACGCGAATTCAGCAGGGTACGCGTATTTCAGGGGTGCGCGGGAAGTTCCACATGCTATTGTCCTGGGTACGTGTGTTCCAGGGGTGCAGGGGAGGTCTCACATGCAAATTCAGCAGGGTACGTGTATTTCAGGGGTGCGCGGGGAGGACGACACGTGATTTGGACGTGTGGGTCCTCCCAGGTGTTCCCTCTACACCCTCCACTACCCGTGCGGGCAGCCCACACCACATGGGACTACCCTGCACCCCTGCTCATGTCCCGCAGGCAGCCCATCCACCATGGGCATGCCCCCCAGCCAAGCCACATGTCACCTTGCACTACTGATCAACAACGCATGTCTCCCAGCACCCCCACCCCCCAGCACTGTGGGGCACCTGCCAGCAGGCCCCCACTCATGTCCAACTCATGTCCCCCTGCACCCCCACCCCCCAGCAGCGAGGGGAACCCTCCACCAGGCCCCACTCATGTCCAACTCATGTCCCCCTGCACCCCCACCGCCCAGCATCCAGGGGCACCCTCCACCAGGCCCCCACTCATGTCTCCAGCACCCCCACCCCCCAGCATCCAGGGGCACCCTCCACCAGGCCCCCACGCATGTCTCCATGCACCCCGACCCCCCAGCATCCAGGGGCACCCTCCACCAGGCCCGCACTCATGTCCAACTCATGTCCCCCTGCACCCCCACACCCCAGCAGTCAGGGGCACCGTCCACCAGGCCCCAACTCATGTCTCCCAGCACCCCCACCCCCCAGCAGTGCAGGGCACCCTCCACCATGCCCCCACACATGTCTCCCAGCACCCTCATGCCCCAACATCCAGGGGCACCCTCCACCATGCCCCCACACATGTCTCCCAGCACCCCAAACCCCCAGCATTCAGGGGCACCCTCCACCAGGCCCCCACTCATGTCTCCAGCACCCCCACCCCCCAGCATCCAGGGGCACCCTCCACCAGGCCCCCACTCATGTCTCCAGCACCCCCACCCTCCAGCATCCAGGGGCACCCTCCACCAGGCCCCTACTCATGTCTCCCTGCACCCCCACCCCCCAGCATCCAGGAGCACCCCCCACCAGGCCCCCACGCATGTCTCCCTGCACCCCCACCCCCCAGCAGTGCAGGGTACCCTCCACCATGCCCCCACACATGTCTCCCAGCAACCCCAACCCCCAGCATCCAGGGGCACCCTCCACCAGGCCCCCACTCATGTCCAACCCATGTCCCCCTGCACCCCCACACCACAGCAGTCAGGGGCACTGTCCACCAGGCCCCCACTCATGTCTCCCAGCACCCCCACCCCCCAGCAGTGCAGGGCACCCTCCACCATGCCCCCACACATGTCTCCCAGCACCCCCACCCCCCAACATCCAGGGGCACCCTCCACCAGGCCCCCACACATGTCTCCCAGCACCCCCATCCCCCAGCAGTGCAGGGAACCCTCCACTATGCCCCACACATGTCTACCTGCACCCCCACCCCCCAGCATCCAGGGGCTACCTCCACCAGGCCCCCACTCACGTCCAACTAATGCCCCCCTGCGTCCCCACCCCCCAGCACTGTGGGGCACCCTCCACCAGGCCCCCACTCATGTCCAACTCATGTCTCCCAGCACCCCCACCCCCCAGCATCCGGGGGCACCCTCCACCAGGCCCCCACACATGTCTCCCAGCACCCCCACCCCCCAGCAGTGCAGGGCACCCTCCACCATGCCCCCACACATGTCTCCCAGCACCCCCACCCCCCAGCACAGTGGGGCACCTGCCAGCAGGCCCCCACTCATGTCCAACTCATGTCCCCCTGCACCCCCACCCCCCAGCATCCAGGGGCACCCTCCACCAGCCCCCACACATGTCTCCCAGCACCCCCACCCCCCAGCAGTGCAGGGCACCCTCCACCATGCCCCCACACATGTCTCCCAGCACCCCCAACCCCCAGCACAGTGGGGCACCTGCCAGCAGGCCCCCACTCATGTCCAACTCCTGTCCCCCTGCACCCCCACCCCCCAGCATCCAGGGGCACCCTCCACCATTTCCCCACTCACGTCCAACTAATGCCCCCCTGCGTCCCCACCCCCCAGCACTGTGGGGCACCCTCCACCAGGCCCCCACTCATGTCCAACTCATGTCTCCCAGCACCCCCACCCCCCAGCATCCAGGGGCACCCTCCACCAGGCCCCCACACATGTCTCCCAGCGCCCCCACCCCCCAGCAGTGCAGGGCACCCTCCACCATGCCCCCACACATGTCTCCCAGCACCCCCACCCCCCAGCATTCAGGGGCACCCTCCACCAGGCCCCCACTCATGTCCAACTCATGTCTCCCAGCACCCCCATCCCCCAGCATCCAGGGGCACCCTCCACCAGGCCCCCACACATGTCTCCCAGCACCCCCACTCTCCAGCAGTGCAGGGCACCCTCCACCATGCCCCCACACATGTCTCCCAGCACCCCCACCCCCAGCACATTGGGGCACCTGCCAGCAGGCCCCCACTCATGTCCAACTCATGTCCCCCTGCACCCACACCCCCCAGCATTCAGGGGCACCGTCCACCAGGCCCCCACTCATGTCTCCCAGCACCCCCACCCTCCAGCATCCAGGGGCACCGTCCACCAGGCCCCCACTCATGTCCCCCTGGACCCCCACCCCCCAGCAGTCAGGGGCACCCTCCACCAGGCTCCCACTCATGTCTCCCAGCACCCCCACCCCCCAGCAGTGCAGGGCACCCTCCACCATGCCCCCACACATGTCTCCCAGCACCCCCAACCCCCAGCATCCAGGGGCACCCTCCACCAGGCCCCGACTATTGTGCCCCAGCCAACACGTCATCACAATTTAGATCCCTGGCCCTTATGGGCTGCCTCCACATGCCAAACACCCACCCAAGTATTGCATCCACCCACTTAGAAATGGCAATTACATGATACAACCCCAATGGCAAGTATGTAAATGAACACATGTCTCTCACATACACACAATGGGTGTCAGTGAATGTCAAAACCCATATCATGATATGCATGAAATCAATAAGATGATACTACACATTGAAGTTTGATGAAGAAAATGTATTAAAAGCAACATAAATGGAATCAAAAATAAACAAACGACAATGGGAATTAAAAACCAAAAGCAGCATGTCCGTAAAATAAAGTAAAACCACAAATCATAATCCAAAGGAAAGGTGTCCAAAGTCACAGTTCAAAAATGAAATCCAATGGAAAATCCAAACCGAAAACCATTGCTCCATGGGTAAATTCAAAATAAAAATATAAAATCCAACACTCAACTATATACAGATAAACAATCCAGGGTCCATGATCCTAACAGAAGAAATTAAAACTATCTAATAATACTACCTAATCAAAAAACTATATACAAATATGCGGTCCATTGTCCAAAAGGTCAAAAAAAAAATAAAAAGCAAAGGAAACCTAACACTAACTACATAACTATTTACAAGGGTAGCGGGCTAGTCCGACGGCTCACTGGTTGTTGTCATGGGCCAGGGTATCACCGAACTCCTGTTCAATGGCTTGGAGGCAGGCATGTTCCCTGGCCTTGAGGTCTCGCAGGGATAATGTAGTGTCCAGCTCCAACTCCCTGCGAATACCCTCGAGGCACTCAGCCCGCCTCAGCGCCCTCCGCATGGAGTTCTCCGTCCTGACCATTGTGAGCCGTTCCTCCTCTGCCTGCTGCCGCTCCGCACCTATCTGCTAGCCCAACCGCTCCCACACGGAAGACACTCCCATTCCAGGGGTCTCCTGCCCTCCGGTCTATGCCTGCAGCCCTGATGTTGATGGCCCCGAGCCATGATGCCTCCCACGTCGAGCCTGCCGCTGCCTTCGACGCAACTGCCTGTGCCAGCACGACGGCATCCAGGCTGATGGAATCCACCGACGCCGTCGTGCACGTGACCTGCCCGATGATGCCGTCACATCCTCCATCTGCTGGGGTCCAGTTGCTGACGTGTCCACCCCTGCTGGACCTCCGACTCCCGACTGTGGCAGGGATGGGATCACCACCGAGTTGGCTTTGTTGGTCGGGGCAGGTCCACAGGGGGCCCTGGTGGCATCTGGGCCAGAAGACGGTGTTAGGCGGAAACCTGTGCAGTTCCCTCTGGGACCACTGCAAAAGATTTAGGACTACAGGTGTTTGGCAGTAAACCCACTTGGTAGCAGTCTGTACCACACAGATTCACTTGGTAGCTTTGGCTGAGCAGTCAGACTTCCCTCAAGAAGAGTTTGGCAGTATGTGGAGTATACAACATAGGGCAATCTACACAGTAGAACAAGCAAACACAGAACAGAGATTCGGTGCAAAGATATATAGTTATTTATTTATAAAAACACATCTATGAAAAACACACTGGCACTAATACGGCAAACAACTTCAATCATAATTACTATAAGTATCTCACTCCTCTAACAATAGTTCGACAAGTCTAGCATCAACGGCACCACTTATTTGCAGACAGAGGTGAATGCTTTAACCTAGATGGCACTCTAGTATTCGTTAGGAGGGGAGAGAAAAAGGCAGGGTATGAAATCAACTTGGTACCAACACTTTTACGAGCAAATGCAAGGCAAGTAAGGCAGGGTCTACTGTAGAACGCAAAGTTCAGAGGCCAGGCCCACTCGGAGAGAGGCAAGGCGATATGTCCCAAAAGTCTCACAGCGGAAATGCAATTCAAGTCTTTGTTGCAAATTGTCCCAGAAAGTTTGGAGCAGTTCAGAACAGAAAGTTAAGAAGGCTTGGAGGCGACCCAATGGAGAGGCAAGGATGAAGACACCTCACTATAACCGTCACAAGGGAAGCAAGGCAGACATGGTACCTTGTATGTGGAGAGACAGCTCCGGCGGGGGCAGTTGTTCCTGGTGGTGGATGCAAGTCGGGGCTTTGCCAAGAGAAGAGATGATCTTGTCGTCGAAGGAAAGTTGAAGATTGTTGCACCACCAGGGAAGAGACCAGCTGCGGAGTGCTCCTTCACAAGGCACCACCTTTTGGTCGCGGTACAGGCTAGTGGCTATCCGGTTGCCGGGGTGCTCAGCACGGGCAATTCGACCACTACGCCCTGGAAGCGAAGAAAAAGCAAAGGGGACTGGTTGTGCCCACCAGTCAGGGGAAGAAGACTCTCTGGCGGGGAGATCTCCTCTGTCATTGGGAAGTGGTGAGTCGGTTCAGCAGGGCTCCACCGGAGGTGTCGTCGTTGGAGGTCGGCTCAGCTTTACCCTCGTCGGATTCTTAGGTCCTGTGGCGACTTCTGAAGATCCAGTCCCAAAAGCCCTGCTTTTATGCAGAAAACCCCCATTCATTCAGCCTAGCTGTCAATCAAAATACGCTAAGTGGTGAGCGGGGTGGCTCACCACTTGGGCCAATCACACCAGAGTGCGACTTGAGTTGGAAAGGCAACTCAGTCCAGGGTGCCTAAACCCCCTCCCACATCCCCTGTGGTGCCCAGACAGAATGGCACCACTTTGGAGGGCTTCTGTGTAGAAGCCCACCAAAAGCGGAAGAAAGGGCTCAACCTTTGGTTCGGAGTTACAGAGACGAACACAGACGCCATATTAAAAACCGAGTTCTGGCAGAAAATACCAACCGATAGATTTATTTAAGACAAATAAACCGGTGGTATGTTAGAGACTAACGGGAAAAAGTATTAGTCCCCAACAATGGGAAGAATCCCATAGAATTATATTCGGGGTCGAATATAACAAGTAGTTTCCACTGCCACCAGCCAAAACTCGACGAGGGGGGACGGGACAGTGCCCCCTCGAATAACAGACTCAGGGTCAATCGAATTACCCCTACTAGTACGTCCACAATAGGATGGTTTGTACTAGTTCTGTTAGTAAATTTAGGTCTAGTAAAGCCAATGGTGACTTTACATGCCCTGGGAGACAGTAGTCAGTCCCAGGGTATGGAGTCTATGGTGGGGATCCTCTAGGACGCCCCAGTGTCACGGCACGGAGGGTGTGGTGTAACACACATAGTAAAACATATGAGACCCTTTGGAGTAAAAGACCCCATAGCCTATAGAACACATTGACATTTAAAGGAATTAACCACATTCATGTCCAAGAGTGGGAGAAAAAGAGTGCCACTCTTGGCAGGATGGAAAAAAAACAAACTCCAGAAATCCAGCAAAGCTGCTGGGCGACTCACTAGGTTAGGAAATTCAGCCTAAACAGAGAATTCTCCCTAACAGACAACATGGAGAACGACTGGCGCATAGCCTCCACAGAGGAGAAGAGGGTCGCCAGAGTGCCCGACACATGTATGAAACCCCCGACCATGGCCACTCCCAACTGGGCCACGTTGGCATGGTGCTCTTCGTGATGACGTGCGTGCTCCCCCCGGGAAGCACGCACCTCATCACGAATGACACCCGTGCGCAATGCGACACCAATCAGGACCTTCTCCATACGGCCAGGGGTCCCCTCGTCCGCAGGTGGAGGGGAGTCAGATGACATGGACATCCCCCCTACCTGCGGACGGGCTTGGGATGGGGCATCCCTGCTGGTGCATGGTGGTGCAGTCACAGTGTCAGGGACAGTGACATGCACAGGCACCTCCACGGCGACCGGTGCTGCCTCCTGCTCCTGGCCCTGGACTGCATGTCTTCTGCCGTTGCAAGCCCCTGTGGGGGCTCACCCACCTCTTCCGCTGCAGCCGTGGGGGCATCCCCGCCACTTTGCTCCACAGCGCCGTCTCCGCCCTTTTCTTGACTTTGTGCTGTGTAGAGGGAGACATAGAAAACAAGCATCAGGGTACTGTACAATGGTCCCCTAGACAGGAAGCAATAGCAGATGAGTGGCACTGTCAAAGATCCCTTCCATCATGTCCCTCCACAACACATGGGTCAGTGCAGGCAAAACACATGCAGACATTAGCAAACATGTCCAAGGGACTCTTCAAACATACAATGTTGTTTATGAACTCACATGCATCATGGGTCATGCCTATCACATGCACACACTTCACCGTACTTTCATCCATCTGGACTCGTACACCCCAGACACAGTGGATGCAAGGATAACTAGGCTGCATCAGTGATTCTGAACATTGTCACATACATGTGTCATGCATCCATGGCATTCACAAGTCACATACACGCAGGTCAGACACACAGACATGGACACCATACATGCACATGCCATCAGCACCCATCCCTCACCCCCACCCATGTCCAGGAACAGAGACTGGCATGCTCTCATGTGTCCATTCCGCATAGGACTGCCCATGTTGCATTTAAACACATACACCAACCGTGTGCTTAACACATTACTGTTCTCAAATGCATGACCATGATGTCCCTGCACACACACACACGCGTACATGGCCTATGTCACACATACAGGCAAGTATCAGACAACCAGCACACTGCAACATGCCCTGTCTCACACAGCAATGCTTGGCCACTTACCGCTCAACTCCAGATGGGTCTGCCTCTCAAGGACCTGGACGTGGAGCGCTGGGCATATGTGTTCCAGGACCCTCATCTGATCTTCCGACAAGTGGCCCCGGCGCCCCTTAGCATTCGCTGCCTTCAAGAGGCGCCAGGCCTTGTCGAGGGTCCTGGACCTGAAATCCTCCCAGCGCTTCTTGACATGATGGAATAGTCGGACTGCCACCCTCTCCGCGTTGATGGCAGTCACGATGTCCGTCCAGATCTGAGTCCGTCCTTCCTTGTCGGCGCGTGATGATCCGAAGAGGGCATCATAATGCCCCAGGACAAGCTCCACCAGGACACCAACTTCCTTCTGACTGAAGCTGGTGGCCCTCTGCCCCTCTGGCTGGGGGTCACCAGTGGTCTCGGATGGTGTTTGCCCCAACATGACGACCCCCGAGGCAGACGTGGGTGGGGAACTGGGTCCTGGGCCTGGGCTATGGAGCGATGGTATCCCAGTCGGGAGTCTTCTGTTCCAGCAGGGGTGGACACAGCAACCGGACCCCTGCAGATGGCTGATGTGCAGGCACCAAATGGCAGGGCACGGTGGCAGCAGGCAGGCAGGCAGGCAGGCAGCAGCAGATGGCTCGTGGGAGGCTGATCTGGGCTCTGGGGGGCAGTAATCCAGCCTTTTGGGCAGGAGCGTGGTCTTCCGTGTGCTTACGTGTGGCCAGCTTGATACGGAGTGATTTGGCACGTGAAAATTCTGCACGTCAGCGTGTAATTCGAGGAAAGGCCCTTAGTGAGTAAGCGCGTCAGCACGCATACGCGATTCCATTGGACCAAAGGCCCTTAGCGCGTAAGCGCATCTGTGACGTATCGCCCACGGGCGTTGGCCTGGCAGGGCTTGAAGATCACACGTGGATTTCCATTGCTCAGTACGTGCCTTTCGTGGGGTGCGGTGCGTGTGTTATGCAGGCGTTGGAGTTCATACGCCATTACTTCACAGCGGGTGGGTGTTGGCTACACGTTCTTCTACACGCAAGGCAGATGGTGAGTGGTACCCTTCAGGGGTGCACGGGATGTTCCACACGCGATTGTCCTGGGTACGTGTATTACAGGGGTGCGCGGGAAGTACCACACGCAAATTCAGCAGGGTACGTGTATTTCAGGGGTGCGCAGGAAGTTTCACACGCGATTCCATCAGGGCACGTGTATTTCAGGGGTGCGCGTGAAGTTTCACACGCAAATTCAGCAGGGTACGTGTCTTTCAGGGGTGCGCGGGAAGTTCCACACGCGATTGTCCTGGGTACGTGTGTTCCAGTGGTGCGCGGGAAGTCTCACACTCGAATTCAGCAGGGTACGTGTATTTCAGGGGTGCGCGGGGAGTACTACACGTGATTTGGCCATGTGGGTCCTCCCAGGTGTTCCCTCTACACCCTCCACAGCCCCTGCAGGCACCCCACACCACAGGGGACTACCCTACACCCCTGCTCATGTCCCTCAGGAAGCCCATCCACCATGGGCATGCCCCCCAGCCAAGCCACATGTCACCATGCACTACTGCACTACTGATCAACAACGCAAGTCTCCCAGTACCCCCCAGCACTGTGGGACACCTGCCAGCAGGCCCCCACTCACGTCCCCCTGTACCACCCCCACCCCCCAGCATTCAGGGGCACCCTCCACCATGCCCCCACTCATGTCTCCCAGCACCCCCACCCCCCAGCACTGTGGGCACCCTCCACCAGGCCCCCACTCATGTCTCCCAGCACCCCCACCCCCCAGCACTGTGGGGCATCCTCCACCAGGCCCCCACTCATGTCTCCCAGCACCCCCTACCCCCAGCACTTTGGGGCCGCCTCCACCAGGCCCCCACTCATGTCTCCCAGCACCCCCACACCGCAGCAGTGCAGGGCACCTGCCAGCAGGCCCCCACTCATGCCCCCCTGCACCCCCACCCCCCAGCAGGCAGGTCACCTGCCAGCAGGCCCCCATACATGTCCCCCCAAACACCTCATGACGATCCATAATCATGGCCCCCATGCCCACTCAATACACTGCCTACGCCACCCAGTCCAAACACACCACCAGGTATGACATCCACCTGACAAAGAAATCACCAGCACATGATGCATCCCAAATGGCTAGTCTGCACATCAACACATATCCGTCAAACCCACACAATGACAGCATGTGAATGATAGAACACACATTGTGACATGCTTGAAACCAAAGAGAGAATACCACACATTGAAGTACACAATTATAATGTATTAAACAGAAAAGCAAGGAAATGAAATGGAACAGAAGAAAATGGAAATAATAAATTAAATCCAGCATGTCCAATAAATGAAAAAGTTGCATGAAATCCAAATGAAAGGCAATCCAAAAGCAATTCTCCAAAATGTCAGTCTTAGAAAATAAATCCAATGTTCCAAAATAAGAAAAAAACATTGATCCATGTGAAAAAAAATCAAAAATCCAAATCCATTGTCAAACTATGTACAAGGTGAACATCCAGGGTCCATGTGCCCAATCCTTTAAATGAAACCTATGAAATAAAATACTACCTAATGAAGAACTATATACAAGAAGTTGGGGCATTGTCCAAGCGCCCCAAAACAAAACAAAACCGAAAGGAAACTTAACACTAAAGAACTATTTACAAGGGCAGCGGGCTAGTCCGACGGCTCACTTCTAGATGTTCCGGGCCAGGGCATCATCGAACTCCTGCTCAATGTCCCGGAGGCGGTCCTCCTCCATGGCTCCGAGGGTCCGCAGGGCCGACGACATGTTCTCCTCCAACTCCCTGCGGATTGCCTCGAGGCACTCGGACCGCCTCAGGGCCCTCCGCATGGAGTTCTACGCCCTGACCATCATGAGCCGTGCCTCTTCCGCCCGCTGCCGCTCCGCATCTATGGCGTGGCCCAACTGCTGCCACACGGAAGACACTTCCAGTCCTGGGTCCTCCTGCCCTCAGGCCGATGCCTGCCCCTCCGATGTCGAAGGCCCCGAGCCATCATGGCTCCCACCTTGTTGCTGCTACTGCTGTGCCTGTGCCTGTGCCCATGCCCTGGCTCCTGCTGCCTGCACATCCTCCACCGGCCGGGGTGCAGTCGTTGATGTGGCCACCCCTGCTGGACGTCCGACTCCCGACTGTGGCAGGGATGTGTCCTCCACCAGCCTGGCCGCACCGTCAGAGGCAGCTCCACAGGACACCCAGGTGACAAATGGGTGGAAAGATGGCACAGAGGACGACTGGCGCATAGGGTGTTCAGTTGATGAGGTGGTCGGAACAAGCTCCAGCAAAAGGAGGAATCCGGCCTGGGTGACCTGTCCCAGTAGGCCGACGCGGTCAACGAGCCATTCCAGATGACGTGCAGTCTCCTCATGAAAAGACTGCAGGTCACCTCGCATGGCCCGTTGACACAACGCCACACCGGTCAGGACCGGCTCATCCCGTACCTGGATAGCCACGTCTGCAGGCAGAGGAAGGCCAGTTGTTGTAAGCTCATCCCCTGCCTGAAAACGGGTCTGGACGTAGGCATGTCTGCTGGTGCAAGATGATGCAGTGACAGGATCAGGGACAGGATTGCACCCAGGCACCTCCGAGGCGGCCTGTGCTGCCTCCTGTCCCTGGTCCTGCACTGCACCACTAGCACCAGTGGAATCCCCACCTCCAGACCCAGTCTCTGTCGCTTGCACAGCCTCCTCCTCCACCAAACCCCCCACCAACCTGGATGACTCTGTGCCATCTTCCCGCGTTGGGCCCTGTGGGGTCCCAGCTGCCCCTTCTGCTGCCGAGGAGTCCAACTCCGACCTCCGCCTCTTGGACCTCCCCCCGGCAGCTGCAGCCTGGGACGCGGCACCAGACTCCTCACTCTCCGACGAGATGACAACCTGGGAGGGGAGCCGGGCCTTGCGTCTCCGGCTGGCGGTGCAATCCCTGCCGCTGTGCTCCACAGCACCTTCTCCGCCCTCTTCATCAGTTGATGCTGCAGACAGGGAGAAATAAAACAGAGGAATCAGGGCACTGTACAATGGACACATACACACATGACAGTTGTACATGAGTGGCATTTGGAAACCTCAGACATGGCATCACATTCGCCAACGCACATGTCATTTCAACTCGCACACATGAGCCATACACAGCCATATTGCAACAGCCAGCACCATCCATACACATACAACAGCATGAGCAGGCAAAGGTGAGCCAGACATCACATGCAACACAGGGAGTGCACTACACATGCACACACACCACCACACTTGCATGCATGTGTACACCTCTGCCAACTGTTGCAGTATTCAGATTGGCATCCATGTCATATCTGCCAATAAGGCTTCCACATCCTGCTGTCACATGCATCCATGTTGCATCACTGTTGCCCCCTTGTCAAATACACACACATGCACATGCACAGTGCTGATACATGCAGCTGAAACCAACATCCAGGTGTGTCATCACAAACATGCCTACTTACATACAAATTCATCCAAACATGTGTGCCCACACATCTGCATTTGGCATGCAAGCCTACACACACAAGCACCATCCATGTCTCACACATGAGAGCCCTCGCATGTGTTAGCCTCACGGCCCTGTACACCCCCCCATACTTGGCCCCATAAAAACACATGTGCAACCTGCACACTACTGGCATACCAAAACACGCACAGCTTACAATCATGATGCATGTACACTTACCGCTCGACTCCAGACGGGTCTGCCTCTCAAGGACCTGGATGTGGAGCGCTGGGGATATGCGTTCCAGGACCCTCATCTGATCGTCCGACAAGTGGCCACGGCGCCCCTTAGCATCCGCTGCCTTCAAGAGGCGCCGGGCCTTGTTGAGGGTCCTGGACCTGAAGTCCTCCCAGCGCTTCTTGACATGATGGAATAGTCAGACTGCCACCCCCTCCGCGTTGATGGCAGTCACGATGTCCGTCCAGATCCGAGTCCGTCCTTCCTTGTCGGCATGCAAACTTCCGAAGAGGGCATCATACTGCCCCAGGACTTGCTCCACCAGGACACCAACTTCGGTGGCAGTGAAGCTGGTGCCCCTCTGCCTCTCTGGCCGGGGATTGCCAGTGGTGCCAGATGTTGCAGTGCCCGACATGACAACCCCAGAGGCAGGAGTGGGTGGGCAACTGGGTCCTGGGGCTGGTCTGTGGAGCGATGGAATCCCAGTCGGGAGTCTTCGGTTCCAGCAGGGGTGGTCACAGCAACAGCACCCCTGGCTGATGTGCAGGCAGCAAATGGCAGGGCATGTGGGCAGTAGGCAATCAGGCAGCAGAAGATGGCAGGTGGGAGCATGCTCGGGGCTCTGAGGGGCAGTAATTCGGCCTTCTGGGCAGGAGCGTGGTCTTCCGTGTGCTTACGCGTGGCCAGCTTGCTACGGATTGATTTGGCACGTGAAAATGAAGCATGTCTCTGTGTAATTCGAGGAAAGGGCCTTAGCGTGTAAGCGTGTCAGCACACGCATGCAAATTCATTGGCCCAAAGGCCCCCAGCGTGTAGGCGCGTCTATGACGTTACGCACACGTGCGTTTTCCATGGCACGTAGAAAAAATAAGCACGTCAGAGTGTCATAGCGTGTATTGGTGGAAAGGGCCTCAGCGCATATGCGCGTCTGTGACGTGCATGCGCAGGCGTTTCCCTATGACTGCATGTCAGAGTGTCAGCTCGTGTAATTGGAGGATAGGGCCTTAGCGCGTACACACGGAAGTGACGCTGGACGTGTGGACATGTTTAAAAGGTACGTGTAGAACGCCATTTCCTTGTACGTGCTTTTCATGGAGAGTGAGTGGGTGAAATCTGTACTTCTTGTCGGTTCACACGCGATTTACTTCACAGCGTTCCAAGTTCATACTCCCTGTTACCTCTGACAGCTTTTTCTCTTTTTGTCTTTTTCCTGGGCCTGTTTCCTCAAACAGCGTTCACTTCTTCTGTTGTCCTGTCTCCAACAGCGTACAATTCTTCTTTTGGCGGGGGTGTTGCCAACGCGCACACACGCGTATTTTTCACGCGATTATTCCTGGCAGACGGTGAGTCGCGCACGTTTTTAACATCTGTGCTTGCCCCGTGTGTTGCGAACCCCTTCAGAGGTCAGTCTAGGCTGCGTGTGACACGCATACGTTCATTTTTGTGTTTCTGGGTGCCACAGCGTAGTGCAGGTTTATTTTTCCACGCACGAGGTCTAGGAGGGGTTGCGTGCACATTATCTCCCTTTTTTGGGGTGCCTGTGCGTTGCGTGACCCGTCATCTTCCCCCAGGGGTCACATACAGCCTTGCTAGAGCACTAGGGTATGAATTCCATCTAGTACCCTACCTCTTTGGCCCCCAATTGCCCAGGACAATAGTTTACTGCAACTCCCATACGCACAACAACATCAGTGCCATGGTTGGGAGGCAGGCACGCGGTAAGGGTGGCAAAGGTGTCCGAGCCACAAGAGGTGGCCGTGGTGGATACAGTAGGGGACGTGGCCGTGACTTGCAGGGTGCCCCTAGCCCCCCATGTGTGGGTGACCAGACAGGGACACCCATGCCCCCCCGTTGAGGGTAATGTGGCTGACACCATCCCTGCTCAGCCCTTGTTGGACCAGCCCATTGTGGCACCAGACCTGGCACAGGGAGACTCCATGGCTGACTTCCAGGTCAGCAGGTCTAGGCCACGTGTGGCGGTGCATGTTGGTGTCACAAGGCCACGTGCATCAGGGGCAGCTATGTCATCTGCTGCCCCGAGTAGCCAGGGTGGGGAGGCTGCAGGGGCAGCTGCGGCTCCATCCACCTCAGCCCTGAGTCTCCCAGCCAGGACAGTGTTGGTCCCAGTCCATCCTGCTGAGGTTCCCCCTGCTTACATCACACTTCAGCTAATGCCTGAACCAAGTCCCATGGTGAGTGTTCATTCCCACACTCCTAGTCCACAGTCCACCGGGGCTCCTGCCCCTAGTGTCCAGAGCAGCGTAGGACACTCAGGATCCCCACCACCTTCCAAGCGGAAGAGGAAGAGTGCTCGTCCAGTACAGGATGATGCCCCAGACACGGCTACACAGTCCGGCCCACCAAGGAAGCCCAGCTTCAATCAGGCCGAACTGGATGCACTTGTGGAGTATGTGTCCGCACATAACAGCGAATTGGTGATTACTGCAGGATGCAAGACCACACCTGCATAACGTCAGGCACACTGGCAGATCATCGCGGACCTATTAAGTGCCCTTGGATTCGTGAGGCGCAGGGCTAATGATTGCTGCAAGCGCTGAAATGACCTGAAGCGCAGGGCAAAGAAAAAGCTGGCCTCAAGTCATGCCGCAACTCTTTTGACTGGAGGTGGGTCTCCAGCAGAGGACATAGAACTCACTCCACATGAGTATGTTGCTGGGACCTACGTCATGGAGGAACAGATCCAAGGCGTGGGAGACCTGCCAGATTACGAGGCATTGTCCGGTGAGTGCACATGTATGTGTGTGTCATCCATGTGCATGGATGGCGTGAGGGCTTCTGATTGAGTGCCAGGTGAGGGTGTGTGCCTGAGTGGTTTGGGTCACACATGTGCTTCATCCAATACATTCTGCGCACCAGGATTTGGGTATTGCAGTATCCCTTCTGGAAACAGTAGACATTCAGCCCAACCTCACGCCAGTTGCCCTTGAAGTGTCACCTTGCCACAACATAGTTGCGTATTATTCTGTGTTCATTCAGGCTGATTGTTTGCATTCCACCACTTTCAGTAGGCATTTCTCAGTCCTATTGTCACATGTGTGACATGGCTATGGTACATGCCATCTGTGTGATGGCATGTGTCATGTATGTGTATTGGACATGCCAATCACAGGCCAATGTGTGATGGCACTGCTAGCCAGCATGCAGCAAATGTGTTGGTCTTCCATCTTGGTGTCATCAATGTGTGCCATTTGCCTCCCCTTCATACGCAGTGACGGTGCATGCATGGGAGGGTTATAGTCATGTGGGTCATGTGTCAATGAAGTACTGTTTCTGTTGCTTCTCAGCCCTAATTGTGTGCCATGGTGCTAATGCATGTTCCCATTTCTTTTCTTTCAGGTCTTTGCAGGGGATGACGCACTTGATACTGCTGGGGTTGTGGAGATGGTGCAGACCCAGGAGTGGTCTCAGGCCCGACCGGGCACCGGTGAGGGATGTGGTGTGGTGGTGGGTGAGAACACACACTTGCTGCAGACCATCTTCTCAAGGGGTGTCTCTGGGTGCACCTCCCCCGAGCTCTATTCAGGATGATGAGACCTAGGTGCGGTCGCAGGTAAGTGTTTCTGGGAGGGATTCTGTACTGTCCAACCCACCTGCACCAGGGGTAGAACCCTCAATGGGGATGTCAGTGTTGGTAGGCCCGCCTTTGGTGGTTACGGATGCAGGGTCACACTCCGCAACATCTGATCCTGTTCCTGGGCCAGCAGATCAGAGGGGGAATGCAGTCCTGCAGCCTCAGGCAGTGCCGGCACAGCAAGGCGCAGTTCGTCTTGCCACAGACAGGTGTGGTGCCCGCCGACGCGGTGGCCGTACGCCACCTGGCAATACCGCATGGGAGCAATCCATATATATGGTATGGCAAACCAACAGGCAGCATCATCTGAGATGATGGCTCAGGCCATGGATAGGGTGGCCACTTCCATTGTCCCCCAAGAATGGCTGATGGAACAACTACAGCAGGCAACAGACTCCATTTTCCAGTCACACAGGGAGGACATGTTGGCGTCCAACAGGGACAGGCGGGCAGCACTGGAGACTCTGCGGGAAGCCATTTCTATTGAGTCCCAGGGCCACAGGGAAGCCCTGAGGATGGAACTCTGTCAGCTCAGGGTGACTCTTGTTGAGATTGATGCTTCAACTGACACGAGGACAGAACAGCAGCTGGAGCGGCTCACACGTACGCTCTCAGCTGAGATGCAGGCAACTAGGGAGGAGGTCCGGGCATCCCATGAGTTGTTGCATGGGGACTTCCACACGATTATCCTCCAGAACCAGACCTTCCACACCCGCATGTTTGCTGCCTTGGAGGACCAGACTAGGGCTTTGCGTGGGCTGCCTCCCATAGTGCCACCACCTCCTGATGCAGCTGCAGAGGGTGAGGAGAGCGACAGCAGGAATCTCTCACAATAGGGTAGCCGTGCAGGCCATGAGCCCATGGAAGTGTTTTTTTTCCGCAAGATCCACACAGGTGGGTTTTGGTGTGCACCCTGTCATTGGACCTCCTGGGTGGCCTCCCCCATACCCCCTGGCCCATTCATGGCCATTTTAGATTTTTCATTTTTTGGACAGTGTGTTGCCTTGTGTGGCTCCCGTGGGCATACGCTGTATTGTGGCTGGACACATGCAGGCTTGTCCTGAATTTGGATTAGATGCTTGTGTTTGTGTCACACACCCCTCCTGCTTCCCGTTTCCATGGGCTTGCAAAGTGTGTGCCAAAGTGACATTGACTTACACAGTGACATTGGACTCCCATTTGATGTGTGGGCAGTCTGTAGTTAATACTGTGTATACATTCCTAGTGCATATTGTTGTTGTATTGTACACTGCATGGTGTATTGATATGTGCCTCTGCATCCATCTCATCCTCCTAATTTGCAGGTCCATTTCTCATGTCTTCACAAGGCGGTCTACTTTGGAAATGGAGTCCATGTTGTAAGCAGTGCACCTACACTTTTGCGTGGCGCTAACACTGTACAGTTGGAAGTGTTCGAAGTGCTGGCATTATCAGGTAGTGAAACTACCAATTTTTTAAATCCGTACTGTCATGTTTATGGTAGGTTGGAGGTTGTGTAGGTGATTAGTATTATTGGTAAATATTTGGTAAAGTGTGTTGTTGGTCCTGCATTACTGTGAGCATTTCATGTGTGGCCAGTTTCCATTAGGGACACTGTAGTTTGTGACACTTGTGTCCTGTTGTGGGGATTAAATTGTTTGCTCTCACATAGCATGACATGCCATGGTGTGTTGTGTGGCGGTGCCGGGGAGGGGTTGGGTGACATGGCACTGTTCTCATGTTGTATTTAGCAAGTGGGTATTCATTTTTGCTGCATAGAAGTGTGTCTTTTGATGACACTGCATTGGTGGTGTTTGTCTAGGTAGGGATGCACACATTGTGACACTTCCAGGTGAAAAATTTCAGGCTGCTATGGTTCTGACAGTTGACTGTCCCTTAATTCATCAGAATTGTCAGATTGAGTCATCATTGATTGTCAGATGGCATGTGCCAGTGTGCACTCCACAGGGGTGTGATTTCTATGTGAAGTAATTAGTCACCAGCTGCGTACGGGCTGCCTCACCCCGTGCCCTTTCCCCTTCCATGCGCAGCGGGCGTGCATGTGGTTGGGGATGTGGGGGCACCACCATGTCCACAGCCAGGCCCCGGCGTGTTGCAACATTGTGCAGGACACATGCTGCCACTATGATCCTGCACACTACTGGGGGAGCGTATAACAGCTGCCCGCCAGAACGGTCAAGGGAGCGAAAGCGTGACTTGAGCACTCCGAATGTGCGCTCCACTATGCCCCGGTTTGCAATATGGGCTGTGTTGTATCTTACCTCCGGAGGCGTGATGGTGTTCCGAATTGGCGTCATCATGTGGGTGCTCAGAGGGTAGGCACTGTCCCCTGGGGAGGTGGTGATGGGGATCATTAGTGGGGTAGTGACATTACTCTGTATCTGTCATACATGCATGTGCTCTGGCATTTATACTCACCAAGCAGCCATGCATCACCATGCCGCCCAGCTTCCATGTCCCGGTTTAGGGTTGACATCCTGTAAATGAAGCTGTCGTGGGTGGACCCTGGATAGTTGGCATATACTGAGGTGATGATTCCCTTGGCATCACATACTACCTGGACGTTGATGGAATGCCAGTGCTTGCGGTTTCGATAGATGTGCTCAGATGCCCTGGGGGGACGTAGAGCCAAATTGGGTGCAATCAATGGCACCTAGCACTTTGGGGAATTGTGCCACCCTGTAGAAATCCTGGCTGACAGCCTGCCTTTCTGCAGGGGTTCTGGGCAGGTATATGTGCCTGCGGACTGATGGGCGTGCAGTGATGATGGCCAACACCTGGTGTAGGCACCGTGACTGCGTGGCCTGTGACACCCCCCCACTATGGCACTTGTCCGCTGAAATGATCCGGTAGCCAAGAAGTGCAGTACATTGAGGACCTTCTCCAGGGGGCTGAGTGCTTGGGAGCACAGGGTGGGTGATGTGAGGTCATCCTCCCACTCACTGACCAGGTTGAGTATTATGTGAGGTGGAAACTTGTACCTCCCATACACCTGGTCATCAGGCATACCAAAAAGGCTGGTTCTGGGTGTGAAGATTCTGGCCCTGACTATCCTCCTCCTCCTCCTGCGGTATCCCACGGCCACTGCTGCTAGGAACGGTATATTCATCCTGGCGTCTGAGCTTGTTTGTTGTTTGCGCACACTTTTAAGCTGTGCGGGACGTGCGCCTGCTTCATGTTGGCGTACGTGTTTCCGGATTGGACCTTCAGTGGGGGCCTGGTGGAGGGTGACCCTGACTTCTGGGGGGTGGGGGTGCTGGGAGACATAAGTGGGGGCCTGGTGGAGGGAGCCCCTGGATGCTGGGGGGTGGGGGTGCAGGGGGACATGAGTGGGGGCCTGGTGGAGGGTGCCCCTGGATGCTGGGGGGTGGGGGTGCTGGGTGACATGAGTGGGGGCCTGGTGGAGGGTGCCCCTGGATGCTGGGGGGTGGGGGTGCTGGGAGACATGAGTGGGCGCCTGGTGGAGGGTGCCCCTGACTGCTGGGGCGTGGGGGTGCAGGGGGACATCAGTTGGACATGAGTGGGGGCCTGGTGGAGGGTGCCCTTGGATGCTTGGGGTTGGGGGTACTGGGAGACATGAGTGGGGGCCTGGTGGAGGGTGCCCCTGGATGCTGGGGGGTGGGGGTGCTGGGAGACATGAGTGGGGGCCTGGTGGAGGGTGCCCTTGACTGCTGGGGGGTGGGGGTGCAGGGGGACATGAGTTGGACATGAGTGGGGGCCTGGTGGAGGGTGCCCCTGGATGTTGGGGGGTGGGGGTGCTAGGAGATATGAGTGGGGGCCTGGTGGTGGGTGCCCCTGGATGCTGGGGGTTGGGGGTGCTGGGAGACATGAGTGGGGGCCTGGTGGAGGGTGCCCCTGACTGCTGGGGGGTGGGGGTGCAGGGGGACATGAGTTGGACATGAGTGGGTGCCTGGTGGAGGGTGCCCCTGGATGCTGGGGGTGGGGGTGCTGGGAGACATGAGTGGGGGCCTGGCAGAGGGTGCCCCTGGATGCTGGGGGTGCTGAGAGACATGAGTGGGGGCCTGGTGGACGGTGCCCCTGACTGCTGGGGGGTGGGAGTGCAGGGGGACATGAGTTGGACATGAGTGGGGGCCTGGTGGAGGGTGCCCCTGGATGCTGGGGGGTGGGGGTGCTGGGTGACATGAGTGGGGGCCTGGTGGAGGGTGCCCCTGACTGCTGGGGGGTGGGGGTGCAGGGGGGCATGAGTTGGACATGAGTGGGGGCCTGGTGGAGGGTGCCCCTGGATGCTGGGGTGTGGGGGTACTGGGAGACATGAGTGGGGGCCTGGTGGAGGATGCCCCTGGATGCTGGGGGGTGGAGGTGCTGGGAGACATGAGTGGGGGTCTGGTGGAGGGTGCCCTTGACTGCTGGGGGGTGGGAGTGCAGGGGGACATGAGTTGGACATGAGTTGTGGCCTGGTGGAGGGTGCCCCTGGATGCTGTGGGGTGGGGGTGCTTGGAGACATGAGTGGGGGCCTGGTGGAGGGTGCCCCTGACTGCTGGGGGGTGGGGGTGCAGGGGGACATGAGTTGGACATGAGTGGGGCCTGGTGGAGGGTACCCCTGTCTGCTGGGAGGTGGGGGTGCAGGGGGACATGAGTTGGACATGAGTGGGGCCTGGTGGAGTGGGCCCCTGACTGCTGGGGGGTGGGGGTACTGGGAGACATGAGTGGGGGCCTGGTGGAGGATGCCCCTGGATGCTGGGGGGTGGGGGTGCTGGGAGACATGAGTGGGTACCCGGTGGACGGTGCCCCTGACTGCTGGGGGAGGGGGTGCAGGGGGACATGAGTTGGACATGAGTGGGGGCCTGGTGGAGGGTTCCCCTGTATGCTGGGGGGTGGGGTGCTAGGAGACATGAGTGGGGGCTTGGTGGTGGGTGCCCCTGGATGCTGGGGGTTGGGGGTGCTGGGAGACATGAGTTGGACATGAGTGGGGGCTTGGTGGAGGGTGCCCCTGACTGCTGGGGGCTGGGGGTGCAGGGGGACATGAGTTGGACATGAGTGGGGGCCTGGTGGAGGGTGCCCCTGGATGCTGGGGGGTGGGGATGATGGGAGACATGAGTGGGGGCCTGGTGGAGGGTGCCCCTGGATGCTGGGGGGTGGGGATGCTGGGAGACATGAGTGGGGGCCTGGTGGAGGGTGCTCCTGACTGCTGGGGGGTGGGGGTGCAGGGGGACATGAGTTGGACATGAGTGGGGGCCTGGTGGAGGGTACCCCTGGATGCTGGGGGGTGGGGGTGCTGGGAGACATGAGTGGGGGCCTGGTGGAGGTTGCCCCTGACTGCTGGGGGGTGGAGGTGCAGGCGGACATGAGTTGGACATGAGTGGGGGCATGGTGGGGGGTGCCCCTGGATGCTGGGGGGTGGGGGTACTGGGAAAGATGAGTGGGGGCCTGGTGTAGGGTTCCCCTGGATGCTGGGGGGTGGGGTGCTGGGAGACATGAGTGGGGGCCTGGTGGAGGGTGCCCTTGACTGCTGGGGGGTGGGGGTGCAGGGGGACATGAGTTGGACATGAGTGGGGACTGGTGGAGGGTGCCCCTGGATGCTGGGGGTGCTGGGAGACATAAGTGGGGGCCTGGTGGAAGGTGCCCCTGACTGCTGGGGGGTGGGGATGCAGGGGGACATGAGTTGGACATGAGTGGGGCCTGGTGGAGGGTGCCCCTGACTACTGGGGTGTGGGGGTGCAGGGGGACATGAGTTGGACATGAGTGGGGCCTGGTGGAGGGTGCCCCTGACTGCTGGGGGGTGGGGGTGCAGGGGGACATGAGTTGGACATGAGTGGGGGCCTGGTGGAGGGTGCCCTTGACTGCTGGGGGGTGGGGGTGCAGGGGGACATGAGTTGGACATGAGTGGGGGCCTGGTAGAGGGTGCCCCTGGATGCTGGGGGTGCTGGGAGACATGGGTGGGGGCCTGGTGGAGGGTGCCCCTGACTGCTGGGGGGTGGGCGTGCAGGGGGACATGAGTTGGACATGAGTGGGGCCTGGTGGAGGGTGCCCTTGACTGCTGGGGGGTGGGGGTGCAGGGGGACATGAGTTGGACATGAGTGGGGCCTGGTGGAGGGTGCCCTTGACTGCTGGGGGGTGGGGGTGCAGGGGGACATGATTTGGACATGAGTGGGGCCTGGTGGGGGGTGCCCCTGACTGCTGGGGGGTGGGGGTGCAGGGGGACATGAGTTGGACATGAGTGGGGCCTGGTGGAGGGTGCCCCTGGATGCTGGGGGTGGGGGTGCTAGGAGATATGAGTGGGGGGCTGGTGGTGGGTGCCCCTGGATGCTGGGGGTTGGGGGTGCTGGGAGACATGAGTGGGGGCCTGGTGGAGGGTGCCCCTGACTGCTGGGGGGTGGGGGTGCAGGGGGACATGAGTTGGACATGAGTGGGTGCCTGGTGGAGGGTGCCCCTGGATGCTGGGGGTGGGGGTGCTGGGAGACATGAGTGGGGGCCTGGCAGAGGGTGCCCCTGGATGCTGGGGGGTGCTGGGAGACATGAGTGGGGGCCTGGTGGACGGTGCCCCTGACTGCTGGGGGGTGGGAGTGCAGGGGGACATGAGTTGGACATGAGTGGGGGCCTGGTGGAGGGTGCCCCTGGATGCTGGGGGGTGGGGGTGCTGGGTGACATGAGTGGGGGCCTGGTGGAGGGTGCCCCTGACTGCTGGGGGGTGGGGGTGCAGGGGGGCATGAGTTGGACATGAGTGGGGGCCTGGTGGAGGGTGCCCCTGGATGCTGGGGTGTGGGGGTACTGGGAGACATGAGTGGGGGCCTGGTGGAGGATGCCCCTGGATGCTGGGGGGTGGAGGTGCTGGGAGACATGAGTGGGGGTCTGGTGGAGGGTGCCCTTGACTGCTGGGGGGTGGGAGTGCAGGGGGACATGAGTTGGACATGAGTTGTGGCCTGGTGGAGGGTGCCCCTGGATGCTGTGGGGTGGGGGTGCTGGGAGACATGAGTGGGGGCCTGGTGGAGGGTGCCCCTGACTGCTGGGGGGTGGGGGTGCAGGGGGACATGAGTTGGACATGAGTGGGGCCTGGTGGAGGGTACCCCTGTCTGCTGGGAGGTGGGGGTGCAGGGGGACATGATTTGGACATGAGTGGGGCCTGGTGGAGTGTGCCCCTGACTGCTGGGGGGTGGGGGTACTGGGAGACATGAGTGGGGGCCTGGTGGAGGATGCCCCTGGATGCTGGGGGGTGGGGGTGCTGGGAGACATGAGTGGGTGCCCGGTGGACGGTGCCCCTGACTGCTGGGGGGAGGGGGTGCAGGGGGACATGAGTTGGACATGAGTGGGGGCCTGGTGGAGGGTTCCCCTGTATGCTGGGGGGTGGGGGTGCTAGGAGACATGAGTTGGACATGAGTGGGGGCCTGGTGGAGGGTGCCCCTGACTGCTGGGGGCTGGGGGTGCAGGGGGACATGAGTTGGACATGAGTGGGGGCCTGGTGGAGGGTGCCCCTGGATGCTGGGGGGTGGGGGTGCTGGGAGACATGAGTGGGTGCCCGGTGGACGGTGCCCCTGACTGCTGGGGGGAGGGGGTGCAGGGGGACATGAGTTGGACATGAGTGGGGGCCTGGTGGTGGGTGCCCCTGGATGCTGGGGGTTGGGGGTGCTGGGAGGCATGAGTTGGACATGAGTGGGGGCCTGGTGGATGGTGCCCCTGACTGCTGGGGGCTGGGGGTGCAGGGGGACATGAGTTGGACATGAGTGGGGGCCTGGTGGAGGGTGCCCCTGGATGCTGGGGGGTGGGGATGATGGGAGACATGAGTGGGGGCCTGGTGGAGGGTGCCCCTGGATGCTGGGGGGTGGGGATGCTGGGAGACATGAGTGGGGGCCTGGTGGAGGGTGCTCCTGACTGCTGGGGGGTGGGGGTGCAGGGGGACATGAGTTGGACATGAGTGGGGGCCTGGTGGAGGGTACCCCTGGATGCTGGGGGGTGGGGGTGCTGGGAGACATGAGTGGGGGCCTGGTGGAGGTTGCCCCTGACTGCTGAGGGGTGGAGGTGCAGGCGGACATGAGTTGGACATGAGTGGGGGCATGGTGGGGGGTGCCCCTGGATGCTGGGGGGTGGGGGTACTGGGAAAGATGAGTGGGGGCCTGGTGTAGGGTGCCCCTGGATGCTGGGGGGTGGGGTGCTGGGAGACATGAGTGGGGGCCTGGTGGAGGGTGTCCTTGACTGCTGGGGGGTGGGGGTGCAGGGGGACATGAGTTGGACATGAGTGGGGACTGGTGGAGGGTGCCCCTGGATGCTGGGGGTGCTGGGAGACATAAGTGGGGGCCTGGTGGAAGGTGCCCCTGACTGCTGGGGGGTGGGGGTGCAGGGGGACATGAGTTGGACATGAGTGGGGCCTGGTGGAGGGTGCCCCTGACTACTGGGGTGTGGGGGTGCAGGGGGACATGAGTTGGACATGAGTGGGGCCTGGTGGAGGGTGCCCCTGACTGCTGGGGGGTGGGGGTGCAGGGGGACATGAGTTGGACATGAGTGGGGGCCTGGTGGAGGGTGCCCTTGACTGCTGGGGGGTGGGGGTGCAGGGGGACATGAGTTGGACATGAGTGGGGGCCTGGTAGAGGGTGCCCCTGGATGCTGGGGGTGCTGGGAGACATGGGTGGGGGCCTGGTGGAGGGTGCCCCTGACTGCTGGGGGGTGGGGGTGCAGGGGGACATGAGTTGGACATGAGTGGGGCCTGGTGGAGGGTGCCCTTGACTGCTGGGGGGTGGGGGTGCAGGGGGACATGAGTTGGACATGAGTGGGGCCTGGTGGAGGGTGCCCTTGACTGCTGGGGGGTGGGGGTGCCGGGGGACATGATTTGGACATGAGTGGGGCCTGGTGGAGGGTGCCCCTGACTGCTGGGGGGTGGGGGTGCAGGGGGACATGAGTTGGACATGAGTGGGGCCTGGTGGAGGGTGCCCCTGGATGCCTGGGGGTGGGGGTGCTAGGAGACATGAGTGGGGGCCTGGTGGAGGTTGCCCCTGGATGCTGGGGGGTGGGGGTGCTGGGAGACATGAGTGGGGGCCTGGTGGAAGGTGCCCCTGACTGCTGGGGGGTGGAATGCAGGGGGACATGAGTTGGACATGAGTGGGGGCCTGGTGGAGGGTGCCCCTGGATGCTGGGGGGTGGGGGTGCTGGGAGACATGAGTGGGGGGCTGGTGGAGGGTGCCCCTGGCTGCTGGGGGGTGGGGGTGCAGGGGGACATGAGTTGGACATGAGTGGGGCCTGGTGGAGTGTGCCCCTGACTGCTGGGGGGTGGGTGTGCAGGGGGACATGAGTTGGACATGAGTGGGGCCTGGTGGAGTGTGCCCCTGACTGCTGGGGGGTGGGGGTGCAGGGGGACATGATTTGGACATGAGTGGGGCCTGGTGGAGGGTGCCCCTGACTGCTGAGGGGTGGGGGTGCAGGGGGACATGAGTTGGACATGAGTGGGGCCTTGTTGAGGGTGCCCCTGGATGCTGGGGGTAGGGGTGCTGGTAGACATGAGTGGGGGCCTGGTGGAGGGTGCCCCAGACTGCTGGGGGGTGGGGGTGCAGCGGGACATGAGTTGGACATGAGTGGGGCCTGGTGGATTGTGGCCCTGACTGCTGGGGGGTGGGGGTGCAGGGGGACATGAGTTGGACATGAGTGGGGCCTGGTGGTGGGTGCCCCTGGATGCTGGGGGTGGGGGTGCTGGGAGACATGAGTGGGGCCTGGTGGAGGGTGCCCCTGGATGCTGGGGGGTGGGGGTGCAGGGAGACATGGGTGGGGGCCTGGTGGAGGGTGCCCCTGGATGCTGGGGGGTGGGGGTGCAGGGGGACATGAGTTGGACATGAGTGGGGCCTGGTGGAGGGTGCCAATGGATGTTGGGGGGTGGGGGTGCTGGGAGACATGCATTGGTGGACAGTAGTGCAAGGTGACATGTGGGTTGGCTGTGGGGCATGGCCAAGGTGGATGGGCTGCCTGCGGGACATGTGCAGGGGTGCAGGGTAGTCCCCTGTGGTGTGAGCCGCCTGCAGGGGCCGTGGTGGGTGTAGAGGGAACAGCTGGGAGGACCCACATGGCCAATTCACGTGTAGGACTCCCCGGCACCCCCGAAATACACGTAGGCTGCTGGATTCGCGTGTGGAATTTCCCGCGCACCCGGAGTACACGTAACCTGCCGGAATCGCATGTGGAACTTCATGCGAACCCCGAAATACACGTACCATGGACAATCGCGTGTGGAACTTCCCGCGCACCCCGAAATACACGTACCCAGGCCAATCGCTTGTGGAACTTCCCACGCACCCAGAAATACACGCACACGCTATTTTTCACACAGCCGGTTTCCGTGTTTGTCGGTACCCCTTTGCACCTCATTTGTCCTAGAGGGCCACAGTATGGATCATTGATCATAGCTGCATATAGGTGCTTTTTGTAAGCGCACATTTTGGCGCACATTTATTTCAGGCACAGGGACGCTACCGCCTGCTTTCTTGTAGCGGACTTGTTTGGCCCTGTGCGCCTCTTTGACCGTGCGCTGGTTTGCCCTATTCGATTCCATGAATACGAGTTGTAGACGAGCGTGTGGGCGTTCTGCGCACTTGCCTCCTGTACTTGCCCCTTGACGCCCATATTTTCACGCGTTGTTCC
Organism: Ambystoma mexicanum; assembly: GCF_040938575.1. Classification (NCBI taxonomy): domain Eukaryota; kingdom Metazoa; phylum Chordata; class Amphibia; order Caudata; family Ambystomatidae; genus Ambystoma; species Ambystoma mexicanum. The sequence continues at coordinate 621,696,955 of NC_090937.1, forward strand.
CCATTCCGAGTGTTACGCCCCGTGTTCCGCCTACTTTTGTTATGTGCGCCGCGCTATGTTCGATTTCTCTGTGGCCATGGCGCACACCGTTAGATGACCTGTGCGCCGGCGTGCGCCGCGCACGTTTACAGTGCACATCCAATATTTTTCTCATGCACGGACTTCCATGAATCGATGTGCGCTGGTTTCCCTGCGATTTTCGCACTTGCACTGTGATTCGCACGTTTTGGCACGTCTGCGCCGGAATTTTCGGCGCACATTAATTCCATGAATCGGCCTGTGTATCTGGTTTTACCTAAAGCGTATTAACATTACTGGCCATATCCCAATGTCTGGCTTTCTTTTGATTTTATCTGCATAATTAGGGTCAGCAGTCAACACTTCGGCAGTTAAACTAAATTCAGAGATAAATACGATAGCAATGGTCACCAGATTAGCAAGAACCATGTTTTTTGCACCCTGGTCCAACATTTTACCCATAAACAAAAATAAATTATTTGAAATGTGCTTGTTGCCCAGGAACTTCACATATAGAAGGGTTCTTTGTACGTACCGGGAAGTTTTCTGCGAAGTGACCAAATACTGGAGTCTCAACACCTCAACAAAAACACAATTTGGCACTTTAATTACCAAGCTCAATATTTTTCCCTCATGTTATTACAACCAAGCAACCTGTTTGTTTTAAAAACTACCATGCCTTATTGTATAGTAGGTACCATGCTTGTGCGGTATACTTCCAAGAGTCCCCCGATTTTATGCCCTCCACGGTGAACAATGAAATGTTTGATGGCCAACCATTTTCTCCATACGGTGGGGACAATTTCTCCTTGGTAGTAGGTAAGGCCAGGATTTGAAGTAATAGAAAAAACTAAGTACTTATATTCGAGAAGTCTATCAAGGGGAGTCTGGTCTATATGCCAGACATATTTACCGTTGTTGGTTCCCTTTTTAATTATGCACAGTATTTTCGATTTTGATGTATTGATAAACATGGCATTCTTATTAGCATAGTCTGCCAACGCACTTATAGAGTGCTGTAGACCAACTGGAGTAAGATCAAACATAATGATGTTGTCTGCATATGAGAGCCATGGTAGCTTTATACCATGTATGCGGGGAGGCAAATTGTTAACTGATTAAAAAAATGTACTCAAGTGAAGAGGTTATACAAGATCGGACCCAGCACACAGCCTTATTTGAGATTGCTGTTAGTTTGCATGTATTTAGTACAGAGTCCAGCCGAGTCCACACAAACTGTAATGTACGTATTAGAATACAATTGCTGTATGTAGTATAGCAAATCGCCATCCATGCCCCAGGCTATAGGTTTGTCCCAAAGTAAAACTCATGGGACGAGGTTGAAGGCCTCGCGCAAGTCGATACAGCAGCAATAAAGGTATGGGCTGTTAGGTTTTTTTGTTTTACCTGCTAAATATTGCAGTACACTTATGTTTGTTGTAGTGATATTATTTGTTCTAAATCCCGTTTGGAAAGGACTAAATATAACATTATTGTCTGCCCATCTGGTAAGTTGCGCAAGAGAATAGTAGGAAATATCTTTTGTCTCATATCCATCATTGTCAATGATCTGTAGTTGTGGGGATTTAGCTTGTCGTCTTTCTTAAAAATGGGAACCATAATCAATTTTTGCCACCTATGAGGGAGAATACCTGATTTTTCGATATGGCTGTATGAAAAGACGAGGATCTAAGCCCACCCATAGGGTAAGATGTGCTTGGAGAACAACATTTGGTATTCCATCAGGACCCCGGGCATGGGAGTGTTTTAGTTTTTTAATAATGATACATAAAAGTTCAATGTCAAAATTAACCATACTGTGAGTAGTCATCAAGATTTTACTGGGATCTGACATTTTTTTGGGGTTCAAAAATAGTTTAGCAATGTACTCTCCCCATGTTTTTTCAGTGACTGGGTTAAGTTCGCTTGAGCTGGTGCCCTTCTTGTGATCGTTAAAGTGGGCCCAGAATGTTTTACTGTCATGTAGCTCAACCAACTGAACAAAAGGAGCCAATTAGAGTTGTTGGTTGATGATTTATAATGCTTATGCCAGTTCCTGTTTTTAGTTGCCAGGTTTTTGAAGCAAAGCAATTTATCTTTAGCACTCAGTGATATGTCTTTAATAATCGTGCATCTGGTTTTACGATAGGCTTTCCTCTTTGCAGCTATGGTTATATCATATGGCTGGTTAATTTTATTTCGGCTACCATTAGTAATTCTTGCTCCAATGTTTACCTTCGATATAGGGGTGATATATATCTGTATCATCTTGTTCAGATCTTAGTATTGAAGAGAGCTAGTGCTGTACTGGTTTTAACCTATAGAAGGGCGCTGTGGAAGACCTTCATTTTTTTTGCTGCCCAACTTAAACAGTTGCCCATTATTTTGGAGCCAATGTTGGCGACTGTGTAATTGTGTACGTCAGTAAGGGGCGAATAAGAGTACCATTTGAGTGCAGCATGATCGCTCAGGTTGTAAAATACGCTCCTAACTTCACTAACTCTTACTTTAGTCCCCGGATCAGCAATGATGTAATCAAAATGTGTCCTACGTTTTGCCGTTTGTCCTTGTGTAGTTTCTTCCAGTGTCAATGGTGTTACAGATGGGCAAATACACGCAGCACGTAATGAGCAAGGAAAGTAAGCCAATCGTTTACACCATTCACATTACAGGAAGGGGAGCAGTGTACATTTCTTGTGTTTCGATCACCTGCGATAATGACTGAACCCGTGTCAGATGTACTGAACCATTGTAGAATAATGTCTTCAATCACTGCAAAGATAGATTTAGTATGGGATCCACCTGGAGGATCGTACACATTAATTATTAGCATAGAGGTAGTAGTACCCTCATGAGGATGAAATATGGCAGGCAATACATATCATGATTTTCCATCATTAGGAAAGGTTTGCAAAGTATGAGACAGCTTGGTGCCTATAGCCAAACCCCCTCCCCCGAGGCCCACCACAGGCAGAAGAAGTGGCCAGGTTGTGAACAATCTGATAACATGTATAAAAATAGGTGAAGTACACCAAGTTTCCTGTAAGATAAAAACTTAACTTGAAGCAATAAGAGCAACCCCCATGGGATGTGAGAGGAATGAACGATAGCCACGTGTGTTCCAAGACAACCATTGCACTTGCTTCTCATAAGCACAATATCAGTTTGCTCCGTCAGCGATCCCTATTGGCGACCAGCATTCTTTCACACTATAATTTACCATGGCTAAGTCCTTTCTAGTCTGAAAAGCACGTAAAGGGCCAATAAGCACCACTCGACGAGCACTGCCATCAACTAGAATGTTTGTGAAAATGTTCTTCCCTGATGGGACAACCTGTGCTTTCTTGTTCTAGGATTCTTCCCTGTCCTTATAATTGCTTTCATCAATGTAAGGTTTAGACTGTACTCTAGTTTTTTCACTTTTCATAAGCAGATCATAAGGGTTCGTACCTTCTGCGGTGTGTTTCTTAGCACCGTCCACATGTGAATCACAATCGTCGGGTTTTTCATCTTTTTTCCTAGTTACTAATCCCAAAAGGCCAATAAGCACCACTCGACGTGCACTGTCATCAGCTAGAATGTTTGTGAAAATGTTCTTCCCTGACGGAACAACCTGTGCTTTCTTGTTCTAGGATTCTTTAGTTGAGGATATTTGATTGTGCAGGTTGTCAGCTCGGAAGACTGGTCAGTATTTTACGTTTTTGGGAGATTTTGCATCTTGCAAACCCGTAATTGTCTTAGCAGAGATGACAGACACAAGTGAGACAGACATTTCCTCCTTATCCCTGTTAGGGGGCAGAGTGTCAGTTTGTCTAGACTGAATAAAAGGGCAAGGTGCCAAGTAGTGTGAGGCTACGACATCTCGACTAATAGTGGTCGGAACCTTAATAGTTTTCTGTATCTTTAATTGTGGAGGTCTTTTAGGGGAATGCATTAACATTATTACTTTATGAAACCTAACCAAAGTCTGAATGAGTGAATCCTTGAGTATACATTGGTCATCTGCAAGAGTGGCAATGAGTGTCGACAGGGCTTTCACTTTGGCCATGATTGTGTTGAGGTCTCTGCGGATAGCTCTGTTGCCTTCCTCAGGCACAGGATTGTATCACACGTTGCTATGTTCCTCGTCTTCATGAATTGTAGTAGTAGTGTCTGATACTGGTGAGTTTGGCACAAAGACGTCGAGATCAGGTGTATTGGATAAATCAAAGTCAATTATATCATCGTCAATGTCCAATGTATTTGGCCATTTGGTGACGCACCGGGACACCGTTGCTAGTCCCACACACAGATTAAGTAAAGAATTGTTGTCGTCTATGGTGCACGATTTTTAATGATCGATTGGTTCGTCAGTCAACGTAGAAGAATCAATCTCTGCCCATTTGTTGTTCTCAGCATGGAAGAAGGACGACATTTCTGGTTGTATTGAGGTGTTTTTTTGTGGTAATGTCATTTGGTCATACATACATTTTCCAAGTACAGCAGAGATGTTAGTTCTGAGATTGTGCTTTGTATGGGTAGCAGCGCTGTTTAGCATGGCTCTGCGACCAGTATGTGCCTTCATGTTGGCTATATGCTAAGTGTTACTAGTAGAGTTATAACATGAGGACAAGAGAAAATCAGAGAGTAGCTACGGAACACTCACACTGTTACACACGTCCGATAGATTTTCTTTTTCCCAAAGTTTCAACTCCAGGCAAAGCCTATGGAAGGCAGATGATGTCCCCAGGGCCAGAGTAATTGATCCAATGTTGACAAGCACCTTGGGACAGGTTCATGTTCAACTTTTCCCAAAGTAGGTCGAGAAAGTTGTTGAATAATGCGGCTCAACCCAGCCCATCCACATGAGAACTCCATCACACTCAACCAAGGGATGAAAGGTTATTTAACCTGAAGTTACCCCTAGAAGGATAGTGGTCACCGGCCTCTCACAAGTGCCCTCTCAATATCCTTGGCACTCCACTAGATATGTTATACGAGGGAGGGACACACTGAGCGACAAAGTCACTGGTTCGCATACCAACAGTATCTAGACCTTTCCCAGCCAGACAGAGGAAAAAGAGGGGGGATGACTCACATTTGTGCAGGACTACAGAGCTGGATCTACTGACACCGAGGGCTGCACGGGGTGCAGGCTACACTCACCATATTACACGCCCGGGAATCGACCTCAAATCCTCATTCTCTGCCTTCTAAAAACACAACTCACAATCAGTCGCAGAGTAGGCACCCCCCTCCTCGCTCGCCAAAAGCAGTGTTGGGCTGCAGGGGAACCTCTTTCAATCCGCTGTTCTCCAACTGCCTTTTCACCTGGTTTACACAGGACACGCAGCCGACCGCCAGCTGTGAAACGCAAGGCAAAGCAAGGCAAAATGAGTGTTTGAGAATGAGAGAAAAAGACCCACAAACAGCTCTCACACGTGTCCACCCGCACTGTGCTTTGGGTTGGAACAGGGTTGGAACCGCAACAACAACAACCTGCAGCAGCTTATGACACAACATTTCTTTCACAGTCTAAGAATTCATGACAAAGTTTGCACATATGAGGTGAAAGATATGCACAATAGATGGTATTTGAAAGGTTATACCTATACATAAAGAGGCAAGGACATTTGATGGATTACTGCAGAAATTCTGAAATGTAATCTATGAGACCTTAGCCACTGTGTTTTCACTTTTGCTTCACATTTTCTCAGAAACCATTTACCTGGTGCATTTGCTTGAAACCGCACAGGACAGTTGTACTACCTGGTATACTGTAGACATAAACTCAGTGTACAATTCCCAAACCACTTTGCTAGAGAAGAAATCTTCACTGGGAGGTTTTCAGTGGTGATTAACTCTCTGTGTAAACTGGCAGAATCCAGGAATTTCCACAAATAAGCAAAGACACATTGGGCCTCATTACAACTCAGGCGTTAAGGGTTAACGCCACCGTTAACCCTTAACGCCTGATTCTGATTTTAACGCCTGCTTTTAGCAGGCGTTAAAATCCATGGCGCTAACCTGCCATGGTGCTAATTACGCCGCCGTAATTTACGGCGGCGTAATTAGCGCCTTCCCCACTCCCATTATGCCCTATGGGGCAAAAATGGGAATGGGGAAGGGAAAATGGGAAATGGGGATTTACCGCCCCACTCACCTTGGAATGGGGCGGTAAATCCGCCATCCACCATGGTGTAAACGGAGTTTACACCATGGTGGTAAAGTTGGTGCACTTAGCACCAAGGTTGTAATGAGGCCCATTGGCTACAATGATAACCAAGTTAGAATTGATCATGTGTACTTCATCATAGGACTTGTCATATTTGAGGCCACATCCAAACACTTCCACAATTCTGACACAATGAGAGTCAGAGCTTGATACCCAACTACGAAGCACACACACAGCTGCAATATTAATCAAGGGTAAAGCTATGCTGCTTGTATGATGGCAGGTGTAATCCATCATGACGCATGTCACATTTAAGGTCACATTCAAACACTTCCACAACTCTGACACAATGGGGAGTCACTAAAATAGGGTCAGAGGGAAGAGCTTGATATCCAACTATGAAGCACATACACAGGTGCAATATTTCTTCAAGGGTAGAGGAATGCTGCTTGTATGATGTTATGAATTACTATGCACCCCCATTGATTTGACCTTTTCGTATGTCTGTGCATTGTGTAAAAACATCTGTGATCACACATTATGCTACCAAAGTGGGCCCCGGCCCTTCCAAAGCACACCATTTGAAGCAGATTGTAAACATTCCAGATGTGGTTACTGTTTATTCTTTATGAACTATTACACACATTTTGTTGTGTCAAACACACAGGTTGGGCTCATGTGCATGCAATAATGTGTGAGAAACGTATGGGTTCTCTCACTCCTACTCCCCAGGGACCCCCTGTGCAGATGGCCAGGGAAAAGGCATTTGTATTAAAAGCTGACCCTGGGGGTGGACACGTGAGGAAGGATCACCCGGGTGGAGGAGCCTTGGGGATGGGGAGTAAGGTACCTTTGGACAAGACATGGTTTCCCCCATTTTCCTAATGATAGTGAACCTGATTTTCCCCAACATTTATTGGTCACTCTAAATTGATTCACCTTCCCTCCCCATTTCAACTGTGTGACAATGCTGAGATGTAGAGGAAACAACTTGGAGCAATGAAGATTACCTCCATTACCCATGAAAGTACAGCAACAAAGATGGGCCCTGAATGTCAGGCATGACTCACTAATTCAGTTAATTCTGGTCAGGCAAGGCAAACACTTGACTACCACATGTATCTTGTTAGACCAACCCAGTTGGATAAAAGCTGTGACTACATGGGGAAAAGCAAACACAGGTCAGAACGTGGGTCAGAGCATGGGTTGGAGCAAGAGTCTGAATCATAGCAGGAGAACCAGAGTGGAAGCCGACACAGAGGAGACGCGGAGATGCCTCTGGACTGGGAGTGAGGATTAGAGAGTCCACCCATGGTGAGGCGAGCAACAGGGGCTGCATATAGGCAGAGGTGAAGCTCTATTCATTAGCCAGTGAGTGCAAAGAAAATTGCCCGGCTATTTGGTGGTCCCTCAGGAAGAAGAAGCAAAGGAGCTGCCAGAGGAGCAGCCGAGACTGGGTAAGTGTCTGAGACACTTATTATACCCAGGGCGCTCAAAGGAGGCAATTCAGATAATCACGGTCCATGTATTATGACTGAAGCGCACAAAGTAAGTGAAAGTACGGTCCAACATTGAATGAAACTGAACATCTTACTATTATTGATTACCAAAGTGAATGAAATATACTGATTCATGTGAAAGAAGTAAAAGCAATACATTGCAATGAACAAAGAGGACCGCGTTGCTCGTATTGAAAAGTGAATTGAATAAAACAAGTGAAAATAACTATTTTTGAAAACGATGGTGATAGAATTGAATGAAAGCACATTTTCTGAAACTCTGGAATACAGCAAATGAGCTGACCTTTATTTTGAATAAAGAACTGAAAGGCAGAACCCAAATGAAATTTGATATATGAATGCAAAGGTATAAGATGAACCAACTCTAATGAACATTGAAGTGAAAATCAAAAGGAAAGATACTAATATGTTAAAATGAACTGCACTTTCAGAAACTTGCCACTAAGTTGAATATTGAACTGTGAAGGAAACCTGAAAGTTCCTGGTTGCATACCTGTGGACTCTGTGGTCTGAAACTGCACCAATACCAGATAACTACCACTTGTGAACCAGTTATGATGGAAAAGCGAATGGTACGTTCCTGGTTGCGTAACCTGTTGTGGTTAGACTGTGTGGTCTGAACCTGCACCTTGAGTACTGCTGTATGTAAACAAGGAAACCGGCTGTGGTTAGAACAGGAAAAACTTCCGACTTGGGGAAGGGAAACCTGAGTTGTGTAAATCCAGTTCAAAGACTCAAAGCTTCAAGATTTTTCCTTTTGATATCAATATTTATCTTGGGGAAAGGAACCCTGAGTTTTGGGGTCCCGATATGGTGCTACCTTGAAACTGTGTTGAACTTCGAGACGGGACACCAACATTTATGAAACTATTTTCTCTAACATTCAAAGGAGGAGAAATTGAACTCTGTGATGAACTTAATGACATGTGGGAGAGAAGGCTTACAAATAAGCCAGATCTGGCAGTAGCTCAGATCTTCATGTTTCGAACACTGTTTGAGTTATGGTTGATGTCCTTACACATAGGTTTGTATTATTTGTGAGGACAAGTATAGGATTCTCACACAGACAGATGTTTATGTTGAAATTACTGACAACCACAATCAGACAAAACCTAGATGAACTACTCACCAAGGCCGAAGTTGGATTAACCATCATACACGTAAGTTTCTAACCAACAACTATCTGCGCATTCCACACTTCTACATCTTACCCGAAGTGCACAAAGACCTCAACAAACTACCGGGGAGACCTATCGTCACTGGAATTAACAGCATACTCCAGCCATTAGGGATATACATAGACTATTTTTTGCAACCTTTAGTACAAAAAACATGTACATATGTTTAGGATACTACACACTTCCTGCAGTATCTCAATGGAATGGAATATAATGCCACCAACATCTTGTTCACAATTGATGTAAGAAGCCTGTATAATTCTATCCCACATGATCAAGGAAGTGAAGCCGTAGAATTTTTGTTGTTACAGGAGGGAGACATTCCAGCGCAGAAAGAATTCATTCTCACATTATTGCAATTCATAGGAGAAACACCTACTTTCCCTACAGAGAGCAATTCTATTTACACATAGCCGGCATCTCCATGTGTGCCATTATGGCACCAGCTTATACAAATGCATTCATGCATATATTTGAAACAGATCATGTCCTCAGTCATCCCATATGGCAGCAGAGAATAGGTTTGTGGATTTGTTACATAGGTGACATCTTTGGAATATGGACAAACATGAAAGAAAGTCTGCAAGACTTTTTTCTTTACCTCAATACGATCGATCAACGTATACAATTCACTTTTTAACACTAAAAAGAAATTATACATTTCCTAGATGTAAATCTGACAACAACGGACACAGGATACAAAACTAATGTCTATCAGAAACCAACTGATAGGAACAATCTCCTTCACAGGCTCAGTTTTCATCAGCCTAGCCTTATTAAACATCTGCCCTATAGTCAGATACTATGAGTAAAAAGGATTGTCAGTGAACTGGCAGATTATGAGTAAGAAATAAAAAGAATTGGAGACACGTTTCTGAACCAAGGGTATTCGAGAACAGAGATAGAACTGGCAGAAACACAGTTGGCACCTCAGAAAAGAGAAGATTTGTTGAAGTTGACAAGAACAAACAGAGGAAGAGGCACCACTGGTGTTTGTATCCAAATACTCTAGACAAAGCAATAAAATCAAGAGCATCATTAAATAGAAATGGAGGACATTATTATGGGATGAAAGGGTTGAACCTCTGTTTAAAGAGTTGCCCACCTTTGCATACCAGAGGAGCCAAACGTTTAAAGATAAGCTAGTCAAAACTAGATATACAACTGCAAGAAAAGACACAGAGCGTACTGGGACATAGCCATGTTTAAATTGTAGTAACTGTGGATACGTGTTGAAAGGTAACATGATCAATCATCTCAATACAGGTGAACGGATCAAGTTACGGTATTTCGTCACTTGTGAAACACCCAATATTATCTACTCGATCAAATGCCCATGTGGCTTGTACTATGTGGGCCAATGAAGGAGGACTGCAAAAGTAAGGTGGAATGAACACAGGTTGTGTATTCGCAACCACAATGTCAACTCTGCAGTTGTGCAACATTGGAAAGAGAAGAAACTAAATCTGGCTCAGATACGGTTCCAGATTCTGAAAGTGGTAATGAGAAGAGTTCCACATAAGAACATGCAGAAAAGGCTGAACCAGAGAGAGTCTTTCTGGATAGACAAACTGGGATCTTTGACACCATAAGACAAATACAAACATTAGTCATGGCTGCTAACAGGATCCTACTGAATATTGGAAGAGTCCAGTATATTCCCAATTGGGATAAAGACATATCTAGACATGTAACCTGGAGTTATATGTATAGAAGAAATGGTTTTGAATTGTGTATGATTTAACCCATGCGGAGGAGGCAGTGATAACCGTTTGCTAAATGTTTATGAAGGTTCCAAAAATGAGAAATAGAGTTGCGCAATATCAAGCAGAAGGCTACTATAATTAAGATATTGCATTAGGAACTATTGATGTTATTATTATTTTGAACTTGATTTCAGTGGGTCCATGCATATGTGGAATTGACACGCTCTTTTGGGGCTGGTAGCATCAACATTACACCACCCAGAACCACATGAGTAGGTAGACAAATATGTCTATGAAATGACACAAGAGGCAATCTTTATCCTTTCCATGGCCTTGTGTATTCAGAGAACGGTTTACAGAATGTCATGTTAATTGTTGCAGTACAAAATCACCCAATACCTTCTTTATACCTTGGTTTGTGCAAACACTTATTTTTCTAATGACCACATGTTTTTTTCAGTTTACTTCATGCAATTTCTTCTGATATTTCACTCTTGGCAATATTGGTCTTATTGCAGTCGATGTAAAGCTTAACTGGTAAGGTTACGGAGTAGATACATAGTATCCATTTTTAAGAACAGATCCTGCATTGCATACTAATTGAAGCTTAATCAGCATGGATACACAGTAAACAAATGATATCCAAGCGCTCAGTGGCATGTATAGCAGGGTTGCCATTGATACCTTTTATCCCGCCCTCCCGTTTCCATGGGAGGGTGGGACGCGAGGCACAACATGGAAAGCTGTTCGTAGTTGACAGGCGGCATCTGATGGGTTGCCATGGCAACGTATAAACACTTCTAGCACTGCGCGGCCCCGCGGGTTTGCTCAGAGAGCTTTGCAGCGATCGGAAAGAGAACAGGTAAGAAGGAGAAGAATAATGGGGCACATACGTGATTGTGTATATGAAAGTTAGAGTTTTCTGACAAAGGTGTACTTAGCAGGCTATTACGCTCTTTACGAGATGCCATCTTTGGGGAGAATAAATGTGCAATGCCCACACATTGGGAGACACGGACAGAAAGGTAGGATGAGAGCTAACGTATGACATTTCCTAATACATTAACTAGATGCAGCCAAGGCTAAGTGACTGATTATGTGTTCTCTATGTTTAATTCACAGTACTAGTTTTACTTGAACACTGGACACGTTTGAAAACATCTGTTGGTATGTACCTTCACTTACATTTGTGTGTGTAAATTTTGATATATCACTTGACATATGGTTGAGTCAATATTAAAATGACTAAATGCAATGGATGCTTATATATATATTAAAAAAAAGAATTTGGGGAAAATATAGCCCTGATGATGGTGCTATGCACCGAAATGCATTGGCTGAACTGTGTTCCGTACCGACCACATGGTCTTTTTGCCTCAAGAGTTGTGTGATTAAAACACTTCTTGAAAATCTCATTTAACCAAAGAAGTTGGCTCCTATTTTTGATGAATGGAAAACATTGATGTATTGGAAAATACAGTGTTTGACAGAAGGAAAGGAGAATTGAGTATAGTGGATTACAAAGTACATTTGTTGAAGAACTGAAAGAATGAATAGATCTCAAAGAGTGAGCAATTTCTTAGCATCAGACATAATTAGGTGGTTTCCACCTGATTTATTTTCATTTTGAATTTACTGACACTGACATCACTTAGTTTCATTAGGTAGGGAAATCCCAACTTAGTATAGGGCAAGTTAGGCCTTAATCCATCCCGACTTTTATTTAATAAAACATTGTTCAACTTTGAATCCGTTGTCTGTGTCTCCTTCCATGATGCCAACCTCACAAATTGTGTCAGATGTGGGATGCTGTTCAACTGATGCAATTTTGGAACCCTAAGGTATGAAAAACGGAGTGACAGAGCATCAGATTACTCAGTGGCCAAAAAGGGTTCTAATTTGACATCCGTAGCAGTAGGGGCAAAATGATTCCTCCAGGTGAAATTATGTTCATCCCCACATATTTGGTGTTGGTTCCATCTCCCGTCACTTACGTCAGATTGGCTCACAAGTCTGGGTTAGCCTGGATGTTTGGGATTTATGTATTGCTAGAGTGATAGACCCCGATTTAGAGCGGATAGTAAAGTGATATTACAGAATAATGGAAAAGACATGTTCAAATTCATCAGGGGGAGACAATCGCTCAATGGGTGTTGGAGAGAGCTATGTTCCCTAAACTCATTTAAGAAGGTGGAACGTGAGGTTTTGGGGGATTTTTCTGAACCGTCAGTGAATACTCCCAAAACAGAACCAAGAAAGCCTTTAGAAGAACCTGAGATCCTTCCTGACTTAGCCTACGCCAAAAAGGAATAACCCTTTATTGACAGAAGCCTTTATACAAAACACAACAGAACTGAAGGTTGAGAGAAAGGAGGACTGTTTTTCTTTCTGAAACATGGACTTTCCTATAGAGAAGATACCACTTCAGCAGGAATAAATATAACTCAGTTGGTTGTCCCCAAAAGTCTGATGCAGATCGTTAGATAGATAGCACATTCTCATCAGACAGGTGGTCATCTAGGTCAATATAAATCCCGGGATCACACCACAAACAAATTGTATTGGCCTGGAATTCCCGCTGATATCAAAACCTTTATCCAAGCATGTAAGGTATAGCAGAAAACCAGCACACACATACCACCCGCGTTCCCTTAAATCCATTACGGTTCATTGACGCTTTCCCGCTTTGGCATGGATATTGTTGGGCCCTTTCAAACCACTAAATTAGGGAACAAATACATTTGTGTCATTGCAGATTATGCGCCTCATGGTTTCACCTGCTTCACTTTGCTTCTCATTTTCTCAGAAACTATTTATCCAGTGCATTTTGCCTGAAATCCCAAAATACCTTTGTAGTACCTGGCATACCGTAGCCATACCCTCAGTGTAGAATTCCCTAACCACTTTGCAAGAGAGGTCATGTTCACTGGGAACATTTCAGTGGTGAATAACTTTCCCTGTAAGCTGATAGAATCCTAGAATATCCACAAGTAAGCAAAAGAACATTTGCCAACATCATAAGCAAGTTACAATTGATCAGAGAAGTGGATTTTTTCATGGCACTTGTCATTGGGAAACAGTATGCTGTAGTTAGAAAAGAGTGGTACATGACAGTTCCTTTCTTAGAAATGGTACATTGTGCAAAATATATTCCTGAATACTTCAATTGTCACAAATACACACTACTTGTCAAAGGTTCTCAAACTATTGAATATGTTGCAGCTACCCCTCATGTTTCTCATGGTGTATTAAAGGGCCCAGGAGTGCCTTGTGGAGTATGGGTTCTCCCACAGCGCCCAATTACCCTTTAAGGTTCTTCAGTTCTTCCACAGGGTTTAGCCTCTGATTACATTTGTTGAGTTATTCCACAGGGCAAAGTCAACCAATTAGATTTGTAGGTTCTCCCTTAGGGACTTGCGACCAATTGAATTTCTCATATTTAATGTATGTAGAAATGGGCTAGTAGTTAAATGATTACTTAAGGAGACTACACCATTGCATAGAAATAGAGAAACAGTCCATGTACTTACACGTGAACATTTTTGTGATGTGTTTGGCGGAGAGTGAACACTTCTCAGAAATGTGTTTTAATCAGGAGAGGTATATTCATGGAAAAAATGTGCTCCATGCTGTTGATGAGAGTGGGCATAGCTATGAAGTTCAAAACTGTGTGATTTCTAAAAAAGAAGAAATCCTAAGATCCGATTAAACAGAAATTGAAAGTTTAGGTCAGTTTAGAATAAAGTTTAGAATAAAACCTAAAAAGCAAAGTGAGGTATGGACATGCAATTTTGTTTTACAATACTGATACGTTTGCTTGGACAGTCTTACAGAGATTTTTACACAAAAATACAAATAACAATGTTCAAAGACTGATCAAGATGCTACAGAGAATAGATGACTATGAAGTTTGTGAAAGAAACAGGACTTCTGGGTCACTCTGTAGCTTGTCTTGATAAAAGTAGATGTAAGCGTCAGGTTGCAGATCATACTAAAATTAGATACTTTATTGTTAAACTATATGATTGCAAAACAGCAAGGATGTCTCTTGCACTTTTAAATTTAACACTTGTGAATGGAACAATAGAAAGTTTAGTTTCTACACTGATAATGATAAAAATAAAACATTTAAAAGATTATATGTACGCAGACAAAACCCTTACATGAAGTGTAAATGATGATCCTATGCTTTCAAAGGTTTCAACAGTATAAAAAATATATTGCAATGTTTGAGTTGTTTTCTACTGAAAGACCTCACATTGTTTGCGTATCTTGTCGATGCACTTTATCAGGGTAATTCATAGAATTTCGCACAAAAGTGGCGCACGCGGCTGGCGCACAATGTGCGCGTGCGAATGTCTGCGCCAGCCGCATGCGCTAAAATCGATATCCACGCACAGCGTATTCATGGATTTTAGCCTCCAAAACCAGCCGTGGCACAGAGTGGCGCAGCGACCCTGCAGCAGCGCCAGTTATGCCCCCAAGAACGCCCTTGCGCAAGGAAAAGCCATCAAAATTCCCAATTCAGCGCGAAGGGCTGCGCTAACCCTGGACCACTATACTGGGCTGGCAAACAGCAAATGCCGAGCGGGGAACGTGTATTACTGGGGTGCATGGGAAGTTCCACACGCGATTTCAGCAGGGTACGTGTATTTCTGGGGTGCGGGAAGTTCAACACGCGATTACAGCAGGGTAGGTGCATTACAGGGGTGCGCGGGAAGTTCCACATGCGATTTCAGCAGGGTACGTGTATTTCTGAGGTGCGGGGAAGTTTAACACGCGATTTCAGCAGGGTATGTGTATTACAGGGGTGCGTGGGAAGTTCCACACGCGATTACAGCAGGGTACCTGCCTGTATTACAGGGGTGCGCGGGAAGTTCCACACGCGATTTCAGCAGGGTACGTGTATTCCAGGGGTGCGGGGAAGTTTCACATGCGATTTCAGCAGAGTACGTGTATTACAGTGGTGCGCGAGAAGTCCCACACGCGATTTCAGCAGGGTACATGTATTTCTGGGCAGCAGGGAAGTTTCACACGCGATTCCAGCAGGGTACGTGTATTACAGGGGTGCGGGGAAGATTAACATGCAATTTCAGCAGGGTATGCATATTTCTGGGCTGTGGGGAAGTTTCACACACGATTTCAGCAGGGTACGTGTATTACAGGGGTGTGCGGGAAGTCCCACACATAATTTCAGCAGGGTACGCATATTTCTGGGCTGTGGGGAAGTTTCACACGTGATTCAAGCAGGGTACGTGTATTACAGGGGTGCGTGGGAAGTTCCATACGCGAATTCAGCAGGGCACGTGTATTTCTGGTGTGCGGGGAAGTTTAACACGCAATTTCAGCAGGGTACGTGTATTACAGGGGTGCGCGGGAAGTTCCACATGCGATTTCAGCAGGGTATGTGTATTACAGGGGTGCGCGGGAAGTTCCACACGCGATTTCAGCAGGGTACGTGTATTTCGGGGGTGCTGGGAAGTTTTACACGCGATTCCAGCAAGGTACGTGTATTACAGGGGTGCGCAGGAAGTTCCACACGCGATTACAGCAGGGTACGTGTATTACAGGGGTGCGCAGGAAGTTCCACACGCAATTTCAGCAGGGTACGTGTATTTCTGGGGTGCGAGGAAGTTTCACACACGATTTCAGCAGGGTATGTGTATTACAGGGGTGCGCAGGAAGTCCCACATGCGATTTCAGCAGGGTACGTGTATTTCTGGGCTGCGGGGAAGTTTCACACATGATTCCAGCAGGGTACGTGTATTACAGGGGTGCGCGGGAAGTTCCACATGCGATTCCAGCAGGGTACGTGTAGTTCTGGGGTGCAGGGAAGTTTAACACACGATTTCTGCAGGGTACGTGTATTACAGGGGTGCGCGGGAAGTTCCACACGTGATTACAGCAGGGTACGTGTATTACAGGGGTGCGTGGGAAGTTCCCCACCCGATTTCAGCAGGTTACGTGTATTTGTGGGGTGCGGAGAAGTTTCACACGCAATTTCAGCAGGGTACGTGTATTACAGGGGTGCGCGGGAAGTCCCACACGTGATTTCAGCAGGGTACGTGTATTTCTGGGCTGCGGGGAAGTTTCACACGCGATTCCAGCAGGGTACGTGTATTACAGGGGTGCGCGGGAAGTTCCACACGCGATTTCAGCAGGGCACGTGTTTTTCGGGGGTGCGGGGAAGTTTTACACGCAATTCCAGCAGGGTACATGTATTACAGGGGTGCGCGGGAAGTTCCACAAGCGATTTCAGCAGGGTACGTGTATTACTGGGGTGCGCGGGAAGTTCCACACGCGATTCCAGCAGGGTACGTGTATTACAGGGGTGCGCGGGAAGTTCCACACGCGATTTCAGCAGGGCACGTGTTTTTCGGGGGTGCGGGGAAGTTTTACACGCAATTCCAGCAGGGTACATGTATTACAGGGGTGCGCGGGAAGTTCCACAAGCGATTTCAGCAGGGTACGTGTATTACTGGGGTGCGCGGGAAGTTCCACACGCGATTTCAGCAGGGCACGTGTATTTCTGGTGTGCGGGGAAGTTTAACACGCGATTTCAGCAGGGTACTTGTATTACAGGGGTGCGCGGGAAGTTCCACGTGCGATTTCAGCAGGGTACGTGTATTTCTGGGGTGCGGGGAAGTTTTACACGCGATTTCAGCAGGGTACGTGTATTACAGGGGTGCGCGGGAAGTTCCACACGCGATTTCAGCAGGGTACGTGTATTTCGGGGGTTCGGGGAAGTTTTACACACGATTCCAGCAGGGTACATGTATTTCAGGGGTGCGCTGGAAGTTCCACAAGCGATTTCAGCAGGGTACGTGTATTACTGGGGTGTGCGGGAAGTTCCACACGCGATTTCAGCAGGGCACGTGTATTTCTGGTGTGCGGGGAAGTTTAACACGCGATTTCAGCAGGGTACTTGTTTTACAGGGGTGCGCGGGAAGTTCCACACGTGATTTCAGCAGGGTACGTGTATTTCTGGGGTGCGCGGAAGTTTTACACGTGATTTCAGCAAGGTACGTGTATTACAGGGGTACACGGGAAGTTCCACAAGCGATTTCAGCAGGGTACGTTATTTCGGGGGTGCGGGGAAGTTTTACACGCGATTCCAGCAGGGTACATGTATTACAGGGGTGCGCAGGAAGTTCCACAAGCGATTTCAGCAGGGTACGTGTATTACTGGGGTGCGTGGGAAGTTCCACACGCGATTACAGCAGGGTACGTGTATTACTGGGTTGCGGCCAAGTTTCACACGCGATAGGCCCCGTGCGAGTGGGGTATGTGTATTTCGGGGGTGCAAGGGAGTCCTACACGTGAATTGGCAGTGTGGGTCCTCCCAGGTGTTCCCTCTACACCCTGCAGGCAGACCACACCACAGGGGACTACCCTGCACCCCTGGTCATGTCCCGCAGGCAGCCCATCCACCATGGGCATGCCCCCCCAGCCAAGCCACATGTCACCTTGCACTAGTGATCACCAACGCATTACCCCCTTGCACCCCGACACCACAGCAGTGCAGGGCACCTGCCAGCAGGCCCCCACTCATGTCCCCCAGCACCCCCACTCCCACAAACAGTGCAGGGCACCTGCCAGCAGGCCCCACTCATGTCCCCTTGCACCCCCACCCCCCAGCAGTGCAGGGCAACTGCCAGCAGGCCCCCACTCATGTCCCTTGCATCCCCACTCCCCAGCAGTGCAGGGCACCTGCCAGCAGGCCCCCACTCATGTCCCACTCATGTCCCCCTGCACCCCACCCCCCAGCAGTCATGGGGCACCTGCCAGCAGGCCCCCACTCATGTCCCCTTGCGCACCCACCCCCAAGCAGTGAGGGGCACCTGCCAGCAGGCCCCCACTCATGTCCCCTTGCACACCCACCCCCCAGCAGTGCGGGGCACCTGCCAGCAGGGCCCCACTCATGTCCCCTTGCACACCCACCCCCCAGCAGTGCGGGGCACCTGCCAGCAGGCCCCCACTCATGTCCCCTTGCACATCCACCCCCCAGCAGTGCGGGGTACCTGCCAGCAGGCCCCCACTCATGTCCCACTCATGTCCCCTTGCATCCCCACCCCCCAGCAGTGTGGGGCACCTGCCAGCAGGCCCCCACTCATGTCCCACTCATGTCCCCTTGTACCCCCACCCCCCAGCAGTGCGGGGCACCTGCCAGCAGGCCCCCACTTATGTCCCACTCATGTCCCCTTGTACCCCCACCCCCCAGCATTGCGGGGCACCTGCCAGCAGGCCCCCACTCATGTCCCCTGCCCCCAGCTCATGACGATCCTCAGTAATGGCCCTTATGGCCAGCCTCCCCAGACCAAAGACCCTACCAAGTATTGTATCCACACACATAGAAAAGGCAATTACATGATACAACCCCAATGGCAAGTATGTAAATGAACGCATGTCCATCACACACACACAATGGTTGCAAGTGAATGTGAAAACCCATATCATGACATGCATGAAACCAATGAGATAATACCACACATGGAAGTATGAAGAAAAAAAAATATTAAAAGCAACATGAATGGAATTAAAATCAAACAAACAACAATGGGAATAAAAAAAGAAAAGCTGCATGTCCGTAAAATAATGAAAAGCAAGGAATCATAATCCAAAGGAAAGGTGTCCAAAGTCACAGTCCAACAAAGCAAATCCAAGGGAAAAACAAAAGTGAAAACCATTGCTCCAGGTGGAAATAAAAAAAAAAGATGAATCCAATAGTGAACTATATACAGATGAACAATCCAGGGTCCATGATCCCAACTGAAGAAATTAAACCTATAAAAAATACTACCTAATGAAAAACTATATACAGAAACGTGGTGCATTGTCCAAGCGCAACCAAAATAAAGAAAAAACCAAAGGAAACCTAACACTATCTAACTATTTAGAAGGGCAGCGGGCAAGTCCAACGGCTCGCATGTTGATGTCCCGGGCCAGGGCATCATCGAACTCCTGCTCGATGTCCCGGAGGCGGTCCTCTTCCATGGCCCCAAGGGTTTGCAGGGACGATGACATCTGGAACTCCAGGTCCCTACGAATGGCCTCGAGGCACTCGGCCCGCCTCCGGGCCCTACACATGGAGTTCTCCGCCCTGACCATCGTGAGCCGTGCCTCTTCCGCCCGCTGCCGCTCCGCATCTATCGCATGGCCCAACCGCTGCCACATGGAAGACACTTCCCGTCCAGGGTCCTCCTGCCCTCCGGCCGATGCCTGCCCCTCCGATGATGAAGGCCCTGAGCCATCATGGCTCCCACCTTGTTGCTGCTGCTGCTGTGCCGCTGCCTGTGCCCTGGCTCATTCTGCCTGCACATCCTCCTCCAGCTGGGGTGCAGTTGTTGAGGTGGCCACCCCTGCTTGATGTCCGACTCCCGACTGTGGTAGGGATGTGTCCTCCACTATCCTGGCCGCAGGGTCAGAGGCAGCTCCACAGGGCACCCAGGTGACACATGGGTGGGACGATGGCACGGAGGACGACTGGCGCATAGGGGGTTCAGTTGAGGAGGGGTCGGAACAAGGTCCAGAAAACGGAGGAATCCGGCCCTGGTGAGCTGTCCCAGTGGGACAACGCGGTCAACGAGCCATGCGAGAAGACGTGCACTCTCCTCATGAAAAGACTGCATGTCAGCTCGCTTGGCACGTTGACGCAACGCCACCCCACCCAGGACAGGCTCAACCCGGTGCCGGATAGCCCCATCCGCAGGGAGAGGAAGGCTTGTTGGTGTAAGCCAATCCCCTCCCTGAGAACGGGTCTGGACGTAGGTATTCCTGCTGGTGCAAGATGATGCAGTCACAGGATAGGGGACAGGATTACACACAGGCACCTCCGCGGCGGCCTGTGCTGCCTCCTGTCCCTGCCTCTGCACTGCACCACTAGCACCAGTGGAATCCCCACCTCCAGATCCACGTCTCTTTTCCTTGCATGGCCTCCTCCTCCACCAAACCCCCCACCAACCTGGATGACTCCGTGCCATCTTCCTCCGTCGGGCCCTGTGGGGTCTCAGCTGCCCCTTCGGCTGCCGAGGAGTCCAACTCCAACCTCCGCCTCTTGGACCTCCCCTCGGCAGCTGCGACCTGGGACGCGGCACCGGACTCCTCACTCCCCGACGAGATGACAACCTGGGAGGGGAGCCGGGCCTTGCGTCTCCGGCTGGCAGTGCGATCCCTGCCGCTGTGCTCCACAGCATCTTCTCCGCCGTCTTCATCAGTTGACCCTGCAGATAGGGAGAGATAGGAGACAGGCATCAGGGCACTGTACAATGGACTCATACACACAGGACAGTTGTACATGAGTGGCATTGTCAAACTTCAGACATGGCATCACAATCCCCAACACACATGTCATTGCAACTCACACACATGAGCTATTCCACAGCCATATTGCAACAGCCAGCACCATCCATACACATACAACAGCATGAGCAGCCAAAGGTGAGCCAGACATCACATGAAACACAGGGAGTGCACTAGACATGCACACACGCCACCACAATTACATGCATGTGTACACCTCCGCCAACTGTCGAAGTGATGAGATTGGCATCCATGTCACATCTGGCAATCAGTCTTCTACATATCAGTCTCACATGCATCCATGTTGCATCACTGTTGCACCCATGTCAAATACACACACATGCATATGTACACGGTGCAGATACATGCAGCTGGAACCAACATCCATTTGTGACACCACAACCATGCCAACTTACATACACAGTAATCCAAACATGTGTGCTCACAAATCTACATTTGGCCTGCATGCTTACCCACACATACACCATCCATGTGTCTCACACATGAAAGGACTTGCATGTGTCAGCCTCACAGCCCTGTACATTCACATCCATACATGGCCCTACAAAACCACATGTACAACCTGCACACTACTGGCACACCACCACACGCACAGCTTCCAATCAGTATGCATGTACACTTACCGCTCGACTCCAGACGAATCTGCCTCTCAAGGACCTGGACGTGGAGCGCTGGGCATATGCGTTCCAGGACCCTCATCTGATGTTCCGACAGGTGGCCCCGGCGTACCTTAGCATCCGCTGCCTTCAAGAGGCGCCGGGCCTTGTTGAGGGTCCTGGACCTGAAGTCCCCCCAGCGCTTCTTGACAGGTTGGAAGTCGTGGACTGCCACCCCCCGCGTTGATGGTAGTCACGATGTCCGTCCAGATCCGAGTCCGTCCTTCCTTGTCGGCAGCCGCCCTTCCGAAGAGGGCATCATACTGCCCCAGGACTTGCTCCACCAGGACACCAACTTCGGAGGCAGTGAAGCTGGTGGCCCTCTGCCTCTCTGGCTGGGGATTGCCAGTGGTGCCAGATGGTGTAGTGCCCGACATGGCAACCCCAGAGGCAGGTTGGGTGGGCAACTGGGTCCTGGGGCTGGGCTGTGGAGCGATGGAATAGCAGTCGGGAGTCTTCGGTTCCAGCAGGGGTGGTCACATCAACAGCACCCCGGGCTGAAATGCAGGCAGCAAATGGCAGGGCACGTGGGCAGCAGGCGATCAGGCAGCAGCAGATGGCAGCTGGGAGCATGCTCGGTGCTCTGGGGCGCAGTAATTCGGCTTTCTGGGCAGGAGCATGGTCTTCCGTGTGCGAACGTGTGGCCAGCTTGATACGGAGTGATTTGGCACGTGAAAATCTTGCACGTCAGCGTGTAATTCGAGGAAAGGCCCTTAGCGCGTAAGCGCGCTAGCACGCGTACGCGATTTCATTGGACCAAAGGCCCTTAGTGTGTAAGCGTGTCTGTGAAGTGCCAGCGCGGGCGTTTCCCTGAACCCGGGTGCATGTTACACGTCCAAGAACTGCACGTCTGAGTGTCAGCTCATGTAATTGGAGGATAGGGCCTTAGCGCGTATACGCGGAAGTGACATTGGACGTGTGGGCCAGCTCAAAAAGTGCGTGTAGGACGTCAGTTCCTTGTACGTGCTTTTCGTGGAGAGCAAGTGGGTGAATTCTGTACTTCTTTTCGGTTCACACGCGATTTACTTCACAGCGTTTCTAGTTCGTACTCAGTGTTACCTCTGACAGCTTTTTTCTGATTTTCTGTTGGGCCTGTTTCCTCAAACAGCGTTCACTTCTTCTTTTGTCATGTCTCCTCAGACTGCGTACAATTCTTCTTTTGGCGGGGGTGTTGCCAACGCACACACGCGCATATTTTTCACGCTCTTTTTACAGGCAGACGGTGAGTCGCGCACGTATTTACCAATGTGCTTGCCTCGTGTGTCGCGTTCCCCTTCAGAGGTCATTGTAGGCTGCTTGTAACACGCGTACGTTCATTTTTGTGTTTCTGGGTGCCACAACGTTGTGCGGGTTAATTTTTCCATGCACGTGGTCTACAAGGGGTTGTGTGCACGTTATTTTCTGTTTTTGGGGTGCCTGTGTGTTGCGTGACCCGTCATCTTTCCCCACAGATCACATAGAGCCTTGCTAGAGCACTAAGGTACGAATTCCATCTAGTACCCTACCCCTTTGACCCCCAATTGCCCAGGACAATAGTTTACTGCAACTCCAATACGCACAACAACATCAGTGCCATGGTTGGGAGGCGACCAAGCGGTAAGGGTGGCAAAGGTGGCCGAGCCTCAAGAGGTGGGCGTGGTGGGCACGGTACGGGACGTGGCCGGGATTTGCAGGGTACCCCTAGCCCCCATGTGTGGAGGACCAGTCAGGGACACCCATACCCCCACATGGTTGAGGGAAACGTGGCTGACACCATCTCTGCTCAGCCCTTGTTGGACCGGCCCATTGTGGCACCTGACCTGGCACAGGGTGACTCCCAGGCTGACTTCCAGGTCGCCAAGTCTAGGCACGTGTGGCGGTGCAAGTTGGTGTAAGCAGGCCACGTGGATCAGGGGCAGCTATGTCATCTGCTGCCCCGAGTAGGCAGGGTGGGGAGGCTGCAGGGGCAACTGCAGCACCATCCAACCCAGCTCTGACTCTCCCAGCCAGGGCACTGTTGGTCCCAGTCCATCTTGATAACGTTCCCCCTGACTACGTCACACTTCAGCCAATGCCTGCACCAAGTCCCATGCTCAGTGTTGATTCCCACACTCCAACTACCCAGTCCACCGGTGCTCCTGCCCCTAGTGGCCAGAGTGGCGTAGGCCACTCAGGATCCCCACCACCTTCCAAAAGAAAGAGGAAGAGTGCTCGTCCAGTACAAGCTGATACCCCAGACAGAGCTACGCAGTCCGGCACGCTAAGGAAGCCTAGCTTCAATGATGCCGAACGTGATGCACTTGTGCAGTATGTGTCCGCACATGACAGCGAAATGTTGATCACTTCAGGGTGCAAGACCACACCTGCTTGACGTCAGGCACACTGGCAGACCGTC
Organism: Ambystoma mexicanum; assembly: GCF_040938575.1. Classification (NCBI taxonomy): domain Eukaryota; kingdom Metazoa; phylum Chordata; class Amphibia; order Caudata; family Ambystomatidae; genus Ambystoma; species Ambystoma mexicanum. The sequence continues at coordinate 621,720,881 of NC_090937.1, forward strand.
GCGGACAACATACGTGCCCTTGGATTTGTGAGGCGCACAGCTGGTGAGTGCTACAAGCGCTGGAATGACCTTAAGCGCAGGGCAAAGACAAAGCTGGCCTCAAGTCATGCCGCTACTCTGGTGACTGGAGGTGGGTCTCCACAAGAGGACATTGAACTCACTGTACATGAGTCTGTTGCTGGGACCTACATCACAGAGGAACAGCGCCAAGGTGTGGGAGAACTGCCAGATTACGAGGCATTGCCGGTGAGTGTACATGCATGTGTGTGTGATCCATGTGTATGTTGTGTGTGTGAGGGGTTCTGATTGAGTGCCAGGTGAGGGTGTGTGTGCCTGAGTGGTTCGGGTCACCCATGTGCTTCATCCAAAACATTCTGCGCCCCTGGATTTGGGTATTACAGTATCCCTTCTGCCCACAGTAGACATTTTGTGCAACATCACGCCAGTTGCCCTTGAAGTGGCATCTTGCAACAACATTGTTCTGTATTTTTCAGTGTTCATTCAGGCTGATTGTTTCAATTCCCACACTTTCACTACGCATTTCTCAGCCCTATTTTCAAACAATATGTGACATGCCTATGGTACATGCCATCTGTGTGATGGCATGTGTCATATATGTGGATTGGACATGCCACTCACAGGCCAATGTGTGATGGCACTGCTAGCCAGCATGCAGCTAATGTGTTGCTCTTCCATCTTGGTGTCATCAGTGTCTGGCATTTTCCTCCCCTTCAAACTCAGTGACAGCGCATGCATGGGAGGGTTATAGTCATGTGGGATATGTGTCAATCAAGTACTGGTTCTGTAGCTTGTCAGGCCTAATTGTGTGCCATGGTGCTAATGCCTGTTTCCATTTTTTGTCTTTCATGTTTTTGCAGGGGATGACGCACTTGATGCTGTTGAGGGTGAGGAGATGGTGCAGACCCAGGAGGGATCTCAGGCATGACCGGGCACCAGTGGGGGACGGGGTGTGGTGGTGGGTGAGAACGCACTCTTGCTGCAGACCGTTCTCTCCAGGGGTGCCTCTGGGTGCACCTCCCCAAACCTCTATTCAGGTGTTGATTCGGATGATGAGACCTATGTGGCTTCGCAGGTAGGTATTTCTGGAAGGGATTCTGTTCTGTATGACCCACCTGCACCAGGGGTACAGCCCACTATGGGGATGTCAGTGTTGGTAGGTCCGCCTTTGGTGGTTACGGATGCAGGGCCACACTCTGCAACATCTGATCCTGTTCCTGGCCAAGCAGATCAGAGGGGGAATGCAGTCCTGCAGCCTCAGGCAGTGCCGACACAGCACTGGGGTGGCGTGGTGGGGTTCCGAATTGGCGTCATCATGTGGGTGCTCAGAGGGTAGGCACTGTCCCCTGGGGACATGGTGATGGGTATCATTAGTGGGGTTGTGACATTACTCAGTATCTGACATGCATACATGTGCAGTGGCATTTATACTCACCAAGCAGCCATGTATCGCCATGCCGCCCAGCTTCTAGGTCTCGGTTTAGGGTTGACATTCTGTAAATTAAACTGTCGTGGGTGGACCCTGGATAGTTGGCATATACTGAGGTGATGATTCCCTTGGCATCACATACTATCTGGACGTTGATGGAATGCCAGTGCTTGCGGTTTCTATAGATGTGCTCAGATGCCCTGGGGGGACGTAGAGCCACATGGGTGCAATCAATGGCACCTAGCACTTTGGGGAATTGTGCCACCCCGTAGAAATCCTGGGCTGCAGCCTGCCTTTCTGCAGGTGTGCTGGGCAGGTATATGTGCCTGCGGACTGATGGGCGTGTAGTGATGATGGCCAAGACCTGGTGTAGGCAGCGTGACTGCGTGGCCTGTGACACCCCCCCCACTATGGCACTTGTCCGCTGAAATGATCCAGTGGCCAAGAATTACAGTACATTAAGGACCTTCTCCAGGGGGCTGACTGCTTGGGAGCACAGGGTGGGTGATGTGAGGTCATCCTCCCACTCACTGACCAGGTCGAGTATTATGTGAGGTGGAAACCTGTACCTCCCATACACGTGGTCATCAGGCATCCCAAAAAGGCTGGTTCTGGGTGTAAAAATTCTGGCCCTGACTATCCTCCTCCTCCTCCTGCGGTATCCCACGGCCACTGCTGCTAGGAACGGTATATTCATCCTGGCATCTGAGCTTGTTTGTTGTTTGCGCGCACTTTTATGATGCGCGGGTCTACGTACGCCTGCTTCCTGCTGGCGTATGTGTTTCCGGATTGGCCCGTCTTTTTGGGCACATGCCTTAGCCACGTTCGATTCCATGAATACGTGTTGTAGGCGAGCGTGTGAAACTTCCTGCGCACCCCAGGAATACACGTACCCCGCTCAACCAGGCCTAATCGCATGTGAAACTTCACGCGAACCCCTGAAATACACGTACCCAGGCCAATCGCGTGTGACACTTCCCGCGCACCCCAGTAGTACACATACCCCGCTCACCCAGGTCCGATCACGTGTGAAACTTCCCGCGCACCCCTGGAATACACGTACCCGGCTCCCCCAGGCCCGATCGCGTGTAGAATTTACCCCACTCCCACAGGCCCGATCGCGTGTAATACTTCCCACGCACACCCGAAATACATGCACACGCTATTTTTCACACAGCGGGTGTCGCTGTTTGTCGCATACCCCTTTGCACGTCATTTGTTCTAGGGGGCCACAGTATGGGACATTCATCAGAGCTGTATATTCGTGCTTTTTGTTAGCGCACGTTTTGGCGCACATTTTTTTCCAGCGCAGGGACTCTACCGCCTGCCTTCTTGTGGCGGACGGGTTTGGGTCTGTGCGCGTCTTTGCCCGTGCGCTGGTTTGCCCTATTCGATTCCATGAATACGTGTTGTAGGCAAGCGTGTGGGCGTTCCGCGCACTTGCCTCCTGTACTTCCCCCATGACGCCCACATTTTCACGAGTTGTTCCCCATTCCGAGTGTTACGCCCCGTGTTCCGCCTACTTTTGTTATGTGCGCCGCGCTATGTGCGCTTTCGCTGTGGCCTTAGCGCACGCCGTTAGATGACCTGTGTACCAGGTTTCCCTGCGATATTCGCACTTACCCTGCGATTTTCGCTCTTTCACTGCGAATCGCACGTTTTCGCATGCTTGCGCCGAAATTTTCAGCGCACATTAATTCCATGAATTGGCCTGTAAAAGTCTCAAATGCAACTAGTGTACAATGAGGAGATAATTAAATACAGTGTAGAAGATGTTTGGAAAGAACTTGATCACTATTTGTTTGTACAACAACTATTTGACACAAGTGAGGCCCTTTATGTTTGTAGACACTGTGTTGGATTTTATAATCAAACAAGTATTCCTCCAAGAAGCATCTTAAATGACATGGTCGTGCCTGATATCCCTGGTGTGCTTCACAAATTGAACATGTTTGAAGTGATTCCATGATATTGTTAGCTTGCAAACAAAGATGTCAAACATGCCTAAAATATCATTAGTGCAAGGTGCGAGTGGAAAAGTTGTCTATTTACCTCTCATTTTGGAAGAAATAATAGTGAAGTGTGACATTGTGACATTGCAGATTCTTTGTTTGTTTTAGTGAATGGTGTGGCCACAAAAGATAAGTATTTTTGACAACAGCTAATAGATATTGGAAAGGTGAAAAACACATTGGCGTTCCTATTGGAGCAAAATGATTCATACAAAGGCAGTTTGACTGCACCAAACTTGTCTACGTTTGAAGTTGAGTCAACAAACAAAAGCAGTGAAGGTCAGTTCCAAGGTCTATCTGGTGCAGAAGGGATCATTTGTATGAACATTACACAATTCATCTCCTACACTCACATGAAGTCATGAGCGACAGTTTAGAATTGTATCAAATGAAAGCAATGAAAGGTGCACCAATGAGTGTCTGGGAAAAGATGTTACAAGGTTGTTGTTTCCTTATGCTTTTTCCTACTGGAACGGGAGGCAGATTGGATGATCAGATGGTTCCAATTTCTTCTTCTGAATATCGTTGTACAAGAATGTATTCTGAAGATTCCCGATTCCACACCAATGTTGAATATATTTTTCTCTTATTGTATGAAAGTGAATTTTCAACATTAATTTATGTAGTTGCTCATAGACTTCAAACCGGAACTAGATTTCAAAATCTTTCTGCATGTGAGATGCTGCAACAGGTGAAAGAAAAAACGACGTTTTAGAGGGTAAACCTATCAATTGTCTTGCTACAATGAGAGGAACCATGTAATATTGGTATAGGTTGGAATGACCTTGCAGAGCGGATTTGTGAAAGTAATCCACACAATGAAGACATAGAACATATGACACCAGGAGTATTATGAACCATGCACCCTGTAAGTGTATTGTGGTTCTTTCATCACAAATTATTAGCCATGTTACACTTCATATGTAATAAAGAAAATGGTCCATAAAGAACTGTGGAACATTTCTTTTGGAGGAAAGAATATCAGGCACGTGGGGCTCCACATATATGTATATGCTGTTGTGGATTGAAGATGCTCCTCAGTTTTGGTAAATAAAGTGATGGCTGTGTAATGGAGTTTATAGAACAATATAATACTTGTTCCATTTCTGGTCATAATGTGAATGCTGATCTACAGAACAAGGTGGAAAGATTTCAAAGGCACTAGTGTGGTAAGTACTGCCAGAGAAAATACAAAAGTAAAGACAAGTACTACACTCATTGCAGATGTGGCTTTCCAAGGCCTGTGACACCAGTTGGTCAAGTGAATAGTTTTATGTAATCTGTTCAACACCATGTTGGTGGTATTTCAACCAGAAATACCTATCATTTAAACAGAGATAACAAATGCCAATTGATTAATGATTACAATCCTGTTATTGCTCAGCTTTGGAATGCAAATACTGGTGTACAGTACATCGATGATGATACAACAGCTGTTGCTAATTATGTTACAGCATACATGACAAAAGCTGAGAAGAGCAATGCAGCTGAAGAATGGGCAGACTTATCAGCAGATAAAAGTCTTAGTCAGAAACTTCTAAGCTTTGGTCTGAAGATGATTTCACACCGAGAGTGTGGTAGCTGCGAAGCTGCAGATCAGCTAACTAGTTTACCTCTGTATGGATGTAGCATTAATGACTTTTGGTTAAATCTTGGCCTAGCTAATATTAGAGATCGGGTACTGAAGACTTTGAGTGAAATTCAATGTTATCTGAACAGTACCAGACAGTACATAAATTCTTAAAACCAACTTGATTGATACATATTATCCAAATAGATCTGAAGATTTGTAGGATATTTGTTTATATGAAGTAGCAGAATGATACCCATATCGAAATATTGAATCAAACACTGACAGAGGATGATATAAAGTACATGAATGCACTGGTTGTCTAGTGAGACATGAGAAGGCAAGTCTCATCAACCAAATGGAAATGTCTTGCCAAGCTGCAGAGAAAAAGGAATTCTTTTTTTATTTTCCTTTGCAGTGTTCTTAGCATGGCGTGCAGAGAGTGATTTGCTTGGATGTTTTGAAACATTTGAAGAATCATTTTTTGTTAAAAAATGGCTAATTAAATATCCCAAATTATAGCAGTACTTGAAGTTACTGGAAAAATAACTATGTCAAGAAGAATTTTTGGCAGCTGAATTGGCAAAAGAGACTCCTGAGGGTCGTTGGGATTCTGCAGCAGGAGGTCAAAATGTCCTTGGTGATCCAGTTATTCAAACTCATTTTGAGCTTGCCATGGAAGAAGTAGAAATTGCAATGCAATAAAGCTAGATATGCAAATTATGATGAAATAGTTAGTAAACGTGATATGGATCAAAAAGAAGTTTATTATACATTCAAAGATAGGTTCTTACTTGGTTTACAGCATGACAAGCATGAATGTTCTTGTGTCCAATACAAACCTCCTTCTATTAATGCATGTTAGTGGACAAACAGGTACAAATACATCTTTTTTAATTCATGCAGTACGAGCTATGATCCAAAATATAACGGATTGCTCCTTGTCATGTATTCTAACTGCTCCAACAGGTTTAGCAGCATTCAATGTAGGAGGTGTTAATTTACATTGACTGTTGATGCTACTAGTGGAGCATGACAACAAACTGTAGTATTAAGAACTTGTGCAGCACAAGTAGCAAAAGTTCTAAGAAAAGGAAATACCTTGTTTGTAGATGAAGTAAGCATGGCGTCTAACTCTATGCTAGCTTTCATTCATTTGAAAATGCAAGATGTTTTGAAGACTGACTAAGATGTGTTGTTTGGAGATAAACATGTACTTGTTTTTGGAAACTTGTTCCAGATTGCATTGCATATGATGTCATGTTGACTCTTCAGGAAAGAAACGTTGCTTATGTTGCTTTGATGAGTACACATGGAAAGTGTAAGAATTTCAACTCTACAGTGCTGCTTTCAGAGAGCCAAAATATTGTGGAGATAAAATTGGGTGATGTTTTAGATGGTCATGTTATGCCATTAGAGTTTGATAAAAGAGCAAAAGCTCAATTACTTTAACTAGATAATTCAATTTCTAAAACAGCTGGTCTAGAAACAGTTTTAAAACTGTGCATCAATGCACAAGTAATGTTAAAGAGGAACTTGAATGAAGAAATTGGTCTAGTGAATGGAGTGATCAGAACAGTGATTACATTTCACACTTTGACTGACAATACAAATATTGAAAATGTTGAAGTTAAATTTGATTGTGTAAAGAAACTCATTTGATGTCTCAGACCTCTGCCTGTTTCATGCTTTTTAAGGATACCTTTATGAAAATAACTCCATTTCCATTGTGCTCCGCCTATCAGCCCTTATTGACATTGGTCCTACATTGTTCAAAGAAGGAATCTCATATGTAGCTCTTTCACGTGTGAAAAATATTGAAGGTTTATTTAATAAACTTTGATGAAAGAAAAGTGACAGCTGACATTTCTTGCATTGAAGAATATAATAGGTTACGTGTACTGTATGCTCCTCACCGGAACCATGTGCCTGCACTTAGCCAGGAAACATAGGGAACCAGTAAAAGTGCATTCAAATACATTGCTCTTTAGACTAAAAACAAGACAGTCTACCAGAGTTGGAAAATCATTCAAGTATGACATGCTCCCAATGTAGATTTATTAATGAAACAAGAGTTGAATGTTATTCTAACGCTGCTTTGTGTATGTTATTTCAAATGACACCATTGATGCAATAAATAACTTTAATTTCTTAAAATATCTATAGATGAAAAACCACACCATACCCATTTGACAGGGCCAATCAGAAATGAAGTAGCTGTAGCAAGTGGAAATCAACGATTTTCTCAAAATACACAGGAAGATAGTCCATCATTTTTAATGACTGTCTTCGATTTATTACTGCAGGAAACTGTTAGTGTAGATAGATATGCAGGAATTAGTTATGAGTGGAATCATATGTGTCCACAATATAACACAGATTACACTATTCAGGATATTTCTGAAAGATTTGTATTTGTGCCAGTCCCTGATCAGAAACTAAAACATTCCATAACATGCAATGCAGTGACTGTGGTTGTAATTCACAATCTACTCTGCACAATCTAGTTTTTAATAAGTATGTATTGAGTATGTTTCAAAGATACAGCGTGGATGGTGGGTAAATTACCACATCAGTAATTACATTTAAAGAAATCCAGTTTCTGTTAGGAAGAACACTTTTAAGACATGTTCAATTATTTTTCATGAGGGGGCATCCATTCACTGAGGACATCATGATTAGCTTGTCTGTAATGACTCTACAGTCATACACCAAGCTAGACTGCCAATGGGTTTAAAGAATGCTTACTTAATGTTGTTAGTAACAAAGTTTTAAAATATAAATTGTATATTCTTTCTGAATATAAACATGCAAAATAAAACTTGAAATGGAATAATAGTCTAATAAGTGTTTATGTACAGTAGAAGATAGATTGGTACTAGGATGTATTTTAAAATATGTAAGATATTCATGTAGATATAATATTCTGAAGATGTCATAAAGTAGAAGAGAAAAAGATTTAAACTCAAAATAATGTTACAGTGTTCGCATGTCTTCATACATATATTTGTAAAACTGAAGACATACTAAGGTTATATGGCTTGGTTTCCTGGTTAAGGTTGCTTACATGAATCTTCAAATTTGTCATAATTTTATGTTAATTGATGTTTGTATTGTATTGAATTGAATTGATTGTTTATTCATATAGCGCCTATACACAATGTGTTTCAAAGTGCTTCAAGGGGGAGGGAACATGGGAGAAATGCAGTTACATTCTTACAAGTCCTTGAAACATTTCCAAATGTGAAAAATAACTATCTTAATCAGCCTGGTGACATTTCAGATAGTGCAAGTAAACAAGTAAGGGGGGGTGGGGGATAAATGAGACAGAATAAGCAATTCCATTACTATGTCTGACGGCAATTGACATAGTGCCGAGAAGTAACAAGAGGTGGGGGAGGGGAGAGGGTATAGACAAGGGAGAAGGTGAAAAATAAAACAAGCAACTAAAATACTAGTTCTGAAGATGATGCAGAATAGTGCTGGAGGGGGAGGAGAGGCAAGGAGGGAAGGGGGAGAGACAAACAAGCTACAATCACAAGTCAAGACAGATGATAGAGTAAGTGCTAATGAACAATAGTAGGGAAGGGAAGGGGAAATTGGAAGAGAAAACAGGCAGCTACGATTACTATTGCTGACGGCAATTGAGGTAGTGCTGGAATTTAACAACAAGAGGGGAGGGGAGGAGGAGAGGGCAGGAGGATGAAAAAGACAGGCATCTATGATTACTATGCTTGATGGAAATTGAGGTAGTGCCAGAATTTAACAACAGGTGGGGAGGGGAGAAGGGAAAAAGGGTGAGGGGGGGACAAAAAGGCGACCAGCGTAACAGGCCAGACGATCTATAAAGAGTAGTGCTGGAGGGGAAGGGTAGGAGAAGAGAAGGAAGAGGGGGATACAGACAGGAAGCTATCATACAGATCAGAGGGTAGGTATGAAAACAAAGTGCTAGTGAACGGAAAAGGGGGGAGGCAAACAGGGGAGGGCAGAGGGGACACATAGAGCATAACAGGGGGCAGAGCGGGCACATAGAGCTAAACGGGGGGAGGGAGGACACATAGAGCCTAACGGGGACAAGGGGGAAACACAGAGCATAATGGGGGCAGGGGGACCCACAGAGCGTAACAGGGGGCAGGGGACACACACACCATCACAGGGGCAGCGTCACAGTGTACCATAGTGGACAGGGGTAGATAGGAGCCAGGAGTGGGCCTTTGGAGGGAGGGCAGGCCAAGCCTGCCGGCTACCCCATGGGCTGTGATATAGAGGCCTGCAACCAATTGGAGGAAAGCAGTTAAAACGAGGACAAAGTCTCCAGTATCCAAAATGTGGCCGCCATATTGGAATGACCGGGGCACATTCAGACAAAGGGGGAGAAGACCTGTTACAATTAAAAAAACAGGTATTCCCCAAGATGGTACAGATTTTCTTCAATCTCCGCAAAATGTACAGTGCTCAGTGGCATCAGTGCACCAATATGAATCAATAAAAAGCAACAAGTGTGTGCTGCAATAAGCCCAGGGCGGGTCTACTTTAAATTTGCAAAGGTGCTCCATGGCGTTCTAGAAGGCTCCCGATGTCAGGGGAGTGAGGTGCTGCAGCTGGACACGCTGCTAAGGAAGGAAGTAGACAGGAGAATGTTGATAGAGAATGCAGGGGCCCAGAGTCGGCCTTTGGAGGGAGGGCCGGCCAAGCCTGCTTGCTACCCCATAGGCCGTGATGTAGAGGCCTGCAACCAATCAGTGTAAAGCAGTAAAAACGAGGACAAAAGCTCAGCTATCCGAAATGCGGCCCGCCATCTTGAAATGGCTGGGTCGCATTCAGACAAAGGGGGAGAAGACCTATTATAATTCAAAAAACAGGTATTCCCTAAGATGGACCAGATTTTCTTCAATGTCCGTAAAATGTACAGTACTCAGTGACATCAGCGCACCAATATGAATCAATAAAAAAGTGCCAAACGCGCCTTGTAAAAAGCCCGGGTTAGGCCTACCTTAAATCTTCAAAGGTGCTGCATGGCGTTCTAGAAGGCTCCCGATGACAGGGGGGTGAGGCGCTGCAGTTGGACATGCTGCTAAGGAAGGAAGTAGGCAGGAGAATGATGATAGAGAATGCAGGGACCAGGAGTGGGCCTTTGGAAGGAGAGCCGGACAAGCCTGCCGGCTACCCCATAAGCTGTGATGTAGAGGCTTGCAACCAATTGGATGAGCAGTAAAAATGAGGACAAAGGCTCCGGTATCCCAAATGCGGTCCGCGCTCTTGGAATGGCTGGGTCGCATTCAAACAAAGGTGAAGAAGACCTGTTATAATTCAAAAAAGCAGGTATTCCCCAAGATGGTACAGATTTTCTTCAATGTCCGCAAAATGTACAGTGCTCAGTGCCATCAGCACACCAATATGAATCCATAAAAAGTGCCAAGTGCGCACTGCAATAAGCCCAGGGAGGGCCCACCTTAAATCTTCAAAGGTGCTGCATGGCGTTCCAGAAGGCTCCCGATGTCAGGGGAGTGAGGCGCTGCAGCTGGACACGCTGCTAAGGAAGGAAGTTGGCTGGAGAATTAAACACATCTTCCTTGTAGTGAAATGCCTTAATAGGTGCACAAACTATTGACATTGTGGGCAATTCTATTTAAAATTTGCTGGTGTAAAACCAAGTTCCTAGTACCCTAAATGGTTAGTGTAGTTAAGGTAATCAAACAGCATTTATTTTATCTATAGTACACTCTAGATACCCCTTCTCTTTTAAATTGTTATTCCTTTAAGTTTTTACGTTACATAATGATCATTTATACAATTTTTAACACTTTTATTAAACCTGTCATATAAAGGTATTTGGATAAAGTGAGATAGTATATCATTTGTATTACACGGCCCACGATAATCCCATAGGAAGAGCACTTTTTGGGTGGCTTATAACTTCGCTCTCCCTGGACAAATCCTCACCAAACTTTGCAAAAAAGGTATATGGCTGACTCTGAATATTTGTTTAGTGAGGTTTGTTGCAGGGGGGGCAAAGTTATAAAGGGTGGAGTCCCAAAATGTCTTTTTTACCCATAGAGTGAATGGAGAAAAAACTTTTCTCACGCCCACAGCTCAAACCGCTGGACGGATTTGCACCAAATGTGTGGCAGGAGCAGCGGCTTGGTCTCCAAAAGCGTGCTTTTGAAAATTTGGTGTAAATCCGTCCAGTAGATTTTTTAAAACAACCAAAAGTAGGTCTCATAAAATATGTGATATCTATGTCCGCTCCGCGGACAGGACACTGATTGGCTAATCGGCTTGCGTCATGTCCGCGGACACACGGCATGTTCGCTGTTTGGCTAGGGTTGAAACATGAGGTGCATCATATTGTTTTGATGCGTCCTCCATCTTAGATCCGCGTACATCCGCAGACAGCGCCGTGACGAACAAGGGTAAAATCCAACTTTGGGGAGTGTGTTGGTGTGTAAGAGTGCTTGGGGAAGATGGGGGAGTAAGGGATGGATCAACTGCTGTATTTGCTTAGGTGGCAGGTTCCCCTGATGTGTTCGTCATGTACGGGGTCACCGCGGCTGTCCGCGGACATAAAAAAATGCACTTCTGACTATTTTACTTTAGTATGATATTGGTTTTGGGTTGTTAGTACAGCGTTGATTAATATCACGTATAATTAGCCCATATAGCACAGTTAAACATTTTGATTCTATGGGTGTGTTATGCTGCAGTGGTTGTGACCAGTGTCTAGAGTCTTGGGTGCATGGCCTACGGCCGAATAGAGTCTTGGGTGCATGGCCAAAGGCCGTAGGCCATAGGCCATGCACCCAAGGCTCTAAGCCATGGCCACAACCACCGCACAACGCACCCATAGAATCAAAGATTCATCAAATATCCACATATGTAGTTTGTGTACTGTTTGATTGTATAGTTTGTATGTGAAGTTTTGGCTAAGTCATACAATTCAGATTGTAGAGTTTGGTAACAAGCACTACAGTATAACATATCCACGGAAGTAAACATTTTGGATTGTGGTGTATGGTTAGATGTTTGCTTCAATGGTTGGGTTATGGAGCAGTATTTGTGAGTTGAATTATTATATATTACTGTTTGATTTTTTGTGATTGGATATATTTTTTCATGACTTGGGTAACTGGAGCAGATGTTCTTTTTCAATTTCTGTGATAAAAGAAAAGATCACATGTTAGTGTATGTAGTTCATAATGAGTTATTGCATTGCATAATAGACATTTCTGCATTATTTCAACCCTCATATTTAGTCGTTTACAAACCAGTGTACTGTGCAATTTGCTCAGTTTCTGTGTTTGTTTATTAAATCATTGGGTCTGTGGGAAAAAAATCCATGCTGGATTAAAAAAAGCACTTTCTTTGTTTTGAGTGTTTATTTGTTGTTTCTGGCTAATGTTCTATCTGTCGGCTTGTTGCTGATTTTTGGGGCTGTTTGATACTTGTTGGTGTATTCCAATTGTTTACTTATAATTTTATGCTAAAAATCTATCTTTTGACTTGTTTTTTATTTATATTTTCAAGTTATTCATCTATCTGTTGGGTTGTTGCAGATTTTTGGGGGCAGTTAGATACCTGTTGGCATATTTTAACTGTTTATTTCTTCTTATATTTTAGTGGTATTGATGTATCTGTTTGGTTGTTGCAGACTATTGGGGCAGTTAGATACCTGTTGGCGTATTCTAACTGTTTATAGTTTTCTAATTGAAGTTTTGTTAAGGTTTATGCACAGATTAGTTATTACATTTTGGTTTTAAGAATGCTAAATAAGCGTTTATAAGATTTGCAGGTAATCTCTGCTTTAGAGTAATGGTACTATCATTACATTCGAACCATCCACAATTCTTTTTTATACATGCAGTGTAGTGACCTGCATTGGTTGTTGCTCCTGCGTGGTAGATTATACCTATTGTTTTGAAGGTTTTCTTACCAAGCAATACTTGACAATGTGTGAATCCATTCAGCTTGCAGTTGTTTTTGGTACCATCTGCATTGTAACCTAAAAGCATTAGTATTACGTATTGACTACGTGTTTGTATTTGTAAGGCGGAGCGATTATCTGAATTGCAGGTAGTACATAATCTGCCATGGTTTGCATTTTGTACAAGTTGCTGAAATGGAATGGATTCACAGTTTGGTATTGATACATACACAAAGCTTTCATTAGGGATTTGTTCCTGTGCCACATGGTTGCAGAGAGTGCATGTATGTTTCCACATGTATGAAATCTGAAATATTTCATTTATAGGTATGTTTTTGTTTTCCAGTACTTGTTGCAAGTACATTAGAAATTCTTGTGGATCTTCTTGTGAGTTTATAGTGAATTTGACCATTCCAGCACAGTGGTCCAATTCTTGTCTTATTCCATGAACACTGTAGGTGTTGTCAGGATTGTTGGTTGCATTTCTACGAAGGACTAACATTTGCAAACACAATTGGTCTGCATTGTGTAATTAAATGTTGTAAATAATTGGTGGCAATTGGAATAGAATATTTATTGCTACAGTTGCATAGCAATTTACACCAGTTGTATTTGAAAATTTGAATGGACCTGATAGTTCTGTGTCCAAGTATTTTTTTCGGAGTGTGTGCTGCTTCTTTGAAGAAGTACCTGAATTACTTTGAGCAGTAGATTCTTCTTTGGTTGTAGTAATTGATGAAGTATTAGCTTATTTTACTCTCTTTGGAGGAGTTCCAGTGAGATCCTGTTTCATTTCTGTTTGAAGTAGTTTTCTTTTACAACGTTTTGCTTTTTGTGGAACAGGATAGGTTTCTAGATAGGGGGTGTACAGTGAACGTAGTCTATTGTATTCCAGAATGCAAGGAATATCAGCATTTAATTTACTTGCATCAAAGTTGATTAGAAATAGACTGTCAAGTGTACGTAAGCATGATAGTGCTACAAAGCTCATGCCTCTTTAAAGACTGTGTTCCAAATATCTATAAATGCTTTATCTAGAGTAAGACCTTGTGATTTGTGAATGGTGCCTGCGTATGTTAGAGTTAGAGAAATTTGTTCTCTGCGTACATACATATCTTTGAAAAGAAGGAATCGGGCTGTTGAGCATCCTATCCTTTTAACTTCTGATAGTTTGTCAAAGAGAATATTGACAAACTGAATGTTGTTGTCATGTGAGTATGTTTGAAAGCCAACAACTGTACCAACTGCTCCATTAACTAGTCATTGCTCCACGTCAAGGTTACGTCTAAGCATTATTCTAAAAATTAAAGATAAGTTAAATATTTTTTCCAAACCAGCTGTGTTGGAGATAGAGTTTTCTAAGGTAATTAGTCTTGTTTTGACTTGTTGACACATGGGTAGTGTCATACCATGTACGTCCAGTTTGTCTGTGGATCAAATTTCAATTATTGGTTGCATTTCTTTTTTCAACATTGTTTCATTGAATTTTGAACAACTTGCAAGATTTGCCAATCATGACATACAGTGGACATTTTTGTGTGTTAATTTTTCCATGACATCAGTAGCACATGAGATGTGGCCATAGAGTGCATGAATGTGTCAGGTTTTATTGATTGTCCTTTAGACAGTAAACCAACTCTAATACTTTTTAAAATGTTGGCGTATGTAACGTCTGCAGACTGTTTCTGTTAATTCTCTGTATTGGAAATGTTGCCAAAGGTTGACATGTCCTATGCTGCCAACAGTTTTACGGCAGAGTTTGTGCCCTAAGGTTTTAAAAATAGGTTCATCATTCACTGGTGTCAATTGAAGAAGATCTCTGAAAACAATAATGTGTTTTCCTCCAAAGAACTCCTCGTAGTCTGTTTTGAGTACTTCTTGTAATCTGAGGTGAATCAAAGCCAACATTATGTTGGAGACCATGCTCACTTCATCTATTAGTAGCATTGTCATTTGTTTCAAAACTCTGCATAGTTCCATTGCAGCTCCTGTAGAACGTTTGTAATAATCTAATTTGTTTTGGTGTTCTACTAGAAGGAGTAGTAATCAGTGTTAAGTGACACCGCCTATGTTGTAGGCAGCTAAACCTGTGGGGGCAGTTACAACAGCTGACAGTTTGTTGTTTGTCAGTTGTTGAAGGAACTTGCTGATGATTTTGATTAAGAGTGTTTTTCCTGAACCAGCTTCACCACTCACGTATAGCAGTATAGGTTTGTAGTCTTGTCGGGTACAGTTTTTATTTTCATGTTGCACACCATGTTCAATTTGTTTTGTTATTTCTTGGAAGATGCTACTCTGCTCATTGTTCAGTTGTGATTTCAGTACAGCAAAGTCTTCTCTATCTTATTCATAGTAAGACATGGTGTTTTCTACTTTTGTCATAGCTAATTCTGCCTCATTTGCTATTAGTAGATGTCCCAGTGGTTCTTGACTTGACTTGACTTCCTGTAGGTTGACTACTGTCAGGAGTGTCCTTATCTAGTTGGACCTGGAGTTCCTCTTTGTGTTGCTGTTCATTGTCCAACATTGTTTTGTACTGTGTAAAGTTTACATCTGTTATAGTGCTTTAATTTGCTTTGAAAGCATCCTCATAGGAGTCATAGATATCTAGTAACTCTTCTTCTTTTCTCCATGGTTTGTTGTAGCAGGGACATGTAATATAGTTCTTTATGTTGAGGAGTTTTTAATGACAATTTGATATGATTAATTAAGCTTTGTTTGCTAAGTTTCACTAAGCTGCCTTCACAATTTGTCACTCTGTATCTACCTTTGTTTTCATCTGGTTTTATATTATTTTTGTATGTGAAGTTTTGGGCTATGTGGTATAGACGCATGGGGCCTCATTCCGAGTAGGGCGGTAAGGGATACCGGGCACTGGTTCGGAAACTGGTGCCGGTAATCCCTTACTGCCCTACTATGAGGTCCTTTAGCGGGTCCCTTCCTTAACACCTGGTCTGACCAGGTGTTAAGGACGGGATCCATTAATGGACCTGGGCACAAATAATGGGCTTGGCATACGCCAGCCCATTATTTGCGCCCTCCCCATTCCCATTGAGCCCTATGGGGGCTCAAATGGGAATAGGGAATGGTTTGGTGAATGGGAATTTACCGGTCCCGCCAAGGTCTGACTAGACCGGTAAGTCCCCATTTCACCAAACCGGACACAGTACCGTTATTGGTGGCAGTCATGGCGCAAATAGTGCCATGACTACCACCAACCTCGGAATGAGGGCCATGGTTTCCAAAGTGGTACTCCTTTTTGGGTAGTATGTGTCTAGTAAAATGTTTTTCAAAATGTCTTGACTGTTGGGATAATTTTTGGCTATTGTTTCTATGTCCACGTATGATTTGAGAACTCTTTTTCTAGATTTAGCAGGACCACGACTTAGCCATACTATATTTTCAGATTTTCCATAAAAAGCAGTACCGATTAAACGGTCTGCAGCATCATAGCAGCTACATTCCCTATGAGAGAGCATTTTTGAGCATTTTTATGCCTATGCTGTACAATTTCTGAGACAGTGTTTTGTCCAATGATAGGTCATCCCAGAGGTCCTGAAGCTATGTTTTTTCGGCTTTGCTTAAGTAGGCTGTAACATATCATGCAACTGCAGTGGAATTGTCTGCAATGTACTGCACATCTATGTTTGCATTCCATAAGAGAGCAATGATTGCATTGTAATCATTGATATATTTTGCTTCTTCTGTTCTTTTGATGTAATATGTGTTCTTAGGTGATTTACCTTTAACACTATGTCTAACTGAAGACATGAATTTGTTTACTTGACCTGTTGCTGTAACTGGTCTAGGGAAACCAAAGCGGCATTTGATGTAGTATTTCCCTTTGTTTTTGTATTTGCAACATTAATATTTCCCACATTTGTGTCTTTGAAATTGTAAAATTTGTGCATGAAGGTCACTATTTGTTGTTTGTGAAGGAATTTAACAAGTGCCATATTTTTCGATAAACTGTAAAACAGTGGCATCACTATCTTGACCAAATTTAGGAGCATCTTTAAACCATAAAAGCATGTGGATATGTGGTGCTCCTCTGGCTTGGTATTCTTTTCTCCTAAAGAAGTGTTGCACTTCTCCGAGGGGAGGAACAGATTTATTACAAATAAAGTTTAGCATAGCAAAGAAGCGATGATGGAAATTTCTTGAAACATTAACAGGATCTAGAGAGAAGAGTTCTCAAGGTGTTAGTATATCTATGTTTGTTTTGTTTTTGTTTGATATGCGTAGGAAATCATATAAATCTGCCCATGCATATTCTGCACAACTTAATGTAACAAACCAAGTGGGTGGGCCAAGGTTTCTTATCATACAACGTACATCTCCGTGACATCGGAACCAGTATTCTTTTGTACCACGCATGTTTGCTAACAGATTTGTAATGCTTGATTGTAGAACCTCATCTTTTTCTTGCTCTTTTTGTAGTAATTGCGTAGCTGAAATATTTTGAAAATGGGTACCTGATTTCAATGTGTGTTCAACTCCGTAGCATAGAGTTGCTAGTTCACTTTCAAAAAGTTGGTGGAATATCTATTCCACATTTTGTCTAAATCTAGGATCTTAAGAATACATTCGTAATGAGCGGTATTCTGATGCTGTTATCTGAGTGGGTCTATTGTCGTGCCTTCCTCCTTTCCCAGTAGGAAAGAGTAGAGGAAAGGCACATGCTTCTATACTTTTTTCCCATATGCTTATTGGTGATCCTTTGGTTTGTCGCATTTGTGTTTGGTTGAAGGTGTATTATTGCTTGAAATGGGTGCACTGTTTGAATTATGATGCTCTCATATAAATTGAGTTGTTGCAGGTGTTGTGGTAGTGGGAATAATTCCAAGTTATTTGTGGTAGCATGTGAAGGAGTTTGGTGGTTGTCAAGTTCTGCAGTGCAGTAACTGCAAAGTTTTAAGGAGTCAGTTATTTCCCACTTGTTTTCTGCTATAAGGTAGAGAGCTAATTCAAACCATTTGGAATCTTCATTTTCTTCTATTTTGTATGCTATGTCTACAGTTTTTGTGCTACTTTTATAAAATGTTCTGCAGCAACACACATGGTTTGGTACTACAGCGGATGTACTTTTACATTTTAGTATTTCTTTTTTGTATGTGTGTAGTAGAAGGTTGCCATTTGTACAATTGTTCCTAGTCTCTTGTAAAGCTATTGCATTTTGTAAGTGGCTTTCAATTCCAAAATATTTTCTCTGGATATGCTCTATTTCTTCAAGTAAGTCTTTGGCTGTACCATGTAGAAGATTGTCATTTAAATTGCCTAATGCTGAAGCAGAACTTTTAGCATAGTACAGTTTATGTACTAGATTTCTTATAGTTGAATGATGTATTGATATCATTTTGATATGATGGAAGGTGCTTTTGCAAATAGGTCCTGAAATGCAGGCTAATGAATGTCCTTGTAATACTATGTATTTGCGCACTGGATAGGAATCCATATTTTGTAGTAGTTTCATTTTGAATTTGTCTTTGCCTTTCACATACTGATTGAGGAACTGGCGAAAAGATTTGAAAGACACATTGGGCCTCATTCCGAGTATGGCGGTAAGGGATAGCGGCCACCGCTAACGAGAGCGGTGGCGGTAATCCCTTACCGCCATACTCCGAGTTCCCTTAGCGCCATGGTGCTTTTAACACCTGCTTTTAGCAGGCGTTAAATACCATGGCGCTAAGGGACCTTGATGTTAATTACGCCACCGTAATTTACGGTGGCGTAATTGACGCCTTCCCCACTCCCATTATGCCCTATGGGGCAAGAATGGGAATGGGGAAGGGTAAATGGGGATTGGGGAATTACCGCCCCGCCAACCTTGGAATGGGGCGGTAATTCCGCCAACCACCAAGGCGCTGCCGGTCCGGGTACGGCGTCAACCAAGGCGTTAATAGCGCCATTGGTTAGCGCCGTACTCGGAATGAGGCCCATTGACGTGCACGGCCATTTGTACACTGGACGTTTTGGTTCAGTCGGATGGAGAGGTGATACTGAGTTTTCTGGGGATATTTTTGTAAGCAGCATTTCTTGTTCCATTATGGTATTATTAAGTTGTTCATACCCTTGTCCACTGCTATGTATGGCAATTGTGCTTGTTTGCTTTTGTTTGTATTCTTCTTCATTGAAATATGGTTCTGTGCCCGTGGTGTGATTCCATTCACGTCCACAGATATTTAAGAAGTTATTTTTGTTGACATTACGTTTATTGAGAAGTCTTTTTTGTAGTTTAGTAGTTAGTTTTGTTAGTGGTTTCATTCTGTTTAACACTAATATAAATAACTTCCTTTTGAGAAGGATTTTACTGTCTATGAGAGCTTCTAAGATTAATTTACTTATGGTAGGTTTTAAGGGTTGTGCATGATTTCTCCCCTGGTTTTATACAATTCTGAAGGACTCTGTGGCGGAACATTTTTTGTAAAATACTTTTTTGGTATGGTTACTTGCCACTACATCAAGATTTATAACAGTGTTAGCAGTAGTGGTAGCTGAATTCGTGTTAATCACTTTCTGTTTCATTTTACATTTTGAAAGAGGAGGCAAAGTTTCT
This sequence comes from Ambystoma mexicanum, assembly GCF_040938575.1. NCBI lineage: Eukaryota > Metazoa > Chordata > Amphibia > Caudata > Ambystomatidae > Ambystoma > Ambystoma mexicanum. The sequence continues at coordinate 621,740,387 of NC_090937.1, forward strand.
GTACTGGAAGCTTGTTTTGTTTCGCTTAATGACTGTATGAGATGTTTTGTTTGAACTTTTTTTACAAATTCTGCTAGAGATGGACGCTTATTTTGAAAACCTTTATTTTGATTTGCTCTACTTCTGTGTTGCTGTATATTGCCTTTCTTTTTGGTAGGCATTCTTTGGGGTCTGTTGGAAAAAAATAAGGTATGGGTTGGGCTGTTCTGCAATGTATGTGTGCTGTGTGCATGAGTGTCTGAGTATGATGGTAAGGATGCATGTGGAGGTATGTGATTGTGCAATGGGCAGCTGCAACTAGTTGTGAAGGCTATTCTTGTATTTGTGTGTTACTATACTGGGGTTCAGATGACAATACAAAGTAAGCTAGGGGTGAGGAGAAGCACTAATACTAAATCTAATGGTATATAATTAAAACAGTTCTTTGTTCTGCAATACTAACATTCTAGGGGCCGATTCATGGAATTTGTGCCCCGAAAAACGAGGAATTGTGTGCCATTCTGCCCGCAAATCCCTGTTTAACAAATGGGTCACAAATCCCTGATTTTCGGCGCACAAATTTCATGAATCAACTCCACAGTGTGTTTGAGTAACAGTTAGAACATTATGGTAGTATTTTACTTACTTTATTTGTTTGGAATGAGCAGGTTTCTTCTGAGTTGCTGTTTGTACTTCAGATGCTGCTGCTTTTCAAGAGAGTGGTGTTCACTGCAATTGTAAAGGAAAAAAGTTAGTAATTTTGTGTGTTTATAGCACTGTGGTTAATTTAGACATTGATTTTTATGTTTTTGTAGTAGTATTGTTGTTTGATAACAAAACATAGTGTGTACATGCAGTTTCCTTTGACAATGTGCAGCCTTTATATTTTACTTACAATTTGTTATTTGAACATGCTTTGCAAATGAATATAATACTAAGCATATGAAACTCACTTGGTTTCTTAAGGCTGTGTTATTGGATGTTGGGAGATAGAGGTAATAATCATATCCTTATGTTGCTATTTTTATAGGGTAAATGGCAGAAACTGTATAGAAAAGCATGGGATGTATGCATTTGTGAAGGTGTGTGTAATAATGCAGAAGGATGTGATGTAGAGGCAGTGGTGTTATTTGAGCTGGGAGCTTTTCAATGATAGTGTCTATCTGTGTGAGTGTATAAAGATGCATTAACTCATCCTGGCTGTGTCTAATTTTTAACACACTACTGAGTGTTTTTCTACAATTATACTGTTATTTCTCCCATCATTTAATATTAAATTACACTTTTTTAGATAGCTGCATGTGTAAAAATATAATTTAGATAGCAGACAGGTTTGGAAGTGACAGTTGATTATAGCAGATGGGAAAAATGACAGTAAGTACATTTTATAGGTTATACAGGTTAAGTGGCAGTTACCCTGTTTATATGCCTTTTCCTAAGAGTTGTAAATGTACTGTGCAGAAAATATGCATACCTGTAGTTTGTATTCATGCATGTGAATATGCATGCAGCTGCAAGTAGACATCTTGGAGACTTATACAGTAGTTTTTGTAGTAGGTGCTTTCCAATGACATGAGACTTGTACTCAGAGTGATCAACAGTACATTTGAAGTGCTGAACTGTGATGATGGAGTTAGATGTAGAGGTCTTGGGTGTGATTGGTGGATGGTTGTGTGACTGCTTAGCTGTATCCAATGAAGGAATGGCACAGAGAGTGAAGTGGAAAGGGTAGAAGGGCTGTCTAAGAGTTGCGTGCTCTGCGGACACCGTGGCTGTCCGAACACAGGAAGTGCCACATCTGGGGTTTTATAGCAAATCCAGCATGGAAAGGGGACTGTAGGGATTAGCCAATCAGGTGTTGAGGTGGTGGATTTGCGTTGAAAGAAGCTGTGTGTAGTGAAGATGGCAGAGGTGGAGAAGTCAGGGTGTTGGTGGTTGGAGATATGTTTGTGCATGGTTTAGAGCAGTATGCTGAATGCAGGAATGTGGCAAACAATTTTGATGTTAAAGGAGTGGAGGTGGTGTGGAGTACTGTGCCTGATTTCAATGTATAGGGAATTGTACAAGTTGGTGAAGATATGGGTAGGATGAACAGTCCCCATGTGGTAATTTTGCACTGTGGTGCTTTGCATTTGGGCTATGTCAGTGCCCCTACTTTGTTGGCAGATTTGGAACGCTTGGTTCAAGCAGTAATGAACGTCCTTCCAAATTTCTGGTTTAGTGGCTAGGGCAATATGGGACAATAGTTCTGTTTTTTGTCCTCAGCAAAACATTGCAAGGTGTGCAATCAACCGAGGCATGTTTTCTTTCATGCTTAGAGCTGGTATGTTCTTTTGTAATAATGAGAACATTGATTCTAGTAATGCTGTTTATTTTAAAGAAGATGGCATTTTGTTATCTTTTATGGGAAATGCCGTGCTGTTTTGGAATATAAGGGTTCCTTTGGAGAAGCTTATGTGAAGATTTTAATAGTAAAGTAAGACAAAATAAATAAATAAAAAATACAAACTAACAGGTGTCTCTCAAGCATCTGCAAAAAAATTGCTCTTTTCAGAGCCAACCTCAAAGAGGAAATGGGGTACATTATTTACATTTAAATTTATCACACTCAGATTTTTCGATATGTCTGCGGACTTGGCGGTAGTCCGCGGACACCACGTATTACGTACAGGGATTTTGGCATGGATAGGTATGCAAATGAGAAAGAGTAGAGCAAGGGATTGGTCAATAAAGTTTACTGGGTGTGTTGTGTAAGGAGAGAGTTTGTCAGGAAGTCTTTTTCCTAAGAGAAGAACATATAGCTGTGGCTGTGTGTTTCAGAAAACAGTTTATCTGGATTTTGGGAGACTCATGGACACATTGGTTGGAGGTGCATTCAAAATGCTGTGGAGTGGCTGCAAATCTTGGATTCCCTCATGTTGAAGTGCATTGGCATGGAGTGCGTGGAATGCAGTGGCTGGATTTGGTACCTCTCTGTGCTACTTTGGAAACACAGCGTCATCCAGACATAATTATTATTCATTGTGGAGGGAACAGTTTAGGACATGTGTCTGAAATTTCTTTGCAATTTGCAATGAAAGAAGGACTTGGGTAGGTCATGGGCATGTTTCCAAATTCCCAAGTAATTATTTCTCGTATTGCGCAGAGACAAATGTGGCTTCGTTCTTCTTCATTTGGTCAACAAATGGAGAAAGCGAGGTGCAATGTCAAAAAGGCTGTTTGTGCCTTTATAAGAGATGTTGTCATGTCCTCTTTTCACAATGAAAATATCATGTTATGTAGCACATACATTTTTCATAGAGATGGAGTACATCTTACTTATGCTGGCAATCAGATTTTTCTGCGAAATATACAAAATGCATTGCAAACTTTTTTGTAATTACATTAATACATTTTGCAGTAGGTGTTAATCATTTGAAGTTTTTGAAACACAAATAAAACCACCAAAAGACTCTTTTCGGAGCCACCACTTCCTCCCATAGAAAAGTGCAATGGTTCTGATAGGGCAGCACCCCCAAAATAATTTAAATGTCCGCAGAATTCTAAAAAATGCACAGGGCCCTGTATTATTTATTTGTCACTTCTATTTTTAAACTGTGAAAGGCAGCTCTGAAAAGAGCCTTTTTTGGGGGGTTTGTTGTTTTATATATTTTTTTCTTTTTTAAACACAAGGAAAGGAGGGGAAAGGAGGGTAAGGAAGGGACACCAACCACGGGGATAAGAAAGGGGAGGTGGAGAGAGGAAGATGTAGGGTGGGCCTTATTTATGTAGGTAGCAGACCTTCTCATGCTCCTTGACTGCAGTCTCGAAAGCACTCTGAATAGTCTCCCCTCTGCAGAGTACTGCGTCATAGTACATACACAATATTGTGACCCTCGAAAGGTAAGGGTCAACAGCATCATGAACGGCCTGAGAGGCAACTGGAGGGATGTGCTGTCCCACAGGAGTGTCTCTTGTGGTGACAGGAGCGGAAACAGAGGATGTTGTAGAGGAACTCAACCTACTACGTTTATCAGAAGGCACAACCTTGTGAATAGCCGCAACGTGGAATGACTTTAGGTGTCACTTCATTGATGATCAAAGCTGTACGAACCAGGCCTTCCACGACTCAGCACCATTTTGCGCTGATTGCAGGTGACCTTATTCACACAAGCTTTTGTCACTCCATCAAGAGTGGTAAACAACCGCCACACCCAAGACTCACGTCGAGAGCTGGTAGTAGGCACTACCACTACCTCATCCTCTTCATCCTCTTCATCCGTCTCCTCACGCCTGTTCCCCTCTGCAGGCCCTTGGGGATGTGGTGGTAGTGGAGGGGGTGGGGGTGCTGATGCAGCTGAAGCAGCCATGGTCGCTATCTGGAAGACAGCTGGCAGAAGTTACCAGCAATGCAGGCAGTCAATACAGGTCTGAAACAATGCTCTGTCAGGTAGCCAGAAGCACAATGAGGAGCAATTCTAGGGTGTGGCCTTTTATAGGGGTGCTGGTGCGCCTTTCACTGACATCCGGGATGTCCGCGGACACTTCCAACACCAATAAAAGGCTCAAAAAGTTCCAAAAAGTATGTAGATCGACAGGAACATTGTCCGGGACACGTGCAATGGTGAACATTTACTGTAAAATACTTTGGATTGTCCAAAAAAGTACTTTTAAAATGTTCAGGTACCCGGACAGTGTCTGCAAATCAGGACACATGCTCAGCGTGAGTGTGGTCACATGATGACGTCGCAAACACGTTTGCGAATGGGACGGCTGTACGCAGGACACCAAATGTGCAGGGACGGTTGTGCGCATGCTTGGGTGTTCTATGGACAGTGTTTCGGTCCTCATACTAATTAAAAGTGCAACACACGTGCGACGGACAGTTACGAACAGGCGTGATGTTCGGGTGCGCATGTGCTTAGATGTTCTACGGACAGTGTGGAAACTCCCATTTTAATTACGAACAGTACGAACAGCTATTGTGTCCATAGGGCACCTCCATTTTGGTTGATTGCAGATATTCCGGACATTGAGTGTGTTCTAAGAACAGTTCCATCTTGATTGCGGACAATACGGACAGGTATAGTGTCCTTAGGACACCTCCATTTTGGTTAATTGTGGACATTCCGGACATCGAGTGTGTTCTAAGAACAGTTCCATCTTGATTGCGGACAGTACGGAAGGGTATAGTGTCCTTAGGACACTTCCATTTCGGTTAATTGCAGACATTCCGGACTTCGAGTGTGTTCTAAGAACAGTTCCATCTTGATTGCGGACAGTACGGACAAAATTAGTCTCCTCAGGACACTTCCATGTTGGTTAATTGCGGACATTCCAGACATCGAGTTTGTTCTAATAACAGTTCCATCTTGATTGCGGACAGTACAGGCAGGTATAGTGTCCTTAGGACACCTCCATTTTGGTTAATTGCGATCATTCTGGACACCCGCACTGTCCGCGGACACCCTAACTGCCTTTTAAAAAACAAATAGACCCAGAGGACTGAATTAAAACACACATAATATTTTTTTTTGATGATATACAAATATAACATTTATGAAAGAGAGGGGGAAGCAGAAACTGACAAAAATACAGGGGAATTAGGGGTTTGGAGAGGATGGATGGGAGGGGATGAAGGGATGGAAGTCTCATCATAATGTTTTTCTTGGTGGTGAGGGTTTGGGGGTAGGTGACTGGGACATGGAGAGGGGGAACAGGTACATGTGGGACAATGATATTTAATTTTTTTTTATGTGGTCTTCCACAAAATGTTTTAAAAGATTGAAATTTCCCATTAGCATATCAATTTTTTGTTCCTTGCGCTGCAGAGCATTTTCTAATGTCTCTTTTGCTATATTATTTTCACTGTTTGTATCGTCTGTTAAAATAAATCAGTTAAGTACACATAAAGTAATGATTATTAATTGGCTTATATAGAGAGGTGTCTACCATTAGTATCACTGTCTTCACTCATTTAATCATGTGGGAAATTTTCTTCAAGCCATTCCAAAGTACTGGACATTTCTGTGTAAAAAAAAATATTACTTTTTGTGTACCTAATAAAGAAAGTTTAGAAATATATAAGAAAAATGAAGTTTATTTACTAGTTTCTGGTAAGTTTTGTTGTTACTGTTGTGTAGGTCTGCTGTTGCTTCTTGCTGTGCAGTTAGTGTCAGGTTATTATGTTGGAGGCATATCTTTTTTGTTTTGGTATATTCCATTTTAGTACAGATGCTATTTAAATGGATGGTTGATGTGTTGCATATATAGGTTCCACTTCTTATTTATTATTACATATAATATGTTCATGTGTTGAACTTGTTCAGTGTTTATATGGCATGATATAACAATCTAAGATACCCCCCGAGTTTTTGGGTAGTGTTGATTTTGTCCGCTTCCATCCGCGGACATACGCGCAGTCCACGGACATCAAAATCACTAGCAGGGGCTTCAGTATATTCTATGTTACATGTATATAAAGTAAGGGAATCCTAGTCAACATCTATCAAATTCACACTATGGGCCTCATTACACGGTATGCGGTGACCATGGCGCTATTAGCGCAATGGTTGCCGCCGGTATTTTACCATGTCCGCCTTGGTGGATGGCATAATTACCGCCCTACTCCAAGGTGAGCGGGGGCGGTAATTTCCCATTCACCAAGGCACTTCCCCATTCCCATTTTTGCCCCCACAGGGCTCAATGGGAATGGGGAAGGAGCTAATTACGGTACCGTAACTTGCAGTACCGTAATTAGCACCAAGGTGCCTTTGTGGGCCCGTTCCTTAACGGCTGGTAAAACCAGCCGTTGAGGTCGGGTCCCACAAAGGGTCCTCGTAGTAAGGCGGTAAGGGTTTACCGGTACCGGTGCCCTTACCGGTACCGGTAAACCCTTACCGCATTCTGTGTAATGAGGCCCTATGTATATCTATATTCAGTAAAAGAAACTTTGGTAAAGGGATGTTATGGTCAAGTTGTGCTGTTAAAAACCTATGAAATTCAGTAAAAAAAACTTTGTTAAAGGGACGTTATGGTTCCAAGTAAAACCGAAAAAACCCTGAAATTCACCAGATATGGTAAGCTAAGCAATCATAACTCACGTCACCACCGTGAATTGCTAAGACTAACACCCAGGACATCAAAGATGACATCACAAAAGCGCGGTGGCGAACAGAGGCAAAGTGCAATTTTGGGGAGTGTGTTGGTGTGCAGGCCTGCTTGGGGAGGGTTGGGGAATAAGAGATGGGTCAAATACTGTATTTGTTTAGGTGGCAGGTGCCCCTGATGTTTTTGCCATGTCCGCAGTCTGCATGGCTGTCCGTGGACATAATAAATGCACTACTGGCTATTTTACTTTAGTATGATATTGGTTTTGGGTTGTTAGTAGAGTAGTGATTGTAATTAATATCCCATATACCACAGTCAAAATGTTTGTTAGCATAGGTGTGTTATGCTGTGGTGGTTGTGGCCAGGGCCTATAGTCTTGGGTGCATGGCCGAAGGGCGTAGGCCATAGGCCATGCACCCAAGACTCCAGGCCCTAGCCACAACAACTGCAGCATAACACACCCATAGAATCAAACACCCATCAAATATCCGCAACCCAAAAGTTTGTAACAAGGACCGCGTCATAAGATACCCTTGGAAGTAAACATTTTGGATTGTGGTGTATGGTTAGATGTTTGCTTGAATGGGTGTTTTATGCAGCAGTGTTAGTGAGTCTATTTATTTTATACTTACTGGTTGAGTTGTTTGTGGTTGTATGCAGTTTTTTCATGAAATGGGTAACTGGACCAGACTTACTTTTTCGATCTCTGTAATAAAAGAAAAAATCATATGTTAGAGCAGGTAGTTCATAATGAATTATTGCATTGCATGATAGACATGTCTGTATTTTGTTTACCCTCATATATAGTACTATTCAAACCAGTGTACTGCACAATTTGCTGAGTTCCTTTGTTTGTTTTCTAAATCATTGGGTCAGTGGGAAACAAAAAAATCCATGCTGGATTAAAAAAAAACACTTCTATTTTGTGGTACAATATATTTATTTCATTGTTTTACTGTTTATTTCTTGTTTCTTGCTAATCTTCTATCCGTTGGCTTGTTGCCGATTTTTGTGCCAATTAGATACCTGTTGGCATATTCTAATTGTTTATTTCTACTTTTATGCTATTCATATATCTGTTGGGTTGTTGCAGATTTTTTGGGGCAGTTCGATACCTCGTGGCATGTTCTAACTGTATATTTCTTGTTAGATTTTAGTGGTATTTATTTATCTGTTTGCTTGTTGCAGAATCTTGGAGCAGTTAAATACATGTTGGCGTATTCTAACTGTGCACAGTTTTGAAGTTGAAGTTTTGTTTATGTTCATACACAGATTGTATATTAAATTTTGGTTTTAAGAATATTAAGTAAGCGTTTACAAGATTTGTAACTTGAGAGTAATGGTACTATCATTGCATTCGAACCATCCACAATTCTTTTTTATATATGCAGTGTAGTGACCTGCATTGGTTGTGGTTCCTGCGTGGTAGATTATACCTATTGTTGTGAAGGTGTTCTTACCAAGTGATACATGACCATGTGTGAATTCAGTCAGCTTACAGTTGTTTTTGGTACCGTCTGCATTGTAACGTAAAAGCATTACTATTACGTATTTACTATGTGTCTGTATTTGTAAGGTGAAACGATTATCTGAATTGCAGGTAGTACATAATGTGCCATTGTTTGCATTTTGTACAAGTTGCTGAAATGGAATTGATTCACAGTTAGGTATTGATACATACACAAAGTGTTCATTAAGGACATGTTCATGTGCCACATGGCTGCAGAGTGTGCATGTATGTTTCCACATGTATGAAATCTGGAAGATTTCATTTATAGGTATGTTTCTGTTTTCCAGTACTTGTAGTAAGTGCATTAGACATTCTTGAGGATCTTCTTGTGAGTTTATAGTGAATTTGACCATTCAAGCACAGTAGTCCAATTCTAGTTTTATTCCATGAACACTGTAAGTGTTGTCAGGATTGTTGGTTGCATTTCTATGAAGCACTAACATTTGCAAACACAATTGGTCTGTACTGTGTAAGTAAATGTTCTCAATAATTGGTGCCAATTGGAAAAGAATATGTATTGCTACATTTACATAGCAATTTACAGCAGTTATATTTGAAAATGTGAATGGACCTCACAGTTCTTTGTCAAAGTCATTTGTTCGGAGTTTGTGTTGCTTCTTTGAAGAAGTAGTTGAGTTACTTTGACCAGTAGATTCTTCTTTGGTTGTGGTACTATATGAATATTTAGTTTCTTTTTTTTTTCTTTGGAGGAATTGCAGTGATATCCTGTATCGTTTCAGTTTGAAGTAGTTTTCCTTTACAATGTTTTGCTTTTTGTGGAACAGGATAGGTTTTTAGATGGGGGGTCTAGAGTGAACACAGACTATTGTATTCTTGAATGCAAGGAATATCTGCATTTACTTTACTTGCATCAAAGTTGATTAGAAATAGCCGTCAAGTGTACGTAAGCATGATAGTGCTACATCGCTCATGCCTTCTTTAAAGACTGTGTTACCAATATCTATTAATGCTTTATCTAGCATAGGACCTTGTGATTTGTGAATGGTAACTGCGCATGCTAGAGTTAGTGAAAATTGTTCTCTGCGTACATACATGTCTTTGAAAAGATGGAAGCGGGCTGTTGAGCGTCCTATCCTTTTAACTTCTGATAGTTTGTCAAAGAGAATATTGACAAATTGAATGTTGTTGTCACTTGGGTATGTTTAAAAGCCAACAACTGTACCAAGTGCTCCATTACCTAGTCTTTGTTCCACGTCAAGGTTACGTTTAAGCATTACTCTACAGTTTAAAGATAATTTTAATATTTTCTCCAAACCAGCTGTGTATGTAGTCTTGTTGTGGCTTGCTGACACATGGGTAGTGTCATACCATGTACATCCAGTTTATCTGTGGAGGAACAAATTTCAATTATTGGTTGCATTTCTTTTTTCAACATTGTTTAATTGAATTTTGAGCAGCTTGCAAGAGTTGGCATCAAGGACATACACTTAACATTTTTGTGTGCTAATTGTTCCATGACATCAGTAGCACATGAGTTATGGCCATAGAGTGATGGATGTGCCTGGATTTTAATATTGATTGTGCTTCTTGAGACACCAACTCTAATACTTTTTAAAATGTTGGCGTATGTGAGGTCTGTAGACTGGTGCATGTTTTCAGTTAATTCTCTGTATTGGACATGTTGCCAAAGGTGGACATTTCCTATTCTGCCAACAGTTTTACAGCACAGTTTGTGCCCTAAGGTTTTAGAAATAGGTTCAGCTTTCACTGGTGTCAATTGAAGCAGATCTCCGAAAACGATAATGTGTTTTCCTCCAAAGAGCTCTTCGTAGTCTGTTTTGAGGACCTCTTGTAATCTAGGGGAATCAAACCCAAAATTAGGTTGGAGACCATGCTTACCTCATTTATTAGCAGCATTTTCATTTGTTTGAACACTCTGCGTAGCTTCTTTGCAGCTTCTGTGGAAAGTGTGTAATAGTCTAATTTGTTTTGGTATTCTACTGGAAGGAGTAGTAATTGGAGTAAAGTGACACCACCTATGTTGTAGTCACTAAACCTGTGGGGGCAGTTACAACAGCTGACAGTTTGTTGTTTGTCAATTGTTGAAGGGACTTGCTGATGATTTTGATGAAGAGTGTTTTGCCTGAACCAGCTTCACCACTCACATATAGCAGTATAGGTTTGTAGTCTTGTCAGGTACAGTTTTTATTTTCATTTGCACACCATGTTCAATTTGTTTTTTGTTATTTCTTGGAAAATGCTACTCTGCTCATTGTTCAGTTGTGATTTCCGTACAGCGAAGTCTTCTGTAGCTTGCTCATACTGACACATGGTGTTTTCTACTTCTATCATGGCTAATTCTGCCTCATTTGATATTATTGTCTGTCCAAGTAGTTCTTGGCTTCCTGTTACAGAAGGTTGACTACTGTTGGCAGTGTTCACTTGTAGTTGGGCCTTGAGTTCTTCTTCATGTTGCTGTTCATTGTGCAACATTGTTTGGTACTGTGTAAAGTTGGGCCTCATTACAACCCAGGCGGTAAGTTTCCTACTTTACCACCATGGTGTAAACTCTGTTTACACCATGGTGGATGGCGGATTTACCGCCCCATTCCAAGGTGAGTGGGGCGGTAAATCCCCATTCCCCATTTACCCTTCCTCATTTCCATTTTTGCTCCATAGGGCATAATGCGAGTGGGGAAGGCGCTAATTACGGCACCGTAAATTACGGTGCCGTAATTAGCACCAAGGCGGGTTAGCGCCTTGCATTTTAATGCCTGCTAAAAGCAGGCGTTAAAATGGTAATCAGGCATTAAGGGTTAACGGCGCCGACGGTGCAGTTAAACCCTTAACGTCTGGGTTGTAATGAGGCCCAACTGTTATAGTGCTTTCCAAGGGGGGGTCTGGGAAACTCTCTACCCGCAAGAACACAGCCCATTGACTTGTTCTTGGGTGGATGGCCCCTGGGAGAGTTTCAACAAAGTCTTTAGCTCACTGTTCTTTTCACAGAGAAGAAATTTCCTGCATATCAGTCTTTGTCCTGCCCAGGGGCAGTCCAGCACCGAAATGCTATGCAAATCTCCTCTGAACAAGAGTACCACAGCAATCCCATACACATGTTTCAGCCTTGTTGGGCATCATCAGTGAGGTGAAGCTGCACCTCTCTAAGAACAGTGAGCAAGGGGTCCACATCTGGATCGCCCTGGTAACTTAGGGTTACACCCAAAGTTAATTTATGCAAAACAAGGGGTGTCTGGGAAACTGAGAAGTTGGGCTGTTGTGCAGTGTATGCATGCATTGTGCATGTGTGTCTGAGTATGATGGTAAGGATGATTGTGGAGGTGTGTGATTGTGCAATGGGCAGCTACATCAAGTTGGGAAGGATATTCTAGTATTTGTGTGGTACTACACTGGGCTTCAGATGACAATATAAAGTATGCAACTGGTAAGGGGAAGCACTAATACTACATCTAATGGTAAAGGGTTAATACACTTTTGTCTTCTACGATACTAAAATGCTAGTGTGTTTGAGTAACAGTTAGAACATTATGTTAGTATGGTACTTACTTTTTTGTATGGAAAGAGTAGGTTTCTTCTAAGTCCTTGTTCGTACTTCAGACACTGCTGCTTTTCAGGAAAGTGGTTTTCACTGCAATTGTAAAAGAAAGAAGTTAGTGAATATTTGTGTTTAAAGCACTTTTGTTAAAGTAGAGATTGTTCATAGGCACTTCCCTTTGCCTATGTGCATCCTGAATATGTTATTTAGAATCTGTTAGTTGAATATGTTTTACAAATGAGTATAATAGTAAACGTATAAAGCACACTTGTTTTTTTAATGTTATGTTAATGGATGTTAAGAGATAGAAGAAATAATCATATGCATTTTTTGCTATTTTTACAGGGTAAATGGCAGAGATTGTACAGAAAAGCATGCATTGTATGCATTTGTGAAGGTGTGGGAAATAAAGAAGAAGGATTTCATATAGAGGCAGTGGTGTTGCTTGAGCTGGGAGCCTTTTTAATGATATTGTCTGTGTGTGTGCTTGAATGAAGATGCATGTACTCATCCTGGATGCGTGTAATTTTATAACACACTTGACAGTTTTTTTCATAATGATACTGTTATTTCTCCCATTTTATAATATGAAACAATATTTTTTTTTTAGATAGGTGTGTGTATACAAATTTGGAGAGCTGAAAGGTTTGCAATTGACACTTCATTATAGCAGATGGGAGCAATGTCAGTAAGTTCATTTCACAGATTATACAGGGTAAGTGGCAGTTACTCTGTTTATATTTTTATTTATTTTATTTTACATTTTTAAAGTGCTCACACAGCCTGCGGGCATCGAGGCGCTGTTACAGGAATTGTTTGTTTTTTAGTTGCATAATTATTTTGTCTTAGTTGCGTATTTATAATGTGCTTAAACACCCAGAGATTTCTAAGTGCGGACCCGGGGATCAAACCTGTGTTGCTTTGTGCTGTCTTGCTTCCAAGGCACGCACGTTGCCGCTGAGCTATTGTATTCCTAGAAGAGCTGTACATGTACTGTGTAGAAAATATTCATGCCTGTAGTCTGTGTTCATGCTTGTGGATGTGCATGAAACTGCAAGTAGAAATCTTGGGGAGTTTTATAGTAGTTGTTGCTGTAGGTCCTTTGCATTCACAGCCGAATTGTACTGAGAGTGAACAATAGTACATCTTAAGTGCTGATCTGTGATGATAGAGTTAGATGTAGAGTTCTTGGATGCTATTGGTCGATGTTTTTGTGACTGCTTAACAGTAGCCAATGAGGAAATAGTGCAGAGAGTTCAGTGGAAAGGGTAGAAGGGCTGCCCCAGTGTTACGCGCTCCGCTGTGACCACAGTTGTCGGCAGACAGCGCATGCCACATCCAGGGTTTCTCAGTAAATCCAGCATGGAAAAGGGACTGTAGGGATCAGCCAATCAGATGTTGAGGTTGTGGTTTGTGTTGAAAGAAGCTGTGTGTAGTGAACATGGCAGAGGTGGAGAAAGTCAGGGTGTTGTTGCTCAGAGATATGTTGTTGATAGTTTTGAGCAGTATGTTAATTGTAGGAATGTGGCAAAGAATTTGGATATAAAAGGAGTGGAGGTGGTGTGGAGTACTGTCCCTGGTTTTCATTTGCATGCAATTTTGGAGGTTTGTCAGGATATGGCAAGGTTCAATAGTCCAGATGTAGTTGTCCTGCACTGTGGTGCTGTGCATTTGGGCTATGTCAGTGCCACTACTTTGTTGCAAGATCTGCAAAACTTGTTTCAGGCAATCATGAAAGTCCTTCCAAATGCCAAGGTTATTTTTTCTGCTTTGTTACCTAGGGCAGTATGGTTTTACCAGCCGTTAAGGATTGGGCCCGCAAAGGGACCTTGGAGGTAATTACTGTATCGCAATTTGCCGTACCGTAACTACTGCCTTCCCCATTTCCATTGAGCTCTATGGGGGCAAAAATGGGAATGGGGAAAGGCCAATGGTGAATGAGGAATTACTGCCCCACCAACCTTGGAATGGGGCGGTAATTCGGCCATTCACCGTGGCTGAATCGGTAAAATATCAGCGGCAACCATGGTGCTACTAGCGCCATAGTTACCGCACGGGTAGCACACACATTTTTCGCAGAGATGGAGTACATCTTACTTATGCCGGCAATCAGATTTTTCTGCGAAATATACAAAATGCATTGAACCTTTTTTGGAATTACATTTGTGATGTCATCTTTGATGTCCTGGGTGTTAGTTTTAGCAGTGCACGGTGGTGGCGCGAGTTATGGTTCCATAGCTTACCATAACTGGCGAATTTCAAGGGTTTTACGGTTTTACTTTGAACCATAACATCCCTTTAAAAAAGTTTTTTTTACTGAATTTCACAGGTTTTTAGTTGCGCAACTTAACCATAACGTCCCTTCAACAAAGTTTTTTTCACTGAATTATAACATATTTTATTCCATTTCAGAATGCATGTTATTCAACACAGAAGATGACAACATCCAAAGGTATGAAGCAAGACATTTTATTCATAAAAGGTAGTATGTACATATGTATTAACACAGATTTGAATATTTTTTTATATAAATATATATAGCTGCGCTGCAGCACCAACCAAGAGTTGCAGGTATTTGTGGACACGGCTAAGGTGAGCAATGACTGGAGTGATTATTTGCTTGGCTGCAGGCCAATCCGGCAATATTGTAAATGTGGTTATAAGTGAAAAATTTGGGGAATTGTAGTCACTCAACTGCAAATAATAAACTACAATAGATATTATACTATATTGTTGCACTCTGTGTTTAATTTCCTCTATTTTTGTAACTCAGAGGGTGGCCCTTAAAGGGCCATTTGGGGAAGGAAAGAGGGCTGGAACAGGGAAGGAAAACACATAAGGATGAAACATATGACAAAGGGAATGAGAATAAAAGCAATACATCTTTTTTTGTTTTTTTGTTAATAAATGTTTAATTTGTTTCTCAAAAGAGGAGAAATTGGCACTTAATAGAACATAAACTAAGAATGACAGTTAATCTGGTGTTCAAATATGTACTTGTCCCAATCCTTGGTTGTGGCACCTCCCGTGGCTACCCATTGGTGACATACATAACACATGACTCTCTCAACTAAAACATTGGGAGCTGATAAAATTGGAACAGGTGAAATTGACAGTGCTGCAAAAGTTGAGTGTTCATTCAATGTTGGTGGTGTTTCACTGTTGGATGTAGGTGCTGGAGGTGGTGCGGACTTATATGCACGTAATGCATGAGCCCCATGCATTTTAATTTTGTGGTTTTCATGCGATTTCCGATATGTGTCACCCGCTTAGCGATGGAACATTTGACGGTCCACGACTTAGAGTCTTCTTGCACAATATGCCCTCTCTGTCCTCTGTCTCCTTTTTAGAGCAGTGTTCCTATACTTTGAAATATCTCCAACTGTCTGCAGGGATTTTCTTATCCTGTGCCTTTCGTCCTGGCTGTTGATGATTTGGGGACCCAAATGACATCATCATCACTTCTGCTGCTATCATGTTGAGACATGTTGAAATGTCCAACTGGGGAGAAAAATGTAAAACAACAAAAGTGACTACACTAAAAATACACAAAACCACAAAAGGAAGAAAAAAAGGAAAACAAAAAATAGACAAACTGAACAAATCACAAAACAAGAGAAAAGAGCATTATGTTTAAAGTCGGTAAAAGGGAGGAAGAATTAAAGGGTTAAGGTTCCAAAGGATCTTTCAGTTACTTGGATAAACATTCACTAACAAGCAATGATAGCAATGATCAATATAAACGTAATATTTGTGGGTGTGTTGATTATTTGTGGCTACACACTGCTGCATGCCTTGGTTGGTCACTTTAGCATGCGTGGATCCTGTCATACTGCATGGGCATAGATGCATGAATATATCGCAGTATGTGATTGGGCGTTTTGTTGACGCAGATAGGAGTCATGTGTAGGCGCGGAACCTCAGCATGTGATCTGATTGTCTGGCACAACAGGCGTGATGATGCATACCAGCGTCAATGAAACACAATGTCCAATTGGGCCATTCCGCACGTGTGGATTTTGCCATGAGGCGTGGTTGTAGCCACGGTGAGAAACTGCAGTGTGTGATTGGTCGGTTTATTGTTGTGGCTACGAGTCATTTGTAGGCATGTAACCGTTGCACTCATTCTAATTGGCTGCCACAAGCCGCATAGCCATATCAATGAAGCACCACACTTATTGGGTCATTTCGAACATGCACATTTCGTCACACGGCATGGGCCTAGCCACATCAATACATTGCAAAATGTGTTCTGATTTGATATGATATGGCAATTATAACGTGCCTGTGCACACATGTTTCTTGGCACCACAAGACAAGGGAAGGAAGACAGTGGGAAGAAAAGACTAACAATCCTACTAGGCCTTGTGTCATTCGGATTGTGCAAGTGAAACAATGGCACTTTCAGGGGGAAGGGAGAATGGAAAGTGCAGTGGAGAGGGAATGGGGAAGTGCAAACAGAGCAGCAAGCTCTGAGTATGTGCAGCCAGGGTAGCACAGTGCTAGGTAAGTGCAGGAGAAAGAGGGGTTTCAGGGGTTACAGTTACAGCCCCTAAGTGCATGGTAGGACCAGAGGCATTGCAGGGAAGACTGGTTAATGCAGAGGAGAAAAGGAAGGTCTTGAAATGCTTCCGGAACTCTTTGTGATGTGGCCCAAGTCTGAGAGGAGAAGGGAGGCCATTCCACAGGGATGCACCTGCAGAGGAGAGAGATATACCCCCTACTCTCTGCTTGGAGAAGCGTCTGATCCTAAGAGAGTTGGAGGTAGCTGAGCAAAGGGCTCTTGAAGGATGGTATTTCGGGAGAGAGAGTTGGATGTAGTGCGGGACTCAGTCACAGAAAGCCATGTGGATGATTCAGAGGGTCTTGAACTTGATCCTTGCAGCCACCTGGAGTTAGTGGAGGTAGAGGGACCTAGGAGGGTAGCCAGAGCGAGAGAGGGGAAGCAGGAGCAGGGGTTCAAATGAGAAGGATCTCAGTCTCATTGGCATTAAGCCAGAGATCATTGGAGGGGCACACATCTTGAATCATGGATAGAAAGTCAGGAATGAGCGCGGGAAGAGAGGAGGCTGAGGGGAGCCTGAAAAAGAGCAGAGTGTCATCCGCATAACACAGACAATTAAGGAAAAAGGTGGATAGGTGGATAGCAAGCGGGCCAAAGGGGCCAGATAGATATTGAAGAACCAGGGTGAAAGGATATAGCCCTGAGGGACACCAAAAGTGGAGAGAGTGGTGGTGGAGAGAAAGCAACTAAGTTGGACCTGGGAGGCACGGTCCAGGAGGAAGTAGGTCAACCACCCCAGGGCCTGATCCATGATGCCCAGGTTATCACGGAGTCCATTGATCATGGTGGTGTGATTGACCATGCCAAAGGCAGAGTAAAGGTCAAGATGCATGAGGCAAATGGAAAGCAGCAGTCAAGATTAGAGAGCAGATCTTTACAAGTGTACAGGAGAGCAGTTTCCAGGCCTCTGGCTGCTCTGAAACCAGACAGTTGGTCATGGAGACAACCAACAGATTTAGTGTGGAATGTAAGCTGGGCGATGGCCAGGTTTTACAGGAGTTTTCCCAGGAAAGGAGTGATAGAAATTGGGTGATCGTTTGCCAGACAGGCATGATCGGCAGTAGGCATTTTTAGGAGCGACTGCACAAGGGAGTGCTTGAGGAGAGAGCAGAAAACTCCAGTAGTGAAAGAGTGATTGGAGAAATCAGCCAAGGCTGGGGTGAGGGTGGAAATGTGGTCCTTGATGGTTCTACAAGAGCAGGGGAGCACCTGTTTAGATGACACTTTCATAGATCAGACTTGTCTCGAAACATTGGCAGGTGTTGTCGCTGAGAAGGAAGACAAAGGAGGAGGAGAGAGAGAGTTGGCCGAATGGGCTCTAAGCAAGGTAGAGGGAGGGGTAGTGGGCACATGATGTCCTGAAATTTAGTGGGTGAAATGAGAGAGCCATACAGAGGGCCTGCGAGGGAACAGGAGAGGTGTAGACTGCAGTAGAATGGTCCACCTACTTGCAGATTTTAAAGAGTTTGACTGTGTTGTTAGATGCCGCAGCGACGCAGGCTTGAAAACCAACACTCTTCTTGGAGAGGACAGGGAGTCTACATTGCCTTTGGAGCAGGCCAGCTTATCAGAGAATGCACCAGAAGCCCCCATTTTCTCTCAGCCAACTTGCACTTGGGTTTCAGAGCGGCAAGGTCAGAGTCAAACCAAGAGTTGCACTTGGAGGTAGGCTTCATATGGATTCTCATGACAGGAGCAAGGATTTCCAGGGTGTTGGAGATAGAAAGATGCAGGTTGGAGAGGCATTTGTCAGAGTGTGAGTCAGTCGAAGGAGTATGAGAGGCAGAGAAGGTAGAGACAAGGAAATCCACTGACACTGACTGAATGAGCTGAGGAGGAAGGTGGCAGTGCTGGGTTAGGCTTTGTCTGAGCAACACAAGGTTTCAGGTGAGAGGAGAGCAGAAAGTGGTCAGTCCAAGAGAGAGCAGTGCAGATACTGTTAGAAGGGGGGACGTCTGAGGAGATGAGAACATCTAGGGTGTGTCTGCCAGAGTTAGTCGGTCCAGAGGGAAGAATGGAAAGGGAGAGAGAGTTGCAGAGGTTGCAGAAGAGCCCCGAGGAGGGATTGGAGGCATTCAGGTGGATGGTTAGATCTCTGGGGAGAAGTTGAGAGGTAGAGGCAAGGAGAAAGGAACAGAGGTCAGCCCATTCTGAGATGAAGAGGCAACCTGGCCAGGAGGGCTGTAGATGGTGGCCAAAGTGAGAGAGAGGACAGGGGAGACAGAAAAGGCATTCAAAGGAGGAGTAGGCCTGTGTGGGAGTGACAGATGCAGGGACCCCCTCTGGAATGATCAGGGCCACTACACCGCCGCATTGGTTGGTTCTGGGCTCGGAAAGGATCTTGTAGCCCTCAGGGAGAAGAGTGTCAAAACTTGTGACAGAGCTCGCCATGACCCATGTCTCAGTGAGAGCAAGCAGATCAAGGTCAAGGTCTTCTAGGATGTGACTGATGTTAGAGGAGTGTTTCATAGCAGAATGAGTATTGAGAGTAGCGACATGGAGCAGGTTGGCACCTTTGAAAGACTTCCGGTGAGGGGTACAGGAGTGAGGTACACCCAGCGGAAGCATTGAAGTGGACCAGGAGTGGGTGGAGATAGTAGCAGGCAATGGCATAGGGGCCTTAGAAGTGGTGATGGGTGCCAGGGAGGCAGTAGACGAGGAAGGAGGTGGTGGAGGAGCCAGAGAGGTGTTAGAAGGATTAGCAGGAGAAGGGAGGAAGTTGATAAGACACAGGAGACGCCTATGAAGAGGTAAGAGGTTGGGCCGAGAATCCTGGACAATGACAGTGCCATTCAGATAGACACTGGTGATGTTCTTGGACAAATGGAATGGGGCCGTTTGTTGACACGGCCAGGAGTCATGTGTAGTTGTGCAATCACAGCGATTGATCTGATTGTCTGGCACAACAAGCGCAAAGATTCACAGGTGCATCGATAAAGCACAATATCCAATTGGGTCATTTCACAAGTGCAGTTTTCATCACATGTCATGGGTATAGACACGTCAATAAACAATGCATGTGACTGGCCTGTTCATTGATGCAGCAAGGTGGGAAACTGCAGCCTGTGATCCGATTGCTGTCAAAAAACAGGCACAAAACCACTTAGCCACATCAATGCAACTTTCAATGTGATTGGGCCTTTCCTTGATGCGGCTAAGTCCAAGTGCATGCATTTCTTCTCATTGAACCTTGCGATCGGTCAATAATTTAGGCACAAACACGTTATTGAGCTTGGACATACCCAAGCCTACGGAAAACACATTCCGGTTGGCTATATCACATAACTGCGGTTAAAACCCTCCTCCAAGCACCTCTTTCCTGTTTTCTGTCATTGCTTTTTGTCTCTTGGTGGGTGAACTTCATTGAAAGCCTTCAAGAACTTTTAAAAAGCAGTACCTTGTTTTATCCATTCCTTTTTTACCTCTCTTCTTCCTACACCTTTGTCCTATGTCTTGTGCTGTGTAGTTAGTCATTTTTCCTTATTTTAATTTTGTATATTAAGTGGGAGAGTCCATTTTGTGTTGGGTATTTTTGGAGTTTTCATTTTTCTCCAAGGTCTTGCATTTTACAATGACTACGACCAGCAGTGATGATGAGCTTCAGCTGTACCTCCACGGAAAAATCAATGTGTGCAGAAATCAATTGCTGACAGTTGGCAATATTTTCAGGTATAGGACCAACACAGCAAGGAGATCGAGGAAGTGATGTGCAACCTCTGTGGTAAGGTTTTGTGGAGGGGACCTTCAAACAAGCCATCGCAAAGTTTGGGAACTTCAACATTAATTCAACATCTTGTGTGCGTACATTGGGATGATGTGGATGAATCGTATAGGAAGGCTAATGTGAAACATAAGGTCAATGTGCATGGAGCAAGATCAGCACACCAGTATTTATCATCTGTGCCACAGTGTTCCAATACAATCACTACTTATTTTCCACCAACTAAAACCCAACCTCAGTGCATCCTGCCTGCATCCGATCTTTCTAACTTTTTTGTGATGTGTAAAACCTGTCACAGCTTGATCGAGGTGGGAGATGGCATTCCAGGCAGATTGGGTTTGCTGTTTCAGAACACATAGCCATTTGCCAACGCTAGGAATATTTTTAAGTGGTAATTTTTGTTCACCATATTCTTTAGAAGAAAAAAACACAATAAAATGTACATAATATCAAATGCAAATACCCTTTGTTATATGTGTGAATCCTAATGTTTTTCCCTTCCCCTTTCCTACCTCTTTTTCCCTATCCCCAAAACTGTCCTTTTCAGGGCCAACTTTTCAGTTATAAAAATTGACAATAAAAACACAAACTGTATATATGGATCAAAGACCTTTAATCAATACTTTCAGTACAGTGTGTGTTAAAATAAACTACATATCCTTATTTATTTTATTATAGCTACTGTTGAAGTTGCGGGTAAACCCTCCCCTGAGTTGTTGCAACATTTAGCTGTGTATGCATTTATGGTAGCCGTGGATAAAACACTGTTTTTAAAAAAATACATATGTACATATTATTTGGTCAGCTGTCTTGTAAATATTTATTTTAATGTATATTTAGGGTAGCCTTTGTACATGGTTACTGTAACACTTTAAAAACTGTCTATTCATCAATAGTACATATACATGTAAAGACTTAAAAAGTTAAGTAAATATGCAAACAGTTTTTTAAGAACAGGTTTATTTGGGAGTATGTGGTTGGACGATTTATTTTTATATTACTTTCTACACATGATGCATCGTCTTCATTAGCACAATTATCTGCATTATTACTGTCAATCATCTGTGGAATAACAAAACCCTTGAAATCCAAGGAAAAAAAACGAACGTTGCAGAGACCTTAAGGTGAGTAATACATTGTTAACTTTAAGTTCAAGCAAAAAACCTTAGTTGCAGGGACGATAAGGTGAGTAGTACATTCTAATAAAAACCTTTGAAATGCAAGGAAAAAAACATTAGTGGCAGGGGCGTTAAGGTTAGAACTTAACGCAACAAAACCCTGAAAATTCAGCTAAAGCAACTTTAACTATGTGCCCCGTTTTGCACAGCATGTGATTTGTTTTTTGTAGGTCCTTCTGGGTTATTGTTCATAATTATTTACTTTAAAAAAAGAGTCCTGCAGATAGGTTCAAATATAGCTGCAAAGGTGACTCCCTATTTGAAGGTTAAGCATCCAAACATCCACACAATCACTGTTGTGCTCATGAAGCCAAGATACGTTTATACACAGGAAATCACATGCCTTTGTGCTAGACAGCATCATGCGAATGGCATTCAGTGCCTAACCTGCAAGACAGTACCTGACTAGTTATTGTGGCTTTAGATAATCAATGCGCATAGTTAGTTTGTGGCGAGAGCATAGAGATATGCCGCTACATTTCTTTAAGCTGTATCAGCTATATGAAAAATTGATACATGTGTAGGAGTTGGCTTTTCAAGAGGCAGATTGTAAATCACTAGTACTGTGACATCTACATTTGCAAATCTAGCCCTTTTGGTTTTGCCCATGCATGTTATTCTAAACATGCCATTGAATAGAAGGTTTTTGCATGGTATTTCTTTCCAGATGACTAAACTCCCTTTTCCTCTCCAGCCTTATTGTGTTCTAATTTATTTCACCAGCAAATCTCATGCATGCTCCATACACATGGAGTCCTGTTATGTGGATGGGGCAATGCTACTTTCTTCCTATAAATCATGTTATATTTTCACAAAGGATGGGTTACAAATTGTGAATGGAGGGATTGACAGGCTGTACAATGGTGTGAAAGTGAGAAGAACCATTGACACCCTAAAGTCTGTTATAGTATATTCGACCAATTTGTTCTATCTCGGAAACACATTTCGGTATAATACACTGGCAGTAAGTATCATAAGCTGCTTTATCAGTAGCAATTCAAGGAAATACCTACCCTCAAGCAGCAGCTTTATAAAAATGTTTTGAAAACAATTGTACTTTCTTGCAAAAATAAACATCTGTAATCACAACTTTTTCAAAAGTTAATGCAGTGATTCATTCAGTTAAATGGATTGATAAATATTACACTTTACATTTCTATGTAGAAGGAAAATAAGTACTGAATATAAGCCTTATCTCATAATTGAAAAATACAAATAAACAACCTTTTTGTCAGGTGTTTTTCATGATTTAAAGCAACATATTGAAATACTTCTTTAGGTGAGCTTCAATGGAGGAACCTTCAGCACCATGTTGCAAGTGATTTTTATGGGTTGGATGGCATGCAATCATATTCTTTAACCGTACTGTAATGCATTTGAAAAGTGAAAGAACATTAATGTACCAAGCAGTAGTATAGAAACAATAGAAGCTCTTAAAGTAACATCTAATAACTGACTCCTTATCTTACACATTTGCACTGCCTGCGGCTAAATGGCTGACACTATAGCAGAACTTTCAGAAATATGCACTCGCTCAGCATCACTGGAACACATGATTGACAACAGGGCCACTCTACATACTTCTGACATGATTCCTGGAAGCAAACTGATACCCTGTCTATCCAAACCATAAAGAGGATTGGCACTGTATCATATAAGTATACAAATACGTTGTACAGAAACAATTTGTAGCTTAGATTCATTGTCAAATGTGTCAATGCATCAGGCATGTAAGTTAACTCTGTAATACAACAAACCCTCCTGGACTGCTGTTTTAGCCGATCTAGATATAACTTGGAAAAGAGATACAAATCAATGTTCAGCAAGTTTATTTAGCAATTATAAATAAGATAATCACCAAAGACTTTTCCCTGAGAAAGCCAATGCACAAATCCATAACATCCAATACAAGAAAACTCACATATAAAGACACGTGTTAAAATCTTTACAGTAAAAAGACCCTAAAGTGCAGAGGTAAAGTGTCAAAGTGTGTTCTAAATTACTTCCTGTAAACAACACCACTCATAATGTGCAACTAATGCACCCTTCCAATTAGTCTAATAGAGACTTTGCTCTATTTCATCTGCCCAACATGTTGCATTTCAAGAAATAGCCTTTATCTCGGAAACTTCTTCATTCGACCAACTCCAACTTTATGCTATGGTGGCTAATCTTGCTGGTGACCTGTTGCTTACCAACCTCCTCAAGCTCTATGATGCGAGCCTTACAATCTATTACCCCGTTTTCGGGGTCAGACCTATCCACTGCACCCCAAAGGGTTCCACACTCTTCACCATTCTGTTCTTTACTTGAACCATGAAAGCCTTTTTATTGTATGACTTGAATTTATTGGCCCCTTATCATTCAGCCTTACACAATGGAGATGTGCCAAGCCAATTGATTGTAGCTGACCTGTCTTGCCTGGGAATATAAACCAGCAAACATGGATTGAGGTATTGCAACGGATTTATCTTTTGACCTTCCTCCTATGCATGACCTGGTTGTTTTACACTCATGGCTCCTCCTCCTCATTTACTCATGCACCCCTCTTTTGTTTTGTTTTTTCAACTTTCTGAAAAAGACATATAGGTATAGAGGCCATTAAAGGTACACTCTTCCTTTAGTAAACTGCAATAAAGCAGTGTTGGTGCATTAGCAAACATTGTACTACTGATTTTGGTTCACGGATTGTTTTTCTAAACAATTTGCAATATCACGTACTTTGATAATTTCCTCCAAATATGCATTACTCTCACTTGTTTGATTCATCCCAGAATCAACAGAAATTATTGTCTGTGAAGTTATCCTTCACTTTATTCCCTTGTTGACTCTCATCCTGAGTCAGGTGACTAGGTGTTGTGTGTCTAGTTGTGGTGTGCATCCATTACCAAAAGCATGGTGAACACCTTATAGTCTCTGCTCAGTTATGTGATTATTAGGACTATTTCATAAAGCATAAGTAAGGAGGTTGGAAGCTGTTTTGTCATCTATAAAAAAGAGCAAAATCAGAAGGCAATATGTTTGATACCAATGTCTATGTCTGGGACCTTGCTGTGGTTAACCAAAACCTTCAGACACAATCCAGATACTGAGCTCTTTGCATTAGAGCCCACTAAGACTGCCCCATCTACCGAACAATTAAGGAAGGGCATTGATGCCATACTCTTCAACAACATCTTGCCAACCACTGATCACTACACAGAACCATTTATAAACCCCTGGAGGCCCCATCTGCTTCCACCATTTGCATCTCACCTCCTATGATACCCGTGCCCGCTACTTGTTACCACTTGGTGCTTCCCCATTGTACAACATTTCATTGATTCACAGCTGGGTTTGTATTTTGTATTTCCCATGCACTCACACATACAGGATCACCAATATATCTTTAAACACAATAGAACAGTATTGCATTTCTACCTTCAGTTTAATTGTTTTAAACTGTAAGGGGATGTTTTTGGGAAAATAAATGTGTAGATATGGTGGATGCAGTGCAGTAAAATGTGGGTTTTGTTTTGTAAGCTGCCATATATTTGTCCTGACTGAGTAGCAGCAAAACAAAGCTGTAAAAAGGTGCAAAGCGTTTCCATAGACTTACATTGCTATGACTTCCTGGAAAACAGATGAATTCAGCGAGCAGCATAGACTACTGGTCAGATGTATAGTTTTGGTTATTAGGTGGTGCTTAAGCACCTCCAATAAGATGGCACTATTGCATTGGAGTACAGGTAGGAAGTAAATGACAGAGGAGGGACACACAGCTAGTCCATGTTGTTTGGTTATTTACTCATCCTTTGATGGCCCCACTACCTACCCCTCACCACCCTAAACACATTCTAAATACATTCTCCTTGAAACTCCTTGAGCTTGCTCTATTAAGCTGTAATATCAAACCTTATCCTGACAGTGTTTTTTCTAAGCAGTTTGCTGACAGATAATTGTTAACTGCAGCTCTAAATGGCTACTTGTGTAATAAAAATTTCTGAAACAGGCGTGCCTTGCATCAATTGATTTATAGTTCTTAAACACACTGGAATCCTGTGAAAAACAAGCAACAACAAATCTTTCAATCTCACCTTGTGGATTGGATGGCGACTTCTGAGACTTGTCGTCAGTTGAGTCGGACTCACAAGAAGATCTGGTATTTTTGTTTTGTGACTATAGCCGATGAGGGAAGAGGTTGGGGCAATTCCTACTGGTCGCAACAGTGCCTGCAACAGTGCCTGCCTTTTAGATACAGAATCAGGCAGAGAGGGAACCAGAGAGTCAAACCATCAATCCAAGGGAGAAAGCAAGTAAGCAGAAAAAAAACATGGATGTCTTCAAGTGGTCGTAGTGGAGGATTAATGTTTCTAGAAGGCTCCACAGATAACAACTGGAGTGGCTGACTATAGGCAGGTATATAGATAAGCTACAGAAATCAGCAGCAGGAGTGGTCTGAAGACAGCAAAAGGAGGGGAGGCAATGAGATAGGGGGAAAAGGCATCAAGCAGGTGGGAAAACACAAAGGGGAGACTCTTATCATTCAAGAAGGCAAGCAGATGTAAAGTGTAGTCTAGGCTCTGGTCTAATGAAGGTAAGCAGGGATGGCCCATCCACCATCTTGGAGGAACACTATACCAGTAACTCACATAAATTGTCTAGCATGATTGGGCAACGTCATGTCTGTTTTTCCATCGGTGTCGTAGTGACCATCAGTCTGCTATGCCAGTACATCCCCTCCCTAGTCTCGGGCAACCCAATTTCCACAGGCATGTCGTATGAACCTTCCTGAGCAGACAAGGGGAATGCATGAGTGATGCGGCTTACCAGGTCCTATCCCGTGGAGAGTCCCCCTTCCAGTCTAAGATATACTGTAGACCACCTCAAAAATATCTGGAATCGCAAATCTTGGAGACGTCAAATTCTTCTTGTTCATGAGTCTGGGACTGGTTCGACAAGTGAAATGATCCTGTCTCGAGAATCTGTCAGAGAGACATGGTCTTAACAGTGAGGAATGGAACACTGGATGGATTTGTCTCCAAACGAAGGGCTGCAGTAGCTGGAATGCAACAGGGTTAATCTTAGGAATTATAGGGACTGGTCAAAGGTAGCGAGGTGATCATTTCGAAAGGCATATCCAAAAGGGCAGAAATTGAGTATTCAGCCATGTCTTAGTCCCAATGCTCCATGTTGGGTTGTCTCATCTATGTCTATCCTCATAAAACCTAGTCTCTTCTCTAGCCTGTTACAGATTACGACAGGCCTCTTTTTGACTCTATTTGATGACAGTAAGCAATGAACTGAAGTGTGGTGGTGGACCGGTGGAAAGTGGAAGTGTTCTGGGATGTGCTCCTGTGGCACAAAAAAAGGCTTAATCTTGGTGATGGAGTTTATGGAGTTGTTAAAAGCAAAAACAGTGGTTGGTAAGAGCTCAACCCACTTACCATAAGCAGCGGTGGAAAAACAATGTAAGTATTGTTCAATGGTTTGGTTTAATGTCTCTGTTTGTCCATTGGTTTGGGGATGGTATCCTGATCAAAGAGCTCTTTTGATGCCTGAACATTTGCAGAGAACAGATCAGAATTGAGACATGTAATGGAATACCCTGTCATTGATAATGGTGGAATGCAGGCCCTGTAGGCAAAAGACGTCTATGAGTAAAATGTTGGCCATCTGAGGAGTGCATGAGATTTGCGGTAACAGAGATAAATGAATGCCCTTTGTAAAAGAGATGTTAGTAACCATAATAGCAGTGTCCCCCGCTGAAGCAGGTAGGTCAGCCATGAAGTCAATAGAGATATAGTAGCCAGGGCCTCTCAGAGACAGGTGGCTGTTGTAACTTGCCAATATGTTTGGCCGTAGAGTATTTGCACTGAGCGCAGGTTGAACATGCAGAGATGTAATTTTCAATAGTGGGCCACTGAAAAGTACATGACACTAGTGACTGTGACACCTCTGATATCTATCCATCGTGTGACCAATAGAGCACTTGCCTTTGTAATTCCTGAGTGGGTACAATGAGACGATTGTTGTAAAACAAAAGCCCTCCAATTTCACAAATCCAGTGATTCTTAGGTAGTTTCTGTAGTGATAAGTATTCCACAGAGGCATTTTAGATCTTATTGAGGAAGGTGGTAGCAGTGAATATGAATTGTCAGCGAACATTGCTTCTGTTATCTCAGGTTTTTGGAATGTGTCTCCCAAGCAGCAGAAGATATCATTGGCCACTGTGTTGTTACTGCCTGGGATATACATCATGTAGAAATCATATTGAAAAAAATAGTAGGCCTATCGGGCCTGAAAGATGTTTCTACAATTAAATTGTTGCAGGACCCTTACATTGTGTGTGGTCCGTCTTCAAATTGGTGTATGACCCCCATAAGTAACTGCGTCTGCTCTGAACAAGCATGCCTAATGGCAAGTATATCCTTCTATATTACCACATAGCTTAACTTACTGTTTGAAAGGGTATGAGCCAAGTAGAGCACTGGATATTAATGTCAGTCAGTTCAGATCTGTTTTAGGACCACTCTGATGGCTCCAAATGATTCAGCTGTCTCAAGAATAAAGGGTTTCTGTTGATCAAGATGAGCCAGAACGGGTGCCAAACAGAAGACTTTCTTTGAATCACGAAAAAAAAAAACATGTTGTCGGCCTCTTTATCCCAATAAAAGCAGATACCCTTTTTGAGAAGCTGGGTAATAATGAGAACTCACCTTAAAAATTGATAAATGATTTTTTGATAAAGGTTTGCGAGTCTTAGGAAGCGCTGAATATCCTTGACTGAGGCAGGAGTCGTCCATTGTAGAACAGTGGTGATCTTTCTGGGGTCCATCTCAACATCCTTGTCAGGCAGAATGAATCTAAGATTGGAAAGAGAGGTGACCTCAAAAGAGCACTTCTCAGATTTGAAAAAAAAATTGTTTTTGCGTAGCTCGAGTAAAACCTTCTTGAGGTTCAGTTGATGGAGATCCTTTGAGATAGAATAAACCAGGATGCTGTCCAAATAGACTATAACTGAGTGTAACAATTGGTCAGCGAACATACGATTGATTAAATGCTGAAAGACAGCAGGCGCATTGACAAGCCTGAATGGCACGACTTGTTTCCATAATGGTGTATATGTGTGCGAAAGGCTGTCCTCCACTCGTCACCTTCATGTATCCCGATAAGATGGTAAGCTCCACTGAAATAGAGTTTACTGATGATCGAGGCACCATGAACAACCTCCAACATATCATTAATCAAGGGCTTTGGATACCTGTCCTTAACAGTAAATCTGTTAAGCCCTCGTTAGGCCAGACATCGTCAGTGTACCTTCATATCCTTCTTCAGGACAAAAACGAGGGACGCCCCCACTGGTGACTTGGACTCCCTAATAAGCCTGTTATGGAGATTGGTATCCGGGTAGTCCTTAAGACCCTTCCTTTTGCAAATTAAGAGAGTATACATACGTTCAAGGGGAAGAGAAGCTCACCGTACCAAATCTATAGAACAATTTTATGGTCAATGTGGGGGCAGGTCTTTAGGAGATGTAGCTTAGAAAATACCAAAGGAGAAAACACATAAATCCAGGGGTAAACACAGGAAAGGGGGCAAAAATCCAAGACATCTTCAAGTGGTCATGGAAGAGAAAGCAGATTCCTAGAATGCTCCTCAGATAACAACTGGAATAGTTGAAGACAGGCAGGTATTTATACAAGCCACAGAAAGTAGCAACTGGAGTAGAGAGAAGAGAACAAAAGGAGAGAAGGCTAGGAGACGGGTATAAAATACATCAAATGGGGTTGGGAAAGGGGAGCGAGTGTCTTACCCAGCAAGAAGGCAAATGGATGCAAAGGGTTGTGAGGCGGAGCATAGTACGGGCTCCGTTATAATGAAGGTAAGCAGTGGCGGTCCACACCTGCCATCTTGGAGGAACACTAGTCTAGCTTAATGGAGCAGCGCAATGTCTGTTCTTCTATCAGTGCCATTGCGACCATTGTTTCCCTATGACAAAAGCAAACAGTTCTGACCTGAGATATTAGATAAGAATTTCACAGGTACTGACATCGTATGCCCAGGCAATCTCTCCATTTTACAACGTCTACAGTCTTATTGCTGGTTGTAAAATGATATCAGTGCCTAGCAAGTACCTATCCCATGCCTACCCTGAAGCCCAAATGATTGTTTATAGAGTGAGTATATGCTTGGGATGTAAACATAGTACAACCTTGGAGATAGTTCAGATATCCTCACTGGTGGCCTAGATAGGATGTCCTTAAATGTCTGGTGTCTCTTTACTGAGCTGGGTTGTGTGCTTTCAGGCCCTGCCATAGAGTTATCCTCAGAGACCACACATCCCACTCAAGGCCACCAGCACATATGGAAAAAGTAAAACGGTGATAAGGTTGTTGTTGCATTGCAAAAGGTCTACACCACCTCTTTACCCTTTACACACAGCGACTAATAGGGTCTGTACACCAGAACAATACCACACGGTGTGCAGCAATTTAGTGAAGTGTTAAATTAAAACACGCCACCACCCTCCTATTTCAAAAGAAATACAGTTTAATTTGAAATCAACTTAACATTTCCTTGCACCTTATGCCAATTGAAGACATTGGAAAATGACGCCTGAAACTTTAGAACCACTGTTTCATATCAGTTCAGATGAAACCTAAGTATTACTCGGGTGTTCACACTTTATTTTCTGTAAATGTGTGTGTCTTTAATAGTGCTCATTTAAAAAAAAATTCAACAGTGACTCCACATTTTAGCTAGAGCACCACATTTCAACAAGGGTAAAATATTGGTCCCAGTGGTGAGCAAGAGTGGAGACTCATGCTGAATCTAGTATATGTCACTACTGTGAATACATAAAGCACATGCCAGCTAAAAGATGAATTCAAAAGGGATACATGGATTATACCCCATATCACAGTCATGGATGAATTGTTGTGGGCCGTAAGACTAACATATACTGATTTACCTTATCCATCTAACTTGTAACATATTCCCTATTAACATTCCGAGCAAATCAGTTTGTGATTGTTGTGTACAAACTTTGATGGTGATTGATAAATCCTGTGTGCAAGACAATTGGGCTGTGCAAGATTAGCTTGGAAATACAATAAATGAAACATGCAGAATTAAGGATGCGCAGTGTTTGAATGAAGACGTGACAGGTCAGAATTGTGGAATGTGAAATCCGTTTAGCTAAAAAACGAGTTTATTGTTTAAAAGACTGTCAGAGCTGGAAGCAGCACTGAGATGTAGCTATTTGCTTCCATTGCTACCATTCTAAGCAGCAAGGATGAACACAGTCAGAACTTTCAAGAGGGTTGGCTGAGTTTCAAGGGAGGTGGTTCTGACTGACTCGTTGCATCACAGAAAAAGTATTGCACTCTTACATTTCATATAGGTGCAACGTATGTCATGGCCCGCTTAGGGAGAGGTTAAAAAGGCTAGCACCAGAGAACTCCGAAGGTTGTTTCTCTCTCTCGGGTTCCTGGGCTGGCAGTTGTCTCAGCAGAGTTTGCCCTCTTGGGCACTCTTATTCTTTGGCTGACTCTGGGAGATATGTATAACAGAAAGGCTGGCAGAGAACTGTGAGCTTTTCCAAGCACAGAAGGAGTGAACCAGATAAAGAATTCTTCTGTCCGGCAGCTAGACTGGGGTCGCATGCATTTCAGGACACACGTACGATCAAGTATTATCCTTGGTCAGTTCAGTTAATTGAGGTGAGCGTGATCAAATGATTTCTGATCATCAGATAGTGTAGAGTGGGTAACTCTTTTTTTTAGGTGCTGCACTGTACATTTTAAACATAGACAGCTGTGTTCATGTTTCTCCATTGATGCGATAAAATTCAGCTGTGACAAAAGCTCGTACTCTGCCAAGATTAGTTGCAAAGTTCAAGGCTAATGTTGGCAGAACTCTGGACATTATCGCAAATAGAATATTTTGAAACCCATTGCAGGAAAGGCTTAGTTTTATACAACAGAGCATTGTGAAGCCCATCATTCATCGTGGTGACAGTATCTGCAAATGAGTTGTGCTTATTATCCTCCCTTTTCATCTTTGAAACAGGTTTGAAATATAACGAGCATCTTATTGGCTTGGGCTCTGTTCTCCTGTCGTACCCACCCCTGTGACATCCCGCCATGATCCTCTCTACCATCACACTCCCAGTGCCCTCAACACATATCCAATTACCTTCCTCTGATCCCTTCTGAGTAGCACTGTGTGCCACATACCCTGATGGCCAACCCATTCATTCCAGTGCCAATTACCATCATGGAAAGGGAGAATGAACTAGGAGGAGTAATCTTCTCACTTTTCTATGGGGGGCATTTTCTTGTGTATTTTTTTAGCTCAGTGCAGCAACTTTTCACAGCTTAAATAATTCAAAATAATAAATAGAACCCCAGAAAGCCTGCTAGGGTGTAAATAACTATATTCCCCTCAATATGTGCATTACTGCCTGGCAATGGACCCAGGACACGGAATCAGGCCCTTGATTCACTCAGGCCTGTAACTTGTCCCACGGCCATTATGAGGTGGTAATACGCCGCTCAACCACACTTCTGGTACAATGCTTATGTGAATTTGTTGTAAATAATCAATAGAAGTGCACCTGGCTAGTGACCTAAAAATAAACATTTCTCCAAAGCAACCTATTAGGCTGTTAGTACCCTTTTAGGCATTCCGTCAGTTCGGGATACTTTTTTTTCAACAATGCCACTGTTTGCAAAATGGACCCTCCCAATGCTGTCCCATTTGGGACATTGGAAAATGAACTGGAAATGGTGTCAATACCAGGGCTATTGATGCTTATTCCTGGTAAATGATACCTGCCATATGGCGGAAATACCAGAGCATAAACTGGCAATATCTGAAAAGTACTTTCTGTGCATATTTTGGTAAATGCTGGCAGTGGTTTGAGTACCAAGGCATATGATGACAATGGCTGACAAATAGCTAGACCTCAACTAAAAATATTGGCTTGTCAATATTTTTTATATTTGGAATTACATATACACAACCTTCCACATGACCACCGTCCTTTGACAAATAAAGTTACGCATGGAGCTGTTTGGCTCAATACACTTCCCAGATTCTGGATTTTACTGGCTCTGGAGGTATTTTTGAATAAAGATTCATTGTTGAATCAAGAGGAAAACCGCGTGTTATTAGCTCAAAATCGGAAATTTAGGTTGCCTGATCATGCCAAGCAATATCGTTTGGTGGTGCCTGCCAATTGGGAAAAGTTAATATGGAACAATAGGCCAAAACGCCGCTGCAATAAGTACACGCGCAAGTATCAGCAAAAATGTTGTTAGTAGATTACTTACTCATTTTTTCAAAAATGTGTGGAGTGTTCCTGGCCAAATAATCGCAGTTACCCATGCCTGCTTTACATTCTTAACTTTGTAGTCCTCTTATATACAGAGTGTTTTCACCGATTACATCTGGCTGCAACATGCTATGTCAAATGTGATAGAGGGAAGTTCTCTAAAACACACACATCACAGATAGCTAAGGTTGAACGCCATGTCTGCACAGATAAATTGCCAGGGAAGAGCACCGAGCCACACGTGAAAACACCCACTTTGCGGTTGCGTGTGTCACCACAGCATTGTGCAATACACAAAAAACTGTATTTGGCCTTTTGTGACTGATACATAAATTGGGCCATTGCCACGACGGAACAACCTCGTCTGTTATTGGAAGCAGCAAGAAAAGAAATGAGACTTACAAGTGCGTGGGATGGTGGTGCAACAGAAAGGGACACAAGAGAGCGCGTGCACATCTGTGGCCATTTGGTGGCGAGTAGAACAGTATCTCCAGTTAGATATGTCACTCTCTGTTATGTTATACTTTGGAAAATGCACATATTCATGACACTACCCCACTATGAAAATAATGCAAGTGTATATTATTTTGAATTGGTTAATTCAATGCTATGTGTCATAATGTGCTCGTGCTCTGTGGAATGTTGATGCTCCCTCAGCATTCAACATTCCACAGTGGTGGTTGGGCTGGACTGCTGAAGGAAGGAGCCTGTGCTTGTGGGGTCCAGTAAATAAACCTTTACCTTATACATGGTGTCCGTGGATCTTGTCAGTGGCGACGAGGATTTTACTGGGCCCCGTCCCACGCGTGCGGCGGCTAGTTGCCCCGCCGGCACATCAACTTGTCCGCTCGTTGTCATCGCCTTGTTGGTGTTTCCAGCGAAAGTCTGTGCTCTCCGGTGGTCCGCAGCAAGGGCGAGTGCCAGTGCCCTTTGGGTCCGGAGCCGGAGGTGAGGATTTTGGCGTTCGTAGCGGGAGTGCCCAAGCCCCTGGGTCCGAGGCCGGGCACCGCCTTGTGGGCGCTGAAGTCTGTGGACTGCTGGTCTCGGGACAGTCCATCGGTTGTTGGAGCCATCGACGGACCATTCGGGTTGCGCAGGATTGGTGGCTGTCAGCGGTGGGCTCTGCTGTGCGTGCCTGCAGAAACCGCTTGACAGCTCCGCCCCGGCATTGTCGACCCAATCAGCTCCTGGCCTACTTCACGACCACGAGTAGGAGGGTCTCGTGCAGAAGGGATGTGACCTAGCAGTTCGGGCTGGACTTCCCCTTTTGGGGTGGGGCCAAGCCTGATTTGCATATGGTCTTTCCCCTTCTGTAATGGCTTGGCAGGTGAAGAACGATGGTCTGGAGGGTTGCCCCGAGCAATGCCAGTGGTTAAGATTCAATCTAAACCTTCCAGCCATCACCTCTTTGTTTTTGCTTTGTCACCCCGAGTGGGACGGGTATGCCCAGACGTGGGTCCCGTTCCTGCTGGGCCTAGAGACCCAAGCTACTCCTCACTGATGAGCCCCAACAAGGGTGAAACATGTTTGGGGATGCTTGTGGTCTCGTGCAGAAGGGATGTGACCTAGCAGTTCGGGCTGGACTTCCCCTTTTGGGGTGGGGCCAAGCCTGATTTGCATATGGTCTTTCCCCTTCTGTAATGGCTTGGCAGGTGAAGAACGATGGTCTGGAGGGTTGCCCCGAGCAATGCCAGTGGTTAAGATTCCGTCTAAACCTTCCAGCCATCACCTCTTTGTTTTGGCTCCGGAAGTGTACTGAGATGTTTTGGGTAGACAAGTGGCCACTCTGTTGCCCCCGGATATCAATCCATCTGCATATGGGCAGAACCCTATTGATATACTAGGATACAATTGGTCAAACTTTTCTTTCAATGGGAGGCAAACTGTGGGTAAATTGCATGTAGCTTCAAAAGGTACGAGTGTTTTGGGTTGGGATGAGCAGGCTGCATTGCAGTTATGGATTCACCCGGGTGAGCAGGTGCCGGTTCTCAGCGTGATGCAGGGGGCGGGGCAAGAGATCGCAATAGTTACTCCTGCAGTGCTCATGGGTGAGTTTCCTGAAGTGTTTCGGACACCCTTGGTAAGCTCATAGGTTTTACCCATCGCATTGTCCTGAAGAAGAATGCTATTCCTAAGGTGCATAGAGTGAGGGGAGTACCCGTAGCGGCGAGAGAGGCAGTGAAAGTGGAATTGGATAAATTGCAGTCTGCGGGCATAATTGAACCTATTGAGTCCTCAGAGTGGTTGTTCCCTGTGGTCTTAGTTAAGAAGGGTGACGGGACCATTAGAATGTGCGTAGACCTTAGGGAACTTAACTCTAGCATATGGGTGGATCGGCACCCCTTACCGAACATTAATGAGTTGTTGTTAACATTAGGTGATGCCAGATATTTTTCAACTTTTGATTTGTCTACGGCATATCACCAGATTGACCGGCATAAGGAGTCCAGGCCCCTTACTTCGTTTGTGACTCCATTTGGGGCATTCAGGTTTTGTCGCATGCCTTTTGGTCTGGCTTCGGCTGTGTTCCAGCGGTTAATGCAGCAGATGTTTGGGGGTGTTTTGGGGGTCAGTTATTTTCAGGATGATATTTTGGTTTGGGGCAAGAGCAGAGAGGAACATGATGTAAGGGTGAGGAGGGTCATGCAGATTCTCAGGGATAGAGGTCTAACTGTAAAGTTAACCAAGTGTCAGGTGGGTGTGGAGGAAGTTACATATCTTGGACATACTTTGAGTTCACAAGGAGTGAGTCCCAAAAGGGAGCTGGTACAGGTGTTGAGGGAGACACCAGCTCATGTCAATAAGGATCAGCTAAGGGCTTTTCTGGGCCTTGCAGAATATTATGTGAAATTTGTTCCCAGTTATGCTGAAAGAACGGTGGCCATGAGAGCCCTCATGAAAAAGTGTGTCAGGTTCACCTGGTCGGAGGAGTGTGCGAATGAATTTGAGTTGGTCAAGAAGGAGGTAGAGAAGGCCCCTTGCCTGAAGTCATTTGACCCGAAAAACAAAACTGCCCTCACTGTGGATGCGAGTGATGTGGGCCTGGGTGCAGTACTGGAACAATGGGTGAATGGGGAATGGGTGCCAGTGGCTTTTGCTTCAAGGACATTGAGGGATGTAGAAACCAGATATTCGGTAATTGAGAAAGAGACTTTAGCTGTACTATGGACTTCAAAACATTTCAGGACATTTTTGTGGGGTATACCATATATTGTCAGGACGGACCATAAACCGTTAGTGCAGGTATTTTCTACAAAAGGTATCATGGCAGTTTCCCCGAGGATTGCGAAGTGGTCAGTGCAGTTACAGGATTACAATTTCTCTTTGCAATACTTTCCTGGTAAACTTAATGTGGTGGCGGATTGTTTGTCCCGTTTGCCTGTGGTGGAGGTGGATAGGCAGGCAGGGTTCGTGAAAGAGGAGGACATGCAACAATATCAAGTGGCTTTTATCGCTTCTGCTGTTGAGAAGTCAATGTGGGATGTAGAGTCAGAAGCTGATGTAGAGTTAAAATGGATTAGGGAAGGTCTTGTTAAAGGTTGGGATGCTGTTCAGCATAGGCCTGAAGGGAAAGGTTATGCCCAGGTTCTCCATGAATTGGCCGAAGGTCCTTGGGGTGTGTCTAGGGGAGCTAGGCTGATTCCCCCTGTAAGTTTGAGAGGTAAAGTGGTGGAATTGGCACATGTTGGTCATTTGGGTTGATCATTGACCAAGAGGAGACTCAGGGAGGAATATTGGTGGCCGTCTATGGACAAGGATGTTGAACTGGTGGTCAAAGATTGTCAGGCATGCGCAGGCAGTGATAAGAGCAAGGTGCTGCATCCTCAACCCATACATCCTATAGAGGCTCCAGAGCAGGTGTGGTCAAAGTTGGCTTTGGATATTATGGGACCGTTTGAATGCTTGCAGCCTGAGTCTAGGTTTCTGTTAGTATTGGTGGACTATACATCCAGGTGGATCGAAGTTGCGTCATGTGCCACTGTCACCACTAATTCTGTTATTGACTTCTTGAGGAAAGTATTTGATCGAGAGGGTTTACCTGCCAGCTTAGTGACGGATAATGGGGTGCAGTTCACGTCTTATGCCATGACAGAATTCTTGAAAAAACATGCCATTCCCATTATAGGACTGCCTTGTATAATCCCTCTGCCAATGGATTAGTTGAGAGGGCTAATGGTACCATTAAGTCAGCTATACAGTTGGCTTTGGCCAATGGATTGGATTGGCAGGAAGTGGTGACGCAATATCTAGCTGCATATCACAGAACCCCTGCTGTGGCTACAGGCAGATCTCCGTTTGAGCTCATGAGGGGCAGGAAGGCAGGTACAATGTTAAGGACTTTGGCCATGGGTGGTGGTGGGCCGTGTGACATGGATTTACAGGCTATTCATCGTAGTATTTCTGCACGCCAGAAGGCTATGGTAGCGTCACAAAACGTTAGGAAGGAATTGTGTGTCAAACCTGGTGATCAAGTATACATAAAAAACCCAAGGTTTGTTCAACAAAGGATACAGCGCGTTTTTGCCCTCAAGGAGAGTGGTTAAGGTGGGGAAAGGTCATGTAAGGTTGGAGGATGGCTCTGTTTGGAGTAAGAAACGGGCAGTTGTGGATGCGAACGTGCGGGTGGGTCCAATATGGACCATAATCCAGTGTGTCAGGAAGCAGTGTTGCATTATGAGCCTGTGGTTTCAAAAGAGTCTCGCTTGGAACAGGAAGAGATTGTTCCGTTTCCAGACTCGACAGGTCCTCTCAGTGCAGGCCAGTCGTGCGTAGAGGTGAATGGGGAGGATCGGAATGCTGCCGAGATGCAACCTGTGATGGCACAAGAAAGGGGTCACGCGCCCAGGAGGTGTGGTCCTCCCATAAGGTTTAAGGACTATGTGTGTTAAAATTATATTTGCTATAACAATGCTTTGGTCCCTCGCACCTGTGTGGGCAAGATTGTCATGAGTTGTATTGTGTTACAAACAATTTTTTTTTTTTTGTTTTCCTAGGATACGTTATGATCTGTTTAATAACAAGTTCATGTGTTCCAAATATTGTTTTTGTATGAGATGCTAAATTTGCTATGCAAGGGAAAGAGGATATGGGTGCTCGCATTTTGGGTCAAGTGGGTCTTTATTTGCAGCATTGTACCATACCTGCATTTTAATTAAGAATGTGTAAGTTACCTTGTTAAATCAGTTCATGTTTCTCATGGTTGCTAATTGTTGCTATGTAAGGGAAGAGGATAAGTCATAATGTGCTCGTGCTCTGTGGAATGTTGATGCTCCCTCAGCATTCAACATTCCACAGTGGCGGTTGGGCTGGACTGCTGAATGAAGGAGCCTGCGCTTGTGGGGTCCAGTAAATAAACCTTTACCTTATACATGGTGTCCGTGGATCTTGTCACTATGCACACACATGTATGCATTGCTGATAATGTCTCACGTGAGCAGGGTGAACCGTTCGTCTGCTTATAATTGTTCTTTTTATAACCGCTTAATACCAGGGACAGGTCCCTAATTGGGAAAGCAGGATTCGAACCTGTGTTGCTATGCGTGGTTCTGCTACAAAGAGAAACGCTTTGCCCCCGAACCAGCCTCAGCGATTATCTGCTTTCTAGCACAGGGTTGCCGAGTTTGTTCCCCCGTTGCTACATAGTTCATGGCTGCCAGGGTCACTGGCACTACTTCGAGCAGTGAGGTAAGCATGTCCTCAATGGATCTGAATGCTCAGCCCATGCAAACAGTCTTACGCTCCATTGTTGATGGTTTATACTTTTTATGTGTTTGTTCATTTCAAGTCTGAAACGCATGAATATATGGAGTAACGCAGTTCTGTGTTGGGTCGTCTTTGTAATGTGCTTGCCTTGCAATATGGATAAACTAATGCATTTGAAATGTCACAAGAGCATGTTAGCCATGCTATGTTTCTATTTGTGTTGATGTACGTATGAATATGCAGGTTTTTTTTCTCCGAATGATGATGCACAGTCAGTGAGTGTATGATCACAGGGCTGCCACCTGGATAGTGCACTAATTCATGAGACCCTCTCATTGTCCCCACCATACACATTGCAAGATGAAGGAACGCAGGTTAGAGGGAGAGATGTGCATTACAGCATGCACTGGCGGAACACTTCTGAGGACACTTGCAAGTCGGATACAGTCACTGTTTTGTGGCAGGGTCAGAGGCGTAGGCAGGGTAGGGCCTGAGGGGCAAGGCCCACCCAAAATCTGTGAATGCCCACTCAGCAGCGCTGTGTGGGCATTTACAGATATTTGTGTCAGTGCAGTGGGCCCAACCACATTAGCATCATGCCTCATTTGCTAGACAATCCTGGCTACGCCTCTGGGCAGGATCAAGCTTCCATTGGTATACAGTCATAATAACGAACATTGTATGTAGAATGCACATATAGCAAACATTTTATAACGAAAAACATAACGAAAATGTATGTGGGGGTGAGGTAAAGGGTTACATCTTGTGGGGAAATGGTCGGGGTGGGTTTTTAGGGGTGGGACACAGGAGGGCGGGGAAACCCACCCTCCAAAAATAGAAAAAAAAATGTTATGTTATGTCATTATAAATATTTCGTTATAAGTGCATTCTACATAACATGTGTCGTTATAAAGACATGTAACCACTTTCATCATGCAAGAAAACAAACCACAGACATAGGGAGGGACTGTGCAGCACACGTATCTGCACAGACGGTAGAAATATCTGCATCCAGAGCAAGGGCAGGGTGCTGCTGCAAACACCTGCGTCAATCCTCTGCCTCATTTAGGAAGCACTGCTGACGCCACAAGTCTGAACAGAAAACAGGCTGCATGCCATTTATTATCAAAATATAATGTAGTGCTGCACAGTCACCTATGATAGTGCATGCAGGCAGTATACTATAGTGTTTAGTAGCACTCGACCCCTGGCGCATGCCTTGAGAATTGCAAATGTTTAATCAATGGGATTCATTGGTTTTCTGAAAGGGGCGAGTAGGTCTCTCTTTTGAGGGTACCCACTGTCACTTGTGGATGAGAGAGGAAACGTGATGTGTAATTGCATATGCTCATGTGGACCCCAGTGTGTCTAGGCGCATTAGGCAACCATGTCGTGCTGCACTGCCCTGCCTCGCATTGTAGTGCTGTAGCAGACTGCCAGTAGATGTAGCAGTCGTGTGTCAATCAAGAAAAGTTAGCATTCACATGCATGTTGATGCTGCCTGCAGTGAACACCTTCTGTACCTTCACAGTATGCCAGAATGTCCAGTTACTGCACAGTTGCTCTGATGCCCTCACCCTTCCTGCTCTTGTATGTGCAGCATGTTTACCACTGTGGCTATATGCAATCTGGCAGATCCAAGGATCGCACCAAGACCTTATCTGGTATAAGGCTCATTACTGTCAGTAATGCGAGAAGCCGAGTGGGATGTCACTGGTCCCCTGGAAGGGCGCCTGTTGTGAAAACAATGCAAGGCTGCTACTCTTTACACTAGTTGGGAAATACATGTGCATGCATTGTAGGTTGAGTAAGGACCCCTGCCTCTTGGTCTTATCATCTTTGCCTGTAGTATTACCTGGGAGGGAAAAGGTGCCTCATGGAAGCTGAAGCTCACAGAGGGAAATCTTCCTATTATAAATAATGTGCCTCCTATTCTTCCATCCATCAGGTGAAACAGCATCGTGATGCCCAATGGATTGGTGATATGCTTTTTTTACAACAACACATGTGCTTAACGTTAGAGAATATGTTTTTAGGAGAATGTTTCCCACTTTCACTGGGGACTCCACGTTTGCATGATTCATTTTGATGACTGACAGGATCCCTGCCGCACTGCACATTTATCTGCTCATTTTGGGCATATTCTGTGTTCGAGCACACCCCTGTGATGTGCATTTCTGAGAATTGGGCCTATCCTATTGCGCATCTCAGAGCCAAATCGGTTTTAAGAATAGGCCCGAATACAGAATCGAAATACTCAGTTACCACACAAATCATGGTGCATATCTTCATGTATAGACAGTCCAATGATAAATCATGGCGTATATCTGCATTTATACACAGTCCAATGATAAATCATGGCGTATATCTGCATGTATAGACAGTCCAATGATAAATCATGGTGCATATCTGCATGTATAGACAGTCCAATGATAAATCATGGTGCATATCTGCATTCATAGACAGTCCAATGATAAAACATGGCGCATATCTGCATGTATAGACAGTCCAATGATAAATCATGGCTCATATCTGCATGTATAGAACAGTCCAATGATAAATCATGGCGCATATCTGCATGTATAGACAGTCCAATGATAATTGATTGTGTGTATGTTTCCATAGGTTGTCTTTTTATTGAGCAGTAACATATGTACTTTCACTGATTCACTTTTTGCCAACATGTGTTTCATATATGCTATGCACTGTCAACGCAGAATGAGTTTTATGTGTGAGGTTTTAAGTAGGTTTCATCCATTCTGCTCAAGTGAGCGTTGGCCCGCAGAATTACAAGCTAACACAAACACGAGAACAACAGAGAATGTTAAAGGGCAATCTGTGAACTAAGAACATTTACTTAAAATCAACACTCCCTGTTTTGTGTTGTGACTGCATTAGACTGGTTATTGTCTCTGTGAAAACATCCATGTTTCTGGCATGTGTATTGATTAATGGGAGCTGCAGCTGAGATTTGGGCGTCTAGTGAGGGGTTCCAGGTAACTATGCACAACATGGCAGCTGCAACTAAATAATACAACAGAATGCTCAATCATAACAGTCAAATAGTTTGATACCATTCCAGCCCAGAGGCACTTTACAATCTCCAAAATCGTCATACAAAAAAGTAGGCAGGAGTTTGGCTGATATACAACACTCCTGCTAGTGTGACGTTGACAGAGAAATTCACTAGGACTCCGTTTCCATGGCTGTCCATCAAAAGCTACCACCTACTGCGATTTGGTGCTGCTGTGCGGAATGGTTCTGTCACTGCAAAAAGGAGGATTCCAGTGGCAACTAAAAAGGCGATTGGACCACTGCTGCCTTCTCCATTTCAGCCAAGTTCCATCAGATGCGCTTCTGGGTCTTTAGCCTCTAGCAGAAGAGTTATCAAAAAACATCAGGTGGGCATCTCTCTCCAGAACAGTAAAACCTCTCATTCATCTAGCATAGCACACACAACTGCCAAGAGATGATGTTCTAGAACAAAGCTATTGGTGAATGACAGACATGTATTCATGATAAAGGGGCAATCTTTCCAAGAGCATTCAATGAGAAAGATACAATACCTTCTCGGAGAATCCCAGTCTTCACCAGCGGAAGCTCAAATCCATCTATGCATCTCCCTAACCTTACAGTATATGTGTATATGTGACAGTATACTCACATTCCCTTTTAGCCACCCTCCTCTATGACCGAATATTGTATTAAGATATCTCATGGACTAAGTGTCGAGGTTTTGACAAATGTCACCCTCATAACCCTGCAAATATACGGCATCCATGTTGGGGTGCAGGCCACCCAATAATGTGCATTTAGCAGTAAATCCTCTCCACAATGCAATGATCACATTACCTGGAACATGTTGTTTGTGTGGCCTGCTTCCACGTGGAAAGTGACAAGACCATCCTATTTTGAGCTCACCTCCCAATATTATTGGGATTATCCACAATGGCTCTGAATGCTTTTGCACTTGAATTTTGGGGGATCCGGGCTCGTCTGATAATCTCACACCAAAATTCACTGCACACAACTAATGAATTTGTATTTTGTTTAATATATGTATTCCTTGTTTTTGTTGAGTGTTTCACAATTAGTATATGTGACGAGAGATTGCTATTGTGTGGTTCGGACTGCAGTGAAGAAACAAATAGAAGGCAGTCAGGAAAACCTATCTGGGTGCAAAATCCTAAAAGATGCAGCCTTCCAAAAACAAGAGGAAGACGGGATCATGGCTAAGAATTGAAGCGTGTACCCGCCATTTTGCAGGCTAAAGTTAGTGAAGCATTCTCCAGGGTGGGATACCCAACCTTTCAGTGTCATGCCATTGATGTCATTGTTGTTTTTTTCAAACTCCATTGTGTGGAAGGTGTGGTGAGCTGATTGAATGCCCCGTTCTCTTTTGTGAAGGGGCAGAGCCACAAGAAAACGTGATGGGCAGAATGCTCCCTGATGTGCTTCACAGAGGGCTGATGGAGGGCATTGATGCAGTAAAAACCGACCAGGGACATCCCTGCCACGAACTACAACAAATCTTGGGCCTGATTCATGGAATTATTTGGACAGTGCAAAGTGACTTTTCCTGGGTGCAAAGTGACTTTGCACTGCCAACAGACACACCTTTTCATGGAACAGTGCAAAGTGTCTTTTTGCCGTCCAAAGTCCCCTTGCACAGTAAAAATACACTGCACTGCTCCATGAATCAGAGTGCAACTCCCAAAGAGCTTCATTTAATGCAGACATGGTTTGCCGACCAAAACCATGTGATTACAACCAGGAAGTCACTTTAGTTTGCAATCCACTTGGTTTTTCGGACTGAAATAGCAGGTTTTACTCACTGGAATGAAGAAATTAGAGTGAGAGGCAGCAGGTGGCCATGGTCCATGATATACCAATCAGACGTGCCACAACAGCAAGCTGCCAGAACACAAGGAGGCACAGAACGCTGTGAAGGGCAGGCAAACAAGTTATGAAATCCAAGATGGTGCTGACATTCTGCAGCAAATGTAAAGTCACAGAACAGACCAGTGAGGCCTGAGGCTCCTGAAGGATCACCTAACCCGGACATATGATACAGCACTGAGCTAACCAACTACAAAAAGTAGTACACACAAACACACCACCTAAGGGATATAAAAGAAGCTGGGTGCGATTAGTGAGAGATGTAGACACGCTCTCTAGCCCTTCCTGTAGAGACAGGAAGTCAGATGCCTGGTACAAGGTGGCTATCTTGTTGGAAACCATCCATTTAATCCTGACCTAAATACAAGTTATGAGATACTGCCAGAGGTCTAGGAGGGACATCTCCATGAATACTGCAATGGCTGAAAGTAGAAGACAGAGTACAGTTTAAGGCTCTAACATTGGTACACAAATGTCTCTATGGGAAGGCTCCGCCCTATCTTAAATCTTAGATCTATTTCTATGTACCAGGCCATGCATTAAGATCTGGAGCCTTGGGTACGGTGGCCGTCGCACCACACATGCGCTCCAACGGAATGGGTAAAGCATTCCCGACATAGGCAGTTGGCAAATGGAACAAACTACCAGTGAATCTGAGACTGGAGCCAAAATATCTAGCATTCCGCAAAAAATTGAAAACACACTTGTTTAAGTAATCCCAACTTCTATAGTGCAGCTAGGCAGCTTCTTGTGTGGCAATACCAGATGTCTCGTGTGTTTGTTGTACGCCCTGTTTGTTGTAAATCTGTATACGTTGCTGCGCCCTGACGCTTGTGAGCTTCCGGTGCAAAAAATAAATAAATAAATACATAAAATAAAATACTAGTAACACGTGGAAGAACCATCCCAGCATAAATGTCTTTGTTGTGCTTTATAGACTAGGGCTACACATTTTGTGAATGAGTTTGTTTGCCAACATTTGAAACATTCACACTAAAGCACACTTTTAGTAAGGAGGCTAAGGATTTGCTAAGACTAGGTTTGGATATATATGTTAACTGCAATCCATTGGATATTGTTTCGTAGACCAGGGAATCGCTGGAAGGAAACATATTCATTAAGTCTAGGTTCTTAAGTTTATTA
The DNA here is from genome assembly GCF_040938575.1 of Ambystoma mexicanum. Lineage (NCBI taxonomy): Eukaryota > Metazoa > Chordata > Amphibia > Caudata > Ambystomatidae > Ambystoma > Ambystoma mexicanum. The sequence continues at coordinate 621,785,007 of NC_090937.1, forward strand.
TTTACTGGAAGCCTTATTGGAGGTGTTGGAAACACCAGGGACATACCACTACATATGGTATCACCCTTGCTACTGTTTTCCTGATTAGTTCTGTATTATTTGTAGGTTTTGCCTAAGTTCCTCTAGGGTTTTGGTCCACCTCCTTACCTCACCTACTGGAAAATGAAAATATTTGAACCTAAATATCTATCTTGTCATTTGTGCCATTCTTTGACATTCCTACACAGCCCATGCCAAGAATGGCAGGTATAGGCATTCCAGCCTCAGCACCTGAGAGGGCAGGAGTACTGCTCACCACCTGCACCCTCCAGAGATCATATTGCAGCATGCAATGCTGCAAAGTCATTGGAGAAAATAACACGGAACTGCAGGAGCAGCCGTGCCATCATTACCTAACGTTTCAGGAGCAGCTACTTTAGGACAATCATCCTGATTGCTGGATCAATCCAGGTGAGCACGCTGCCCGTGCATCATTATTGATATCCCCGCCCCTTGCAGCCTTTAGACTTTCTGATTCCATGAGGAGGAATCCCCGCAAAATGGCTGCTCGCCATTCTTGGTAATGTCATTGCCTAGCAACGTTAGCATTTGAAATTCCCAAACCCCGCCACCAGGCGGAACCCGGCCCTCTCATCAGGAAGCCCCGTGAGAGCAAGACCTTGTTTGCCCCTGCCCCCTGTGCCCACAACCTCATTCCAGCCTCAGCACCTGAGAGGGCAGGAACCCTGCTCTCCACCTGCACCCTCCAGAAATCATGCTGCTGCATGCGACACTGTGGAGTCATCCGAGAAAATAACATGGAACTGCAGGAGCAGCCGTGCCATCATCACCTAACGTTTCAGGAGCAGCTACTTTAGCACAATCACCCTGATTGCTGGATCACTCCAGGTGAGCATGATGCCCATGCATCATTGTTGGTATCCCTGCCCCTTGCAGCCTTTAGGCTTTCCGATTCCACAAGGAGGAATCCCTGCAAAATGGCTGCTCGTCATTCTTGTTAATTCCTAGCATCGTTAGCATTTGAAATTCCCAAACCCTGGCGGCAGGCGGAAGCCGGCCGTCTCATCAGGAAGGTCTGCGAGATCAAGGTCTGGTTTACCCACACCCCCTGTGCCCACGCACTCATTCCACCCTCAGCACCCGAGAGGGCCGGAGCCCTGCTCTCCACCTGCACCCTCCAGAGTTCATCTGTCACTGTATCCCTACAGCCCCCCTTCCCAGCACTTGCTCTGCACTTACCTCGTACTTGCCACCAGCTGGCCCTTTTATTTATTATTTATTAATTACTATTTTATTACGCTACTTACCGTGTACTGCACTTTCCCCCCCACCTCCTCCCCCTGCACTTTCTCCTTTTCCCCTTACCTCTGCACTTGCGCGATCTGAATGACACCTGGCCTAGTAGGATCGTTTGTCTGTCTTTCCCCTTGTTTCCCTCCTGCCCTGCCTCGTCGCGCCTTGAAACACTTGTGTATAGGCGCGTTACAAATACCATATCATATCATATCATATCATTTTGTATTTTTTTTGTATTTAATTTATTTGTATTGCGCTCCTTGCCCAAAGGCTTGCGGGCGCATGTTTGGTAGGCAGTAGCAAGTTACAGAGAGGACGTTTCAAGTTACAGACAGTGTGATACGGTATACCATTACAGATGCAAGTAACATAGATAGTAACAACAAAGTAGCAGTACCCGGAGGTTACAAAATAGGGGTACGAGCTGTGTGCAGTTATAAGTTACAAGCTGTCTTGTTCCCGTAACCAAAGTTTAGCTTCGGCTTTGAATGCGTGGCATTGCGGAATGTTCCTTAGGGCATTGGGAAGTGAGTTCCAGAGCTTGGCAGCAAGGACGGGAAAACTCGACCCTCCTGCCGAACGTAGTTTGAATCTGGGGATATCCAGTGTGTGGACCTGGGCGGCTCTCAAGGGTCTGGTGGTTGTGTGTGGCGAGAAGCGTGATACTAAGTAGGCAGGAGCTGCATTGTTCTGTGCCTTGTGTGTGAGCACAAGTGATTTGAGTGATATGCGGTGCGAGATAGGTAACCACTGGATGTTGCGTTTAATATTGGAGATGTGATTCCGTCTAGGTCAGGGGTCTGCAACCTTTGGCTCTCCAGATGTTTTGGACTACAACTTCCATCATCCTTAACCAGCATAGTCAATAGCCAGCCATCATGGGAATTGTAGTTTGAAACATTTGGAGAGCCACAGGTTGCAGACCCCTGGTCTAGGTAAGTTGAGTGCTGCCCTTATGGCATTGTTTTGTGTGACCTGGAGTTTGTCCAGATTTCTTTGGCTAGTCCCAAGTAGAGGGCGTTACAGTAGTCGACTTTGGATAAGATGAGGGTTCTCGCGAGGGTCAAGCAATTATCCGGAGTCAGGAATGGCCTGCAGGCTGTGATCAATTTGCAGGTGTAGGAAGATGCAGAGACAACTGCATTGGTTTGTCGCGTAAGAGACAGGGTGGAGTCGAGGTAGATTCCTAGGGTTTTGGTGACATTGGCCACTTTGATGTCAATCCCATCAATAGTGAAGGATTTGTAGTTAGCGTCGAGAGTTTAGATTGGGAGCCCAGGATGATTAACTTTTTTCGTCATTAAGGCAGAGCCCATGATTAGCCATCCAAGCCTGGATGACGGTGTAGACCATGTTGAGGGATTTAGAGTCTGTTACAAAATCACCAGTGATAGGGATGAGTATCTGGGTTTCATCCGCATAATTAGTGTAGGAGACACCCAGAAAGTCAATGATATCGAAGAGTGGTTTAGTGAACACATTGTAAAGTGTGGGCGATACACAAGATCCTTGTGGGACTCCACAAGGGACGTGGGAAGGGTCGGCCGCTGCCAGTGGAGAGAAAACCCTCGTGGTTCTGTTGGCAAGGAATGAGCTGATCCAGGAAGTAGCTGCGTCCGAGGAGTGGGCGGCAATTTTGAGGTGGTGACAGAGGATTTGGTGGTCGACCAAGTCGAAGGCTGCTGAAAGATCAAGGAGGAGCAGGAGTGCCATTTTGCCCTTGTCTTTCAAGTCCTCGATTTGGGTTTTTAGATCTAGTAATGCAGTCTCAGTGCCATGCCTGGGACGGAAACCAGATTGTCTAAGCCCTAGTAGATTATTGCTTTCGAGATACTCCTGGATTTGGAGATAGGCTGCGCGATCGAGGATTTTAAGCAGGTAAGGCACAGTGGTGATGGGCCTGTAGTTTGAAGGGTTGTTAGGGTCCAGATTGGCTTTTTTAATTAATGGTGTGACCCAGGCATCTTTAAGGTTGTTAGGCACGGTGCTTGATTCAAAGGAGGCATTTATGAAGGAGGTAATAAATGGGGCGAGTTTGGGAGCGGCTTCCTTAATGATGACGGCAGGGCATGCATCACCTTGGCAATTGGATGGTTTTAGTTTAGTTATAATGTTTTCTACTTCCTTGATGGAGAGGGGGGAGAAGCTGAATGGTTTGAGATCGTGTTTAGGAGCTTGTATTTTATAATTCATGGCGGCGCTCGTTGAGCTTGAAAGGTGTTTTTTTTTAGCTTTGATTTTAGTTTGGAGAGTGGTAATTTTGTCTAGTAAAGCTTTTTGGATATTTGAGCACCATTCAGTGTCCGGAGTACACTTATCGAGAGGAGCAATAGGGGATTCCAGTTCCTTAAGTATCTTAAAGAGTTCCTTAGTGTTAGAACGGGCTTGGGTGATTCTTATATTGTAAGCTTCCTTTTTGGCCGCTAGGATGGCTTCTTTGTAGGCAAGGGTGGCTGACGTGAGGTTATTTTTGTTGGCTAGGGAAGGGACACTTTTCCATAAGGCATCGGCTTTTCTTTTTTCTTTGCGTAGATCGCGTAGTTGTGGTGTGAACCACGAGTTCAAGTGGGTCCGCGGTTTTTGTTTACGCAATTTGATGGGGGCAATAGTGTTGAGGGCTTTTAGCATGACATGGTTATAAGTGTCTACTAATGCTGTAGGGTCAGTGCAAGACTCTGCAGCTGCGTTCAACAATGGGAGGATGAGAGGTAGAAGTTTCTCAACAGTGATGTCTTTTTTATTCTGTGTGAGCGTGGGTGGTGCGAGGTTTTGAGGGTCCTCGGGAGGGCTGGCGCAAATGGAGAAAGAAATTAGAAGGTGGTCGGACCATGCGCAAGGGGAAACAGAGATATCCTTGATGGCACAGATCATATCGGCGATCCAGTCAAGAATGCGACCCTTAATGTGTGTGGGCTCTGTGATATGTTGTGTGAAACCGAAGTCAGGCAGGACATTTGCAAGATCAGAAGCTTTGGTGTCATTCTTGTCCAGGTATCCCAAGTTGAAGTCGCCCAGGATAATAATTTGGGAGCTAGGCTTAGCACTGGATGCTAGGATAGAGGAGATGTCTTCAACAAAGAAAAATGTAGGACCAGGGGGCCTGTAAATGAGGTGAACAGTGGCTGTGCGCTTGGGCGCGATAGGAAGTTTGAGAGAAAGCGATTCAGCTGAGTGTAACTGAAGGATGTTCGCAATTCTGATGTTGAGCGTATTCCTAAATATGACGGCTAAGCCACCGCCTTTAGTTTGGTTGGTATCTCTGTCGCACCTGATTATGGTATAGTTGTCAGGGATGGCAAGTGTCAGAGAGGGACCAGAGGCCGCGTGCAGCCAAGTTTCCGTGACTGCAAGTAAGTCCAAGTTTTCTGAGACAATGAGATCAGCAATATCAAGGGCATGAGCTTGGATAGATCGTGCATTTATGAGAGCACCTTTGAGCTTAGGGGCCGTAGTAGCGTGGTCTTGTGTATTGGAGGTAGGAGTCACGAGAAGTTGTGGTATGTGAGGGCTGGAGTTGCAGGTGTTGCCTGATACAGTGCTGTTAGTGTGGTAAGACCAGTGTGTGCATCTAGATGCTAATTTTTGGTTCCTGATCGATAAGGCACAGGGTAGGCTCGGTTGTGTAGCCGCAGATGATGTAGCGTGGTGAGACTGTATGATGTTGTCGGCGGGATTGTAGGCCAGAGATGCGGTGGGACGCATAGCGTAGTAGCTAGTGCAAGTGGCTGTGTTAATAGTTGCAGCGGGTATGCGCTGGGATACAAGGCGCAGGCGAGAACCAAGCCTCAAGTTTCTGCTGAGTGTCGTGCAAAGGTCAGTGTTGATAGTATCATGGCAGGTATGACTGACGGGCTGGCAAGAGTCAGGAGAGGAAGGTGGGCTAGTTCTCGAATTCAATCTGGTGTTTCTCTTAACGGTAGTACAAGGTTGGTTAGGTGTTGGTCTGGTAGTAAAGTGGCGTATCCAGAGTGCTGGATCATCCAAGTACGGATTTGCAGGTGTCATGGTGCTGGGCCACGAGGAGAGGGTGGTAGTTTCCATAAAGGAGCTAGTGAATGAGTCTTGATTAGAACGAGGGTTGGGTTGGCTAGTCCAGTGTTTGCTGTATGTAAACAGTAGGTGGATGAGGGTTGATAAGCAACAATACATGATGTGGGTGACGTCGCTAGTACACAGGGTAGCAGGTGTGGTCTGTTAACGACCAGAAGCACAACACAGGTTGATTCAATGTGGTCAGGGGATAGACTTAGGGATCAACACAGCGATTAAAAATGGTTTGTATACGAATATAGGGGGCGTGCCACAGCAATCAGTGAGGTCAACTAGGAGGCACAGCAATAGTCAATGTGGTCTGTAGGCGACCACAGGGCACATCACAATGATCATTGTGGTCAGTAAGCGACCAAAAGGCAGATCACAGTAATCAATGTGGATTGTAGGCGACCATAAGGCACATCACAATAATCAATGTGGTCTGTAGGCGACCATAAGGCACATCACAATAATCAATGTGGTCTGTAGGCGACCATAAGGCACATCACAATAATCAATGTGGTCTGTAGGCGACCATAAGGCACATCACAATAATCAATGTGGTCAGTAGGCGACCATAAGGCACATCACAATAATCAATGTGGTCTGTAGGCGACCATAAGGCACATCACAATAATCAATGTGGTCAGTAGGTGACCAAAGGCACAACACAGTAGTCACTGTGGTCAGTAGGCGACCATAAGGCACATCACAATAATCAGTGTGGTCAGTAAGCGACCAAAGGCACAACACAATAGTCACTGTGGTCAGTAGGCCACATTGAAGCGAGAGCCAGCCTCAGTGCAGATATACATGCTTCTTGCTAAGGTGGGTGCTCTCGCTGCTGCTAATAAAAGTGGTTAAAGCCAGGCATGCTACTGTGTGGTGCTGCAGGGATAATGAGGGGTAACCCTGGGTAGGCGTGCAAACGTGGGGCGCTAGGTTAGGGCGCAGTAGATTACCTTAGAGGTTGTCCATGTGATTAGCGCTGACCTCAGGATATTTGGCATCAGGACCGCGATCATCCGCGGGCAGCCCGCAGACAGTCGATGGGCCTTAGGAGCCGGGCCAAGGTGGGCGGGCCACCGGCTTAGGTGGGTAGATGCATCGGCTTGTGGTATCCTAGGCAGGGGGTATGGGAGGGGCTCCAGCACGCTTCCCGGACGACGCCGTGTGGGCAATGGAACCAGCAATTCGCTTGCAAGTTGTCATAAAGATTTGGATAGATATTACAGTCCTCTTTAGAATATAGGTTTGTGGCTCAGATCGGCGAACAGGCGGCAAACAGGAAGCCTTAAACCTCTGCCTTGCTCCGCAGGCCGGCTTCCGCCTGTCGGTGGTGAGGATTGGAGGATGAGGCTCCCGGTTGCTCAGCAACGGGATGCAGCCTCGTTTTGGTGCCGCACAGCGCCGGCCATATTGGGTCAGGCGCTGGTGCTCGTAGCGTGGCACAACAAAGAAATACGAACAGCTGATGTTGGGTGCCTTCCGAGAAGCATGCGGATAACGCTACAGGCACAGGCCAGGGCAGGAGTGGCTGTTAGGGCTGCGAGTTGAGTCGGATGTTGGTTTCAGGGGTCCTCGGCTCAGTGGTGAGAGTGGTAGGCAGCATCAGCACGCCTCTCCAGCAGCTGAGGGGGAAGGGGCTCCAGCCCTCTTCGTTGAAGAGGAGAACTTGAATGCAGATGTCGGCGGCAAACAGGAAGCCTTAAACCTCGGCCTTGCTCTGCAGGTCGGCTTCCGCCTGTCGGTGGCGAGGATTGGAGGATGAGGCTCCCGGTTGCTCAGCAACGGGATGCAGCCTTGTTTTGGTGCCGCACAGCGCCGGCCATATTGGGTCAGGCGCTGGGGCTCGTAGCGTGGCACAACAAAGAAATACGAACAGCTGATGTTGGGTGCCTTCCGAGAAGCATGCGGATCACGCTACAGGCACAGGCCAGGGCAGGAGTGGCTGTTAGGGCTGCGAGTTGAGTCGGATGTTGGTTTCAGGGGTCCTCGGCTCAGTGGTGAGAGTGGTAGGCAGCATCAGCACGCTGCTCCAGCTGCTGAGGGGGAAGGGGCTCCAGCCCTCTTCGTTGAAGAGGAGAACTGCATGCAACGCTGCAGAGTCATCATAGAAAATAACACCGAACTGCAGGAGCAGCTGTGCCATCATCGCCTAACGTTTCAGGAGAAGCTACATTAGCACAATCACCCTGATTGCTGGATCACTGCAGGTGTGCATGCTGCCCGTGCATCATTGTTGATATCCTTGCCCCTTGCAGCCTTTAGGCTTTCCGATTCCACGAGGAGAAATCCCTGCAAAATGGCTGCTTGCCATTCTTGTTAATTTCGTTGCCTAGCAACGTTAGAATTTGAAATTCCCAAACCCTGCCGGCAGGCAGAATCCAGCCGTCTCGTCAGGAAGGCCTGCGAGAGCAAGGCCCCGTTTGCCCCTGCCCCCTGTGCCCACTACCTCATTCCAGCCTCAGCACCTGAGAGAGCAGGAGTCCTGCTCTCCACCTGCACCCTCTAGAAATCATGCTACTGTATGCAACGCTGCAGAGTCATCGGAGAAAATAACACGGAACTGCAGGAGCAGCCGTGCCATCATCGCCTAACGTTTCAGGAGACGCTACATTAGCACAATCACCCTGATTGCTGGATCACTCCAGGTGAGCACGCTGCCCCGCAGGGGAGTTGCTAGGTCTGGAAAAGACCCGGGGCTAAGCTGTTGTGGGAACTGTTGGGACTGGGGGCTAGCTAGTCTTTTGGCTGTAGATCCTGAGATTCTATCCGGGGCTACAACCAAAAGACCAGGGGCTATAGCCCCCTTAGCCCCCCCCTAGCAACGCCCCTGCTGCCCCGTGCATCATTGTTGATATCCCTGCCCCTTGCAGCCTTTAGGCCTTCCGATTCATTCCACAAGAAGGAATCCCCGCAAAATGGCCGCTCATCATTCTTGTTAATTATGTTGCCTAGCAACGTTAGAATTTGAAACATCCAAACCCTGCCGGCAGGCGGAAGCCGGCCTCTTGTCATCAAGGCCCACGAGAGCAAGGCCGTGTTTGCCCCTGCCCCCAGTGCCCACAACCTCATTCCAGCCTCAGCACCTCAGAGGGCAGGAGCCCTGCTCTCCACCTGCACCCTCCAGAGATCATGCTGCTGCATGCGACGCTGCAGAGTCATCAGAGAAAATAACAAGAAACTGCAGGAGCAGCCGTGCCATCATCGCCTAATGTTTCAGGAGCAGCTACTTTAGCACAATCACCCTGATTGCTGGATCACTCCAGGTGAGCACACTGCCCATACATCATTGTTGATATCCCTGCCCCTTGCAGCCTTTAGGCTTTCCGCTTCCACGTGGAAGAATCCCCACAAAATGGCAGCTCGCCATTCTTGTTAATTTCGTTTCCTAGCAACGTTAGCATTTCAAATTCCCAAACCCTGGAGGCAGGCAGAAGCCGGCCCTCTCATCAGGAAGGCCCACAAGAGCAATCCCCTGTTTGCCCCTGTTCGCACCAGGGTGCCACGCAGAACTCTCCCTGGACTTAACTTCCTCCCATTATACAACGCTTTCTGTCGAACCTTCTGAGCATCAATGGAATCATTACGGCAGACTCACGAGTGAGTACGGACAAACATAAGCATCAAGTCAATGATTACATGTATATTTATATCGTAGATATGTTTACCAATTGCTAGGATTAGCAACCCCCCTCAACAAGTTACGCGAAACTAGTCGCTGGTATTTGCTGCTTAGACCCAAATGTTCACAGTTCAAACAGCAAGCATTTAACCCCTAACTTACCCATTATTACACAGTGCCTTACTACGGTGCACCTGCAATTCCAGCTGTCTGGCGCCCCCTGGCTGCCTTAGACCTGTAGTAGGACTCCTCTATGGTGGATCAGCTGACCGTAATTGACTTCCTTGGTACTATGCTATCACTGCTAGCCATCTTGCCATCTTGCTGCCATCCACTTAGCCTAAGTGCTCCTTTGCCTGAGTAGCTATTGCTTTGCCTATTTAGCCAAGTGCACACATATCTGAATAAGCCTACTCACACCTGTAATTGTCTAGAGATCACCTCGCAGCCTAGCCCAACCCTAACCATCCTAAATTAAATGAACCTACACTGAACTAGCTTATCTCCAACTAGCTCGACGTGAATGTATGCTAATTTTGACCACTCTGTACCAGAATTAGCTATGCATTAACTCTGGTGTAGCCTATTTCGATTGCATCTACCCTATGTCGGTCTTGCATATTTGGTCTTACAACTGCCAAGCCTTGGTCGCATGAATTTATTTTGATCTGCATTTGCTCTGCCTAGCCCACTCCGATCTGAATTTGCCCTGCCTATGTATGGATTAGCATAATTAGATGTACAATTGCCTTGCCTATGTAACGATTAGCCCAATTTGTTTTATAATTGCCCTGCCTATGTTGCAATAGCCTATTCTGATCTGCATTTGCCCTGCCTATGTATGGATTAGCGTAATTAGATGTACAATTGCCTTGCCTATGTAACGATTAGCCCAATTTGTTTTATAATTGCCCTGCCTATGTTGCACCAGACTACTCTGACCTGAATCGTCCCTGCCTATGTCGGATTAGCCTAATTTGATCTACAATTGCTCTACCTATGTATGGAGTAGCCCAATTTGTTTTATAATTGCCCTGCCTATGTTGCAATGGCCTATTCTGATCTGTATTTGCCCTGCCTATGTATGGATTAGCCTAATTTGATTCACAATTGCCCTGCCTATGTTGCACCAGCCTATTCTGATCTGTATTTGCCCTGCCTATGCCAGATTAGTATACCCTGATTTACATACGTTCTACACCCTGAGAGATTAGCCTACCGAACTACACTGCTACGTCCGAGCCACCATATTAATTGACCTTATCTTAAAACTATGTCCCTTAGTAAGACCCTGGTGTCCTCTGTGCTATTGATTACCTCGCCAACTATCTACTCAACCATGACTATGTATGCACCCTGTCCCACTCTTGACAGAAACCTCAGACTTTGAGCTAAATTACCCTACCTCTACGAGCCTAGAACTAACAGTAATAAGGACCTAAACTCCTGCTCCAGCTACAAAATAATCACCTCATGCCCTGAGCAAGCTCCTACACTAACGACACCCTGCATTAAAACAAACTAACCGAAACCAGCTGCTACGGAACCCCAGAAACTATCCAACACTACTACAATATCTGAAACCCTGATCAACGCCAGATCCATAGTGGCTCATGCAATTGAAATTGCTGACATCCTAACCTCCGATGACCTAGACTTCCTAGCCGTCACAGAATCCTGGCTGCATGAGGCAGCGGGCCCAGCCCTTACATTAGCCAACCAGATAATTATCAACTAATCAGAATGGATAGACATAATGCCAGAGGAGGTGGCTTAGTCATGATAGCGAAAGCTAATCTTGCCCTAATACTTCTTACTCCACCCCCACTTAAATCATGCAAACTACTCATGGCAAATTGCCCATCTCCCACTGCCGTACCTTAACAATTGACCTAATATAAAGGCCACCGGGGCCTATTGGCACCTTTGAGGAGGATCTATCTAGTCTCCTAGCCAATAATACCAACGACTCCTCTCAATTAATTATTCAGAGCGACTTTAACTTAGGATTCAATGATCCAGAGGACAAACAAACCCAAATAATAGCGACTATGCTTGCTGAACATGGTTTAACTCAAAAAGTCCTCACTCCAACCCACGACAAAGGAAGATCCTAGATTGGGTTGCCTCTCTGAACTGCTCTACCACGATTACTAAAATGACCCCGCAACTATGGACTAACCATCACTTAATAGATGTGTCCATAACCATAGATAAACAAGTATCCAAAGATAAAGTTATGGCACCTCCTCTCCCTACTAGATCCCCAAAAAAAAATCACACCTGACAAACTCCTACCACTCCTCCTTCCTACTATTAATGCTCTCCCAAGCAACTCAGATCCCGATCTCCTTGTGGATCTTTGCAACAACCCTATGATTAAGGCCCTTGACACCATCGCGCCACTCAAGCTATGCAAGAGTAAACAGCAGGCACACCTCACCCGTGCCTGGTTTACCCCTCACCTTAAAGCACCTTAAAGCACTAAGACTGCAAAAGAGGAAATTAGAATCCCTATGGCGACACTCCCCCACTGATGGGAACAAATTGCAACTTAAACACTTTGCAAATAAGTGCAAAAATTAAATTATCCGTACTAAAAAAGATCTTTTCAATGAAAGAATCTCTAATTCCAGTTCCAATACCAAGGAACTATTTGGGATCCTTCAGGAATTAGAATCCCCTATTCCTGCTCCTGACAATGTACCCAAAGTCAAGCAATGGTGCACTAGCATCCAGAATGCCCTAGCCAATAAAATAACTACACTTCAAATTAAAATTGCCCAAAAGAAAATCTTCCTTGCCCCCTACCGAGACTCCTCCCACCAGCCCTACTAAAGACACGACCGGACCAGCACCGTTCAAATTCACAAAAGTATCCATCAAGGAAACTGAAAAAATGATCGCATCTCTGAAGCCTTCTAATTGCAAGGGTAACAATTGCCCAGCCCAATTTATCAAGGATTCTGCAAGAGACTTGGCCCCCTTCATCTCAAAATTAATTAATGCCTCCTTCTCAACCAATACTGTCCCAAGCAACTTAAAAGATTCATGGGTTTTACCTCTTCTCAAGAAACAAACTCTAGACCCGGCTATCCCCACCAACTACAAGACTATTACCACGGTACCCTTCCTCCTCAAGATAATAGATAGAGAAGCCTATCTACAAATTCAAAACTATCATGAAGCCAACCAGCTCCTGGGCTCCTGACAATCCAGTTTTAGACCACAACATGGTACGGAGACTGCATTTATTGACCTGAACACACAAATTGACGAGCTTAATGACAAGGGTCGCACCGCTATGCTGCTCCTTCTCGACATGTCGTCAGCCTTTGATATGGTGGACCACGCAGTTTTATGCAAACACCTAGCATTGGCTGCTCACTTCTCGAGCGAGGCCATAGCTTGGGTTCAGTCATTCCCTGAAAATAGAACAATGAGAGTTTTCTCCACATCAGCATCGCTACAAACCTAAAAAAACTAGACACCAATTACTCTGCTTTCAATATCGATGGCAACATAATCACAGTAGCCAAAGAAGTGAAAACATTAGGATTTTACCTGGACTCCACCCTAACCTTGAGAAAACAGGTGAACTCCCTGGCATCCTTTACCGCCTATACCTGTAAACCTATTAGATCATGCAGACCTTTCCTAACACAATCTAGCTGTATTATCCTCGCAAATGCCCTTATACTATCAAAGCTAGACTATTGCAAAGCCCTATACTTAGGAGGAACAAATAAATACATCACTAACAAAATCCAGACACTACAAAATAACACCCTGAGAACAGCCCTAAACTTACCTACTAGAGAACATGTATCTAATGAGAATAGACCACCACTGCATAAAAATAAGTGACAGGATCATACTAAAAACAGTCTCGCTAACTTTCAAGTGCCTCAATAACGCAGTTCCCCCGTATTTTACGGAGAGAATAGTTAGAAGAACATCGACCCGCCCCTCCAGAGCGGCTAACTCCCACTGCCTACAGAGACCTAGATTCAGGTTAAAAAAATCAGGCAGAAATAGTTTCCCAGTAAAAACCGCACAATATTGGAATGCACTCCCACTAGATCTTAGAACAGACCAGTCATACTACAGCTTTAGACGCAATACTCTTAACTGGCTACGATCCAACATCCACTATGATTAACCAATATGCACTTGCCTCTGAAACCCTCTCCTGCACTTGTCTGTACCCCGATACAATGTATATATTTATGTACGCTCCACTCTGTATGATTCAATGTATGTATGTATGTACTCTCCACTCTGGAAGTTAGCCTTAAGTATTTTTTGTACTCTGTTGCACCCAGTTACCTAAGGGTTCGGTGTGCCCTACAAATTAATAAACAAGCAAAATAGGACGACCTTCGACAACTAACAAACGAGACATGGTGGGGAAGAGCCTGGAAACAATAGTTAAAGAGGTGAGATAGTATTCCAGACCATATATTGAGTATAAAACAAGCTTTTCAGTCTTCTCCGAAATGTACACAAGTCAATGTCCAGTCTTCGGTGTGAGGGAAGTTAAGAGGGCAGCCTTTTTTAGAGGGTGGGTGCATGTCTTTTGAATATTCTGTCACTAGGCCTTTTGTATAAAGATGGAAAGTAAGATTTGTTTAGGTGACCACAGGGGCTGGGATGATTGACATTGTAGAATGTTTCATGAGCAGTAACCAAGTGTGTGGAAGTCCTCTGAGTCAAGCATATGATCTTAAAGTATAACCTTCCAGAGACCACCATGGGGCGCAGACAAGATAGCCACCTAATACATGAGCTCCCAGAGAACCACCTTGCATCAGGAAAATTTGAAGAGAGCTTTGACAACTGAATACTCCCCTGCTAAGTGCTCTAAGGTGCTCTAAGGTCTGGGGTCACTGCTGGTGGCATGTGCAGGGGATCCCAGCCTGGAGAGAGAGGAGAGGGGTGGTCAATAACCCATCTGCCCCATTGATGGACCTGGGTGGGTTCCAGAGGAGCAAGGCTTTGCCTTGGATGGATCAGCGCAGAGCCTGAGGTGCATAGGGAGTTGGAAGGCGAGCACCTAGGGACTCAGTGGCTGGTTTTGGAGACCTTTTGAGGGTCTGCTTGTGGGTGAGCAGCAGACCTATGGGCTACCAGACATGAAGCCGGGGCTCAGAGGGAAGAGTCTTAAGATTAGGATGAAGTTGGGGGTAGGTGGAATGGCTCTGGGCCAGGTCATGGCGTAGTGCAGCCAGAATGAGTGGAGAGTGGGCCAGGAGTGACCAACTGGGTGTTGCTGCTGGACTACAGCAGGGCCGCTATCCAGAACAGATAAAAGAGGAAAGTTACATCTTGCAGCAGTGGGCAGAAGTGGGCTGGAAAGCAGAGTGTGGTTGGGGCAGGGTGAAGCCACGTGGTGAAGGGGACCAGGGAGATTGCAGCCTCCGGATCACCATGAGGAACAGGGAGAGAGTGCAAGCAGAATCCACTCCAGCAGTGACAGCCTTCAAAGGTACACTGGGAGCACACAGAGAGGAGTGTTTCTCTTGTCTCGGTGTGCTTGCAGGGATTTCCCCCATCCCTGTTGGTGAGACTTCTTTTTCAGAGCAATGACCAGGGCAGGAGGACCAGGGGGTTCGAGGTTGCTTCCCTGGAGCAATGGGTTTACTGGAGGATAAGAGATAAGGGAGCTGGTGCATCTGAGCATCCATTATGGAGCCAACCAGTCAGATCGAGCATGACGGACCTATGAACATGCACAACTTAAATATCCCCCAAGAAATCAGGGCAGTGAGAACAGACCTGCAATCCTTTATCGCTACTCTCCAGAAAAAAGTTGACAAAATTGAGGAAAAACTGGAGGCCCTTGAAAATAACCAGATGTTAGCTGATATCGTCGAATTGCACCTGGAAATGAGAATCAAATAAATGGAGCAGAGATATAGGGATCTTACCCTCAATATGGATGAAATGGAGAATCGGGAAAGGCAAAATATCATAAGAGTCTGAAGCCTCGAACAGGTAGAGGGAGTAACTGGACCGGGCTTAGAGTGCAAGATGAAAGAAGTCCTGCAACTACTCTTCAGGGACATGGAGAACAGATCATTCCTTTTTAACCGGTTTACCAAGCAGCAGGAGGGTGCAATGAGGGGGTCCAGATGCATCCTTGCAAAGTGTCAATTTTACAGAGACAAGCTGGACATCCTTGCTATGGTTAGGTGGAGGGGATTGGTGGACTATGCAGGCTCTAAGATCAAGATTTTCTATGATCGGTTGGTGCTACACTCACCAAATGCAAACCTGCAGGCGGCTGACACTTTGGCTAGCTGAGAAGGACTTCTGGTATTGGTGGGGCTTGCCCTTTCCCCTCACCTTCAGAATCAAAGGCCCCTCCTACAAGGTCACCAATGTGGATGACGTCCCCAGATTCTCTTGGATCTCTAATGCGAAAGGTGAAGCAGATACAATTCCTGAAGGCCTTTAGAGGGAAGGGAACTAAGCTGAAGATGTCTGAAAGATCACAAAGGTGGCCAAACCATTGCCTAAACTCTGAACTGACCCCACCTCCCAATTGGTGAAGTGATACTGTTGCAGGGCAGGGACTTGTACAATTACAGTTTTACCTGAAAAGATATGATTGGGGATGTTGCTCTGTTGTTCTTCCTAGGAAATATATGGAAAATGTATTGGGCAATCCGACATGTGAGGGGGGCAGGAGTCCACAACCCAGGTGGCCTGGTATTCTCCAGCCATCTCCACAGTACTGAGGAGATCTACCCCTCTGCCCGATTTCTGTTATATTCTATATAACATGGTTATATAGTTATGGTTGTTAAGTTTTGCAGTTTCATGTTTTGTTCAACTAGGGAGCTAAATAGCAGGCGGTCTTGGGGTGTGGGGTTCGAGATTCTGGGTTTCCAGGCTGGTTTGGCTCCAATTCTGGTTGAGTGAAGGTCGGGGTGGATCAATCTGCCTGTCTGGGGAGAAACCACGAGTTTGGAGCCATGGAGATAACATCATTATTGCCACTCTGAATGTGAAAGGGCTGAACACACAGACCAAGAGATTGCTGCTGGCTAGGGAGGTTAGGAGGAACCAACTAAATGTTCTGTTCCTTCACCCACTTTAAAAGGGTAATCAATACAGTGTATAGACAAACATGTGTGTCAGTGTTTCTGGCCCTCGGCCATGGTGAAGAGGGTGAGGGTGGGCATTTTCCTGACCATACATATGATTCTGGATAATGTGGTGATAAAAAGGGATACAGAGTGGGATAGGAGGCATGCAACAACAGAAATCAGAAATCTGATGGTCAAAGGGAGGGATAAGTTTGTGGTGGATTGGATGGGATGATTAGTTGGAATGTTATTGAAGTTGGTCTCATATTGCTGATGGAAACCTTGGAAATTGTGACAATGTTTTGTAAAACTAAATGGATGAAACAATAGAAGAGAATTCCTTTTAAAAAATAGAGAAAAAAGAGATATGGAGGCTCAGCTTCTAATGATTAAGGGATAATTGAAGTAAGCATAGGGCACTTTGGCAGCCTTTTACGCTCTGAAACGCTCAACAGGTTACATAGACAGAGAGCATTTTCTGAAGTGACCAAATAGGCAGAGGGCATGAGAATCCTGAGAGGTGATTTTAACATGGTGAGGAATTCTGGACTGGACTGGATGTCAGGCAATGGCAGGGCGAGGAGGCAAATGGAGGCTGGGGAACATTTATTCAATGACTGCCTATGAAAGTTTGGGTGAAGAGAGGTGTTGAGGGAGTTCCATCCTGAACATGGGGGGTACACCTTTTTTGGGACCCCCATTGCTCTCTTACTGGTTCATGACAGGAGGGGGTATCTATTGAAGAGAGAGTGCAAGTGGAACCATAGGCTGGTGGGACTATGACATGGTGTTGGTTACTTTATCTTGGGTAAAAGAACCCATGGGCATGTTTCAATGGCAATGTAACAATATGTTGCTGTACAACAAGGTCTATCCAGACCATCTCAATCAAGAAACAATGCAATTCTTTGTCATTAAAGACATGGAGGAGCGCAACCTGAATACAGTATGGGAAGCTGCCAAAGCCACATTCAGGGGGATCCTTATATCAGAAGAGGTGAGGAAGAAAAGGGAGCAACGTTTACTGGAATATAGATCGCTGGAGGAAATAGCTGTGCTGAGAAGACGACTAGCCACAGGGTGCTTTTGAAGCAGAGGACCTTTAGCAGGAGATTCAATCTGAAAGGAGAGATCTGGATAACATGTGTGTAGCAGGTCACTATTGATCACTTAGAATAGTATGGCAAACCTTTTACCAGAGAGTTGATAGAGCAGAGACGATCCTGGCAAACCCCATACTGTTGCAGGTAACTAGCAGGAGGATGGGACAGATTATGAACTGTAATGAACAACTGACCAACATCCCTTCTCAGATCTCCGTGGCTCTGCTTAGTATTAAGGCAAATTGCATCGGAGGGGGAAGAAGAGGGGAGAGGTGACCTTGACCAATAATCTGAAGTCAATTTCTCTCCCAAAGCCCTATGAAGAACAATCAAAGTTCTTGGATCATCCCATATCTCATGAGGAGTCTGCATTGGAAATTAACATTTTGAAGGCAGGACATATCAATCCCATATCCTTCTAAAGGTTGATGCTAAGGTCTTCACTAAGGTTGTGGCTTTCAGACTTGAACACTGCAAACTGATTCCAGTTCACTCTGATCAGGTGAGTTTTGTGTCAGGGAGGCAAAGAGTAATTACTCTACAGAAGACTCTTAACTTATTAGTGCTTCTGGACAAGGACTTTGTGGACTCTTTATTACTGCCTGTAGATGTAAAGAAAGCACTTAACAGAAATGACGGGGGGTTCCTACAGAGGGTCATGGTAAAACTAGGGTTAAAAAGAATTGTAAAAACGGAATCATCAAATTAAAATCAATCCCGAGTCTAAAGTATTGGCCAAGGGATTATTTCAGACACTATACTCATGCAGAAGAGCGCCAGACAGGGATGCCAACTGTCTCTGCTCCTTTATGGCCTGATGATGGAAGACAAGGGGTGATGGGGTATTCAGGTTCAGGAGACTGTGTATAGGGTAGCACTCTTCACTGGCAACCTTATGATTTATGTCAGGGGACCCAGGTGTACCCTATGCTTGGAAATAGAGAAACTAAAGGAATACAGTTTACACTTATGCTTGAAGGTGAATTTTTCTAAGTCACTTCTCTTCCACATGGGAAGGATCATTGCCCCAAAACATGGAGTTCTTAATGGGCTCCCCATTTTCCCTACCCATGAGTAAACTTAAATATTTGGGGGTGACGATAACTAACCTAATCTGATACATACCAGCAAAACTACCTCCCCCTATGGGATACATACAAGAATGAGCTTGCGAGATGGAACAAACTAGTTATTTCCTTGATAACACATCCTAACATGATTAAGATGAATGTCTTGCCGAGATTCCTATACCTGTTCCAAATGCTCTCTATATGTGTACCGACATAATATTTTAGGGCTCTTAGAACAGCCCTCTTGGATTACATGTGGGTGTGGTGTAAAACGAGGATAGTATACAGTACTATTTCTGTCAAGAAAGGTAAAGGGGAATGGCTTTTCCAGACTTTCAAGCATACTATTAAGCTGCCCAACTGAGGGTCATGGTTGATCATCTAGATACCTGAACTACTAAACAATTGTTACCTCTAGAAAATATAGTGCTCTATTTGGTCACACTGAATGTGAGGCTATGGGTACTGAAAAATAAAATACGCAAGAGATGTGGCATCCATTTCTGAATATACTCTGGGATCTCTGGCAGGAGGGGGATGGCACAAGATGGCTGTCATCATGGCCCTCACCTTTGAGCATCATATGGGATCCGCTGATTAGGCATACACTCCTAAATGGTAAATTGTTTCAATCATGCTACGAAGGTGGTTTAGTTAGCAAAGTTGCTCTGGAGCAAACGGATATAATTAACACGTCCCGTTCGCCATTTCTGGGTCGACTTTGCCGATACGAAACATCCAGAGGACGGAGACCTCCAGATTGAATCAGAAGAGCTCTTCACGCATCTGCCACGGACGCTTTTCTGAATTTGCATCGAGCGCACACACCATCAATGATGGACTCACTAGTAGCTGGCAAGTGATCACCAGCCATCTAAAGCAACATCAAAGTCTTACCAACAAAACCATCTCTAAATAACGTGCACAAGGGCTCTTTAAAAGTGGGAAATTAAAGTAAATCAAGAAAACAACATAAGTGAATTTTAACATCATGACTAAATCACGACTAAACCACGTGATCCCCGAAATAGGGGTTCCGGGTTCTGGGGTTCCGGGACCTTTCTAGAAATCTTAACTGCAGAAAATACATGTTCACATATCCTGAAGAAGACATACAGTTTTGGTCTGGAGAACATCTACCAGACCCTGTTGAAGTCGAAACTATTGTTACAGTGGAAGTCATTCATAAAAGAGAGAATTATTAATGGGGACACCTATAGTTGATAATGTTTTAATGTGGACATTTATCAGTGAACACTATCTGTTCTGTTATAAATATATTGTATTCAAACTAGTTTATATGCTAACTTTAACTTCTCTGAACAATGAACATTTTTAGATGTGAATGGGATGTATGCAGTATAATGAGTGTGTTTTTTAAATTGAAATTTATATTTCTACTACAAGTAAATGAAATGAAATAAAATAATGAATCCGTCTTTACAGCACTAGTCTCTACTTCTCCAGCCTCTTCCCCTTGCCTGGCACTACATTAGTTTGATTTGTAATTGCTCACCTCACAGTGCCAGTGCTATAGAGGTACCCACCTTTGGGTTTGGTTAATGGTGAACTATGTGCCATTGAGATACACATGATAGCCAATGTTCTGAAATTTGACAATGCATGTGAGCAGTATTCTATTCCATTGGAACAAAAGCCTTTATGCACCTAAGCAGCATCTTGTGGTTGGTTGTGCTGAATGCTGTTGACATATCAAGTAAAATTAGAAGGCATTGCATGCCTTGGCCCCAACCAATGAGTTTCTCATAGCATATGCTGAATAGAGTTCACACAAGAGCGGCTAAAGTAATTCTCTCTCACAATTCCACCCAAAATATATACTCTCCCCAGCACTGTTTAACCGTATTCATTAATCTGAACAGAGCTATTAACCTATACATTACTATACATGTATGTATGTACTTTTTTTTTGCTGTACTTTAAAAGAAAACAGCGGCTCGATGCCTCAGGGTTAGGTCTACTTTACAAATGTCGAAATAAATGAATACAAATCTTCATACGTTGTCGACAACAACATCTGGTGGATTCGCCTGATCACGGGTGCCAAAATGAGATGGCTAATAGCGGCTACCAAATTAATAACCATCGCTTTGGAGAAAACTCTGCAAATTCAGCAAAGTGAACTTTCGTGAAACACTTGTTTGTGAAAACTACTTGTACACAGGAAATGACACTTCCTTCTTTTAGTCAGCAAAGAAAGTTTTCTTCATTTGTAAAAATCTAAAATGATTAAATACAACAAAAAAATAATAAATAAATAAATAAATAAATAAGAGTTCTTTTGGAGCCCTAACAGATAGCAATCGTGATTGGAATTAAACATTATTTCAACAGATTATTGGTATCACGGTTAGTATTGTAAGTGATTTCAATCAGGCACACACCCAAGTCTCGCCCAGCATTTAGTGCGCAAATGAAAGCCTTATTTATTTTTATCTATAAGTTCAATATTCTGAATGATATACCACTCATATCACACCCTCCTCAAGATACCCCCCCCCAGGTTACACTGAACCAGGAATCAGGCGAGTTGTAAAGGTAAATATTTGTTTATTTATTCAGAATTTAAATCACAATATATTTTTAATAGGTAACAACAATCACCAATGGGGTGACAGAAACAATGAATAATATATTTAATGCACAAGGAATCAAGTAATATACACATAAAGAATGTAGCAAGAAAAGAATACTTTTGGGTTGGTTTGGAACAGATAGCACTATGACTGGAGGTTCCCCATGCAACACTCATCAACCAACCAATAGGCAATTTAAATAGATGGAGGAGAGAGCAGGCATTCAGGAATAACAACGACAAAACAAAATATCACTTCCACCTTCCCCCTTTAAACACAAAAGAAATATGGATTTGACTTTTCAACTGTCAGAATTGGCTTTGAAATTGGCTGAGCAAAAACACAAACTATGTTAAAAAATGCTTAAATTATTATAAATTCCTACGGGAGCCGCTTTGAACAGATGCAAGCAAACACAAGCAATGATTTAATCAAAAGTAAACAGCTGGGATCTCAAAGGCCAAGTGGGAAATAATTTAAAGGTAATTCATACGTGTAAAACTTTTCCAAATGTCAATTCACGGCAAAGTTTTACTTACATGACTGTTGACTTGTGAATGTAGCTGTGGATGTTAGATACACATGGGAGTTGACATTTTTTTCTACCTTAAAAACTGAGGGAGTTATGGAGGTTTTAGTGAGAGGTGTTTTTCGAAAATAAAGACACAACTTTGAACAAGGACTTCAGTTTAGAATCAGAAAATATGGCTTATGGTTTCACTCAAGGCTAGAGCATTCAGGCTAGGCAACCAAGTCGGGACAAAGTAAGCTCTGAGACTGATTCATGACTTCAGTAACAGATCCCCATCACCTTCTCCGGTGGCACCAGTCCAAACAGTCAAAGTGGGATTTATGTATCAGAGTTACACAAATAAAGATGACTATGAAAATGGTGCTTTAGCAACTGGACTGAATAAGATAGCCGTAAAGATTTTGACACTGTTACTGGTTATGAAAGTAGGGATATTTCAGAGATTAGAGTGAACGAGATAAGCAAGGTATACAATAGTTCTCTAGCGTCCTGTTAATACTCACACTCCACTGGGAATTAAGATTTTTGGACAGTCACGGTTTTGGTCAATGGATTGGGTCTATCAAGGAAAGACAGCACATCAGAAGCGGGACTGGATCAGCTAGGCCGGTCATCGGAACTGCACAGGATATGCCCTTCTTGTTTCTGGGTATTTCAAATCAGTGGGATGGCGAGTTTATCAGGCAAGCCTTATGGCAGCAAGCCAGATAGTTTCAGGATGCTAGTTTCAGGATGCTTTCTCACACCACAGCACTTCACTGGGTTGTAAGAATTAGTTTGAGGATTGAGGCCTTGCTGAAAATGGTTCAGCTACTGCTTGGCCTGGCCCTTGGCATCTGGATCTGGAAGGATGTTGAATGCTGGATCAGAGTGCTTCGCTGGAATCAGAAGAGTGAGTCCCTATATGTTGTCAGCTGTCTCTATTTATCCTTTCAAATGATATCACAAAAATGGGTGTATGGGCCGGCTTAACTATCCTCGCCCCTGTGGACTGGGATTGGATCAGAGCCTCATCTCCACCTTGCATCTGGGTGATTGGCTCAAACACAGGCGATGTCAAGTTTATGGTTTGGGTTTTACAATCCTTAGAAACCTCCCCTAGCCACTAATATCAAAATCAAATATTGTCCTAAACATTACGTATACATTTGTAACCTCTATGAAAATTACATAAAAGGATTCCATATTTCATGGAGTATCTGTTCATCAAAATCCCGCATCTGTGAGATCTTGTTTCGCCTTTTTGCAGCATTTTGTCAATTTCTTCATGAAAACAATTTCCAAACTTTCTCCAAATTTCCACAAAGATGTGTGTTTACCATATGGATGAGTGTGTAAAGTTTAACAATTATAGCATAAATACAGTTCCCATAAAACCACATATATCGCCATTCCTGTTCCGAATATGTTACATATTTCCACTAATTTGACTAACAAATCTGCCCTTTTTATATTTTTCACCATTTCTGATAAGTTATGAGTCTCTAAAAATTGTTCATTACATGTTCTTAACAGCAAATGGTCCGCCTTTTGTCTCTCCCTGGAGCTCAAGGAGTAGCCCCCACCTTTGGGAAACTTCTGCAAACCAAGTTTACAGCCTCTTCACACGTACATTTCCTGGCCTGGAGCATCTGCCATTGTTCAGTCTCTGGCTGCAGACAAAAGTCTGTCCTACCCCACAATTATCATATGTCAGTGAGTACCTGCTAAGAGGAATGCCCTCCCCTTGGGGAAAACCTGTTTTTCCACTTCTTGCAGCCCAGCCAGGATCATTTATTCTTAATTTCTTGACTTAAAATCAACCAGAAAACAAACTTGTTCATCAAATGACATAGATAAATTACGTTCTTAGATTTAAACCTGTGGGATCAAAAACAAATTAAATCTGTGTTTCTTTCAGCAACAATCCTTATATATTTGCTAATCTGGCATGCTTTTACTTCAGAACATTGTAAAGTCTAATCAGGGGAGCCCATTTGACAGGAACTGTAATTCACAGGCAATCCAGTTTTTCTGAATTTTTTTTTGCTCTTAACCTTACATTCACAGTGCTTCATCAGGTTAAATGAATCTAAGCGCCAAGCAAGATTTTGAGTAATGAAAAGTGTTGTGTATAGCCATTTTGGAGTTTTAGCAGCAAAGTAAATGTCAAGTACAGGCGAACTTTGGAGTTTCAATTGCAAAGCACTGTTTTTCCCTCTGCACTCTATGTTTCTTGTCATGGAGCCCACTGGCACTTTTTCTGCAGCGTGTGCTCTTTTACACCACACATACACCATGGGTGGCAGGTTGTGCAGTCATCTTTTTGTGCAATTGAAAAACACGGTTTTGGAGGTTTTGGCACGCAGAAAGGTTTTTGCAGCCATTTCAGTGTTTCTTGCACCATAAATAGCAGAGTGAGGCCGCATAGTATAGCAAAGTGGGTCAATACATCCCACAAATCCCCCCTCACGGCTTCATTTTGACTTCCAGTCGAGAGCGAGTCAGCGATTGGGATGTTCGTTTCTGTCCATGTGGAAAAATTCAGTTGCTTCTCCTGTCAGTGATTGAGGCGACACGCTCTCCTCGCTGGTTCAGGTTAGGATGGGACGATACTCCGGATTCCGTGTTTTTTTTCTCCCGATCCCTGAGTGGTCCTCCTTGGTGATTCTTGGGATGATTCTTAGTTCAAATGCTAGAAAACAGAACATAACATGGTTATGGAAATGTTCCCACTACTGTGTCCACACATCTTCAGGGGATGTCAGCAGTGGGAAAGACACTTGCATTTATTAACAATTGGCCATATTCCCCGTTTATCTTCAGTGGTCATTTACCCATTTTCACAGGTGAAAGCAACTCTAGCTGTCCGCATCTTCCCTAATACACAGGGGTTCCTTCTGGCACCACAACTAGGACCGGGTGCTTCATTTTGTGTCACCCAATTTTAATTTCCAACTCTGCAGACCCTTCAACAGGAATTTCCTTCCCCTCAAAGTTCTGGAGCTGTCCAGGAACAGGGGTGAGAGGAATTTGGTATCTTTCCCCCCTTCCTGAATTTAGCTGCTCAAAGATCCTCTTTGATAGCAAAGTTGTTTGGGATCCAGTGTCCACCAGTGCTGGAATTGCACATGGACCTTGCACTTGGATGGAGGCATAGAATCTACCTTCCTTCTCCCCCAATGGGCAAAGGTAATAGGTGCTCTTGGTAAGCTTGATGGTCAATTTGTTCATTATGACTCTGACACCGGGATAGTTGGGTCTAGAAACGGTGTTGGAGTTGAAGAATCCAGCACAGAATTTTGACACACTGCTATTTGGGGAGTTTCGGGCTGCCCTTGTTCTGTTTCTGCACTGCCCCCCCCCCTTTCTGGAGGCAGTCAACAGAAGTGGTTGGTGAGGTTTGGGGTTCCTCTTGTGCCGGTTCTGGGTTGCCCCCCCCTTTTAGGAGGCGGTCCCCAGAATTAACTTTGGTGGTTTGGGCATCTGAGCAAGCAATTTCACACTCAGTGATTCGAGGCGTACGGGCTCCTCCTTTTCTGATTTGGGGCTGTCCCCCCCTTTTTGGAGACAGTCCTTAGAATGTCTTTGGGGAGCTAAGGACTCTTCTTTATCTGGTTCTGGCCCACCCGCCCTTTTTGGAGGCATTCCCCAGAATAGGTTTGGGCAGGATTCTGTTTCGGATTTTGGGAACATGTAAGAAAAAGGTGACAGTTGGATATTGGAGGAGTTTTGGACTCCCCTGGTTCTGATTCTGGGCTGCCCCCCCCTTTTTGGAGGCAGTCACTAGAATTGGTTTGGGCAAGGCGATTTTCTGGTTGATTATTCTGGGGTTCAATGCTGGGCGGTTGTAACTCAGTCCCCACATCCACCCAGTCTGGATTAGGATCTCATGGGACCCATTTTTCTTTGGGAGGAGTTCCCCCATCCCTGAAGGATAAGATTCTTTTCCCAGAATCCTCTGAGGACCCCTTCCCTTCAAATTGGAAGATTCTAACCTCCTCCATAAAATGGGTCTTTTTAGGCCCTTTATTTCTCCTACCCGCCTTCTGTTCCTTAGGTTGCAGATTTTCGGGGGCAGGAGATTTTGGTTCCGGTTCCTGGGTTTCCAGGGGCTGTTCAGAAGTGTGGAAGGAAGCTTCCTCTAAGGATTTACACCCGCCTTCCCCCTGTGCCTCCTCCCTGGGAACCAGTGGGTTGTCGGGGTTATCTCCCCGTCATTGCTCTGGAGTACCAGACCCTTGATTTGAGGGGTTCTGGGCCACCATGTTCATCTCAGGGTTCTGCCGAGCCCTCAACATGCAATCCAGCTCCTGTGCCAAGTTCTGGACCTGGCGCTCCAGTTGGGACACCCGCTCTGGCTGGTATGGGGTTCTCTGGTCCATCCTAGGTTGATCACCGGAAGGGTAACTATCCCTCCTCCCATAATACCCTTGGTTGGGATAGTTTTGGTACCCCTCCACCCTTGACCTCCCCTCTCCTGGATTGGGCTCTCTGGGCTCAGGAAAGTGGGCAAAGAAAGAAGGGTTGTTTTGGGGGCTGATGTTTGGCGGGTACCAGGGAAAGAAACTCAACCCAGCATTTGGGGGATTACTGCCCTCCTGGGGGAAGTTAGGAGAGACGTTTCTGCCTGGTTAGACCCCCGCCCCCTTGGGCTGGGGGAATCCACACATAGCCCATGATGGGTCTGCTGCCCTTGTAACGGGGGCTGATGTAGTCAGTGTAGTTAGCGGTTCCATTTGTGGGGTTACATCTCTGACTACCTGTTTAGGATTGGCCCAAGTGCCATCTGGGTCTCTGATTAGGAGGATTTTGCACAGTAATGTTTTTAGCCCCCCCCATCTCCAGATCTAGAATGGGGGTAACTTTCACCTCTGCCACCTTAGCAGCAGCAGGGGTGTTGGTTGGTTTGGGTTTTTTTGGTACTTTTATTTTCTACCGGTTTCTGTACTTCATAAATGTGAGTTGCCTGTTCAATGACCCAGTCTAATGATCTCTTCTCATGAAAGTCCCTCACCAGCTGGTTCATGATGTTCTTATGGAGTGCATGAAAGAAGGTATTGATGAACTCCCTACTGTCTGTGTGCACCCTCCTGGTGGCCTGTGCAAAGGCACGTTTCAACTCTTGTACAAATTCTTGTGCTGCCTGGTCTTCCCCACATTGCAGATTGAAGGCCGCCTTGCGGGCCTCTTGAGGGTTTCTATGTATAGAGAAATGCTTTAAGATGGCCTACCTACAGGTGGACCATCTTGAGTGGTTCTGATCCTCCAGCCCCGCAAAGAAGCTGGAGTATTCAGGGGAAAATGTCCACTTGACATATTGAATGCAACTTTGGCTATCATTCAGGTGGAAAGTATCCATCATTTGCTCATACAACTTGAGGTGCTCCCACACTGAATATTTGGCATTTTTATGATAGGGAGTCATGACACTCCTAATGGCCTTGATTTGTTTCAGGGGATCTTTCAGTAGGGCCCTCTTAATTTTGTTGGCCTTTTTAGTTTTGGTCACATTTGTCCACTCATCCTCTGACTCAGAGGCACTGCTACAGGAGGTGGCTATCTGATCCTCTAGGCTCTCCCTGATTCTGTGGGCTTGGGAATAGCTTGCAGAATGTTGGGGCCTAGTCTCTTGAGACCTGTGGCGCTCAGAAGAGTCTTCTGACTCTCCCTTGCTCCCAGGATTGGCTGAGTACCCTCCCTACCCCCCTACTGCCCTAGCTTGGAAGAGGTTTTTAAGATGCTCTTGGTGGGTCTAGTTTCATGAAGTTCCCCACCAAATTTACAGATTGATGGCTTGGTAGGCGATATTTTTGAGGACCTAATTCTCTGATTCTCCCCTCACTGGAGTCTTCCTGATTATAGAGGATAGCCCTCACATTTTGGAATCTGTACAGTGATGCCCGCCCATCCATTTCTGGGAGGCGCTGATCTGTCAGTCCCATATTTCCCATTGTGCTGAAGTCTACCATCCCCGTGACCCTTGGCTCATATGAGTCAGTTTACATGAGGGTGGCAGAGTCCATGGAACTGAAGGGATTAAAGTCCCTGATGACAGGGGTCCTGATGTTATGCTCAGGGGTTTCTCTTCCCATCTTACTTCATCTCTTTCAGCCCCTATTCCCTGATGACATGCCAAAATCAGACCCTTTTGCTCCTCTATTAAGGCCTTACTGGTCTCTATGATTTGTTCCTGCACAGCTATCTGCTTGTGGAGTCTTTCATTCTTTGCACAGAGAGCCTCATTGTCTCTCTGTGCTTCCTGCCTGGATTGGAAATACTGGGCCAATTTTTGCTGCAGGAGACTCACCTCCTGAGTTTGGTCCTTATTGGTATGATTGTTCTTTGCCAGAGCATCCTCCACCCGCCTGGTGTGCTCTAGTAGTTTTTCATAATCAGTTTTGATTTCACTAAACTCCTGAACGGCCAACTTACTTAGTTTTTAAATGGCTGACTTCCTGGCCTAAGGCGTCCCCCTTCTGAGTTAGAGTGCCACTCTGTGCAGCCAGGTCATCCCTCTGTTTTTTAAATGCACTCGTTTTCTGGCGCTCCTCATCAAATTCCTCTTCAGAATGGATGTCTTTAATAATTATTTCCTCTTTCAAGGATTCTAGGTGGTTTTGTAGGGTGGCTACCTGCTCTGCGCAGGCTCTATTAAAGGTTAATTGCCGATCCAACTTCTGTTGAGTCTGTTGTAAAGAGTCAAAATTTTCTTGACACTCTTTTTGCAGTGTCTGTACCTGGGTATCTTGCTCTGCATTCTTTTGCAGTAAGAGAGACAGATCTTCTTGGAGTTTGGTGATATACAGCTTAGCCTCTGTTTCTGAATCTTTGCTTTCCTGGAGACTTTGCTCTGCAGAGTCCAGATTGGTACTTCCCCTTGCCTATTTGCCAAATCTATATCGTCTTCATTGCTTTTCCTGTATAATTCCTATGTGGATGTACAGGTAGGCCGCTATTTTGGCAATTATACACTGCTCCTCTTTTATTTTTGGGGCCATGTACAGCTCGCTAAGTCCTTGATGTAATGGACCCTAGTCCTGCCAGATATCAAGGTTGATTGCAGTGACTTGTTGTTTTATTTCCTGCAACCATACCTGTTCATCCTGTTCTGGCCACTCACCCCTGACAAACAGTTTGTGCAGGAATTGTTCCCTAGCAATATAAATTTCCACTGGGGTTGCCATTCCGGAAATGTTAATTTCCTTCTGACTTATCTCAGGGTTAATTTACCTTTGCAAACAGGCCCAATTCTTTTGAGTATTTCTTTTGAGGGGTGCTTGTACAGTGTAGCACAGTATGCCAACCCAACCAGGTGTATGTGCCCTGCCAGCTAGTATGCTGTGCTATACTGTCACGAGAGGTATTTCAAATTCAGGATCCTGAACGAGCCCCCAAGCTGTAAGTGATTTCAATCAGGCACACACCCAAGTCTCGCCCAGCATGTAGTGGGAAAATTAAACCCTTATTTATTTTTATCTATAAATTCAATATTCTGAATGATACCACTCATATCGCACCCTCCTCAAGATACCCCCAGGTTACACTGAACCAGGAATCATGCTACTTGCATAGGTAAATATTTGTTTATTTATGTAGAATTTAAATCACAATATTTTTTAATAGGTAACAACAATCACCAATGGGGTGACAGAAACAATGAATAATATCCTTAATGCACTAGGAATCAAGTAATGAACACAAAAAGAATGCAGCAAAGAAAAGAATACTTTTGGGTTGGATTGGAACAGATAGCACTATGGTTGGAGGTTCCCCCTGCAACACCCCTCAACCCACCAATAGGCAATTTAAATAGATGTCAGGAGAGAGCAGGTACTCAGGATTAATAAAGACC
Organism: Ambystoma mexicanum; assembly: GCF_040938575.1. Taxonomy (NCBI): domain Eukaryota; kingdom Metazoa; phylum Chordata; class Amphibia; order Caudata; family Ambystomatidae; genus Ambystoma; species Ambystoma mexicanum. The sequence goes on from NC_090937.1 coordinate 621,814,193, forward strand.
AAACCAAATATCACTTCCACCTTCCCCCTTTAAACTCAAGAGAAATACGGATTTGACTTTTCAACTGTCAGAATTGGCTTTGAAATTGGCTGAGCAAAAACACAAAATATGTTAAGAAATGCTTAAATTATTATAAATTCCTACGCGAGCCACTTTGAACAGATGCAAGCAAACACAAGCAATGAGTTAATCAAAAGGAAACAGTTGGGATCTCAAAGGCCAAGTGGGAAATAATTTAAATGTAATTCACCCGTGTAAAACTTTACCAAATGTCAATTCAAGGCAAACTTTTACTTATGCAATTTTGTTTTGCGAATGTAGCTGAGGATGTTAGGTACAAATGGGAGTTGAAATTGTGTTTCTTTCTTAAAAACTGAGGGAGTAATGAAGGTTTTAGTGAGAGTGTTTTTCGAAAATAAAGACACGACTTTGGACAAGGACTTCAGATTAGAATCAGTAAATATGGCTTATGCTTTCACTCAAGGCTAGAGCGTTCAGGATAGGCAACCAAGTCGAGACAAAGTCAGCTCTGAGAGTGATTCATGACTTCAGTAACAGATTCCCATCACCTTCCCCGGCGGCACCAGTCCAAACACTCAAAGTGGGATTAATAGATCAGAGTAAATAAAGATGACTATGAAAATTGTGCTTTAGCAACTAGACAGAATAAGATAGCCCTAAAGATTTTGACACTGTTACTGGTTATGAAAGTAGGGATAGTTCAGAGATTAGAGTGGAACAAGATAAGCAAGGTATACAATAGTTCTCTAGCGTCCTGTTAATACTCACAATCCACTGGGATTTAAGATTTTTGGACAGTCACGGTTGTGGTTAATGGATTGGGTCTATCAAGGAAAGACAGCACATCAGGCGTGGGACTGGATCAGCTAGGCCGGTCACCGGTACTGCACAGGATCTGCCCTTCTTGTTTCTGGGTATTTCAAATCAGCGGGATGGCGAGTTCATCAGGCAAGCCTTATGGCAGCAAGCCAGATAGTTTCATGATGCTAGTTTCAGGATGCTTTCTCACACCACAGCACTTCACTGGGTTGTAAGAATTAGTTTTAGGATTGAGGCCTTGCTGAAAATGGTTCAGCTACTGCTTGGCCTGGTCCTTGGCATCTGGATCTGGAAGGATGTTGAATGCTGGATGTTGATTGCTGGATCAGAGTGCTTCGCTGGAATCAGAAGAGTGACTCCCTATATGTTGTCAGCTGTCTCTATCCTTTCAATGAGGTCACAAAAATGGGTGTATGGGCCAGCTTAACTAAGCCTGCCCTTGTGGACTGGGATTGGATCAGAGCCTCATCTCTGCCTTGCATCTGGGTGATTGGCTCAAACACAGGTGATTTCAAGTTCATGGTTTGGTTTTTACAATCCTTAGAAACCTCCCCTAGCCACTAGTATCAAAATTGAATTGTGTCCTAAATACATATTTATACATTTGTAACCTCTCTGAAAATTACATACAAGGATTCCATATTTTATGGAGTATCTTTTCATCAAACTCCTGCATCTGTGAGATCTTGTTTCACCTTTTTGCAGCATTTTGTCCATTTCTTCATGAAAAAAATATCCAAACTTTCTCCAAATTTCCACAAAGATGTGTGTTTACCATAGGGATGTGTGTGTAAAGTTTAACAATTCTAGCATAAATACAGTTCCCATTAAACCACATATATCACCATTCCTGTTCCGAATATGTTACATAGTTCCACTATGTTTTGAAACGTAGTGCCAAAAATTAGAATAACAAATCTGCCCTGTTTAAATTTTTCATTTCTGATTTTTTTAATTTTTAATTTTATTGGTTTATAACAAACCTTTAAAATGATTTACTGACAAACAAACAAACACACATCACTCTAAGTTATCCCTTTTCCTTATCATGTCCACATCTGTACATTCTTATAAGGGACTTTCACTTACATTCAATTACATTCAGTTGTATTCAAAAACGATTCCAAGCTCAAACGATTTTCAATGATCGCTAGAAAGTGTGTTAAGGGAAGTAACAGTTTCATATCAGTTCCATTAAACGTGTGACCCCACCATTCGTCCACACAGAGAGATAGATGATTTATGCTCCAAGGACCCAACTGAGTTGATCTTTCAGCTCGAAGATTGGAATAGAATAGCACCAAGTGTTTAAGAGTTTTGTTACCATTCCTACAAAATATACACCTTGGATTTAAGTTTTTATTGCAACTCCATGATCGAAGTCGCTCCTTGGTCTTAAACAAGTTCAAACGAAACATCATGAATAACCTTCGTGCATTTGTTTCCGGAAATAAATGAATGTAACATTGTGTGGTATTGTACGCGCGTGCTTCCGTAGGCACATCAATCATCAGTTTGGCCATTGCTCTCTGAGTACAAGTTAGCTCCCAATCAAGTCGCCAGATTTTTAGTTTTGCTGCATTTGGGTTTTCATGGAGCATTTCAATCTTAATGTCGAATTCCACCAGCATGAGTTCGCATCTATTGATCCACACTGAGACAAAGTCCTCCATGGTGGACGAGGCACTGTGAAAAATTTCAAATTGTGGAATATGTTCACGGACACGTGTTTTGTGAAACAACGATAACAAATTCCAACAAATTCTTGCGTGGAGTGATATTTATGACAAATCATATCTAATGCAAGACGTAATCGTCCCCTTCGGAAATCCCAGTACTTTCATCCAAAATTTGTTTTCTAGTGAGGGCCACACTTCATGTGAACAGCCAAGCGCATTTTCAGCCCCGTATATTAAGACCGGGACTACTTTTTGTTGGTAGAGCAACAATAGCGCTTTAAGTGAAAATGTGCCAAATTTTCTCTTCATGATTAACGCTTCACTTGCTATTTGCGTACATTTCCTTTTTATATCTGCAACCCATGGCCCATCGTTGATGCGGGAGTTTAACATCATTCCAAGGTATTTTACATTCTGTGATGTGTTCATTGTGTCTCCGCCCAAAGACCATCTTACCTTTTTTTCACTTTTAGAGGCGCAACCTTTCAGATTCCTAAATACAAGAATTTCACATTTTTTTGTGTTAATCACAAGTCGATTCTCAGTTACATACCGCTGAATGGCATCTAACTTCCTTTGCAATCCGATGGGTGTCACATCCATCACAATCAAATCATCACCATATAGGAGCCAGCTTCGATGCGAGTTATTTAATTTTGGTGGAAATGATTTTACTGCTTCTATAGATATTCCTATGTCAGATTTAAACAAACTAAATATAGCTGCAGCAAGGGGGCAGCCTTGTTTTACTCTGTTATATGTTTCTATTGCTGCCAACAAAGTCCCAGTTTGATCTAAGCGGATTTTATTGGAAGTATCAGTATGCAACTCACGAATCGCCGCTGTTAGATCTACAGGACAAACCCATGATCGCATTTTAGTCCACAGTAGTTCCCAGTCAACAGTGTCAAAGGCGTTGGAAAAGTCAATGGGCCTCATTACGACCACAGCGCTAAACCATGGTGCTATTAGCACCATGGTCCATGCCGGGGTCCACCATGGTGAATGGCGGAATTACCGCCCCATTCAGAGGTTGGCGGGGCGGTAATTCCCCATTCACCATTGGCCCTTCCCCATTCCCATTTTTGTCCCATAAGGCTCAATGGGAATGGGGAAGGCGGTAATTATAGTACCGCAAATTGCGGTACCGTAATTAGCACCAAGGTACCTTTGCGGGTCCAATCCTTAACGGCTGGTAAAACCAGCCGTTAAGGTGGGAACCCGCAAAGGGACCTCGGAATTCAGCGGTAAGGGATTACCGGCACCAGTGCCCTTACCGGTACCGGTAATCCCTTACCGCCCGGGTCGTAATGAGGCCCAATGAAGGCTAAGTACACCAACGTATTTGATTTCAGAGCCTCCATTTTGATCATATTGAGTAGCAAAAAGTTTAAGGAACAGCCCACCTGTTTAACGAAACCCGACTGTCTTGCGTCTACATGTGCTGATTTTACAGCCCAATCGACCAATTTTTGTTGTAGCATTGTTGTGTAGATTTTACCCAGCACGTCCAACAATGCTACCGGGCGATAGGACTTGTTCTATCACCTTTTTTAAAAATCGGCACAATGGTTGCTGACTTCCAGGATTTTGGGGTTCTACCCTGCTTGTTTATTCTGTTGAATAATACCGTACATATCTCTGCCCATATCTCGGGATGCTGCTTGATGGTAAAGTTTGTAAGGCCATCCGGGCCAGGGGCTCTCAAGTTTTTGGCCTTCATGATTATTGCCACAATGTCATTTTTTAAAAAGGTGAGTGCCCGAGGTAAGAAAGACATTGTGATTGCACCATCTGATGTATTGTATCCGTTATATAGGGCCTCGAAGTGAGCAACCCACGCAGCTTCAGACACCAAACACGTTTGTAATGCTTTTTGCAGAGCCTGCGAGTTGTTAATAAGACCCCAAAAATCACATGTATTTTTGTTTTTTAATGACATTAGCATTGCTTCAGCATCGTTTTGTATCATGGCGTACTTGTGGGACTTTAACCAGTTTTAGTACCTTTGTTTCACAGCTTTTGTTTCCAGTTTACGTTCCTCCCTTTCTAAAGTCTGGGTTAAGCGGATTGCGCATCTCATTAAGCGCTTCCGCTTTAGAATCTCCAAATCAAAAGAGTGAGTGCGGATGAAGTTCACATGTTTCAACCCAACATTCGTAACTTTAAATTGCAACAATAACTGGTAATTTTCCACTGACATGCTAGTTTGACAGTAATAACTTGACAGTTGGGCGACTTCCTGCACCTCCAATCGTAACCGACTCTATTCGCTTCTACCGAACTTTTGTGAAGCCACTTTTCATTTGGGTCCATCTGCGAGATCAGTAGGTCCAATGTTAACATGTCGTGATCGCTGCAGAGTTTACTCATGATCTTTAGAGATTTAATTTGCCGATGCAAGTTCTCAGACATAAATATGTAGTCCATTATTGACGACGAGTCAGCTCGATGCCAGGTAGGTGCCGGAGGAATGTCTCCAAGAGTCTTTCCATTTAACATTTGAATTTTTCTCGCATCCGTCTCTTTCAACCATTCTTTGGATAGGAGCTTTTTGTCCATTTCCGCGGACTTAAAAAAGTCGATATTTAAGTCCCCACAGATCGTGATGTTGAACCATTCAATATTTTCTTTCAGACGGTCTAGTATTCTTGGAATCTGCTCTATATACTCAAGTGTTCCTGCTCTCTGATGATTCCAGTAGAGATTAAACATGGTTATTTCATCTGCAGCGTTGTTACTTGATGTCAGCCTTTCAATCGTGGTTTCTTGAATAAAAGGTGTATGGTTAGTTGACGATTTGATCCGAAAACCCAAAGCTCTTCTGGCTAAAATTAACAAGCCTGCCATCAGATGCCCTTTCTCTAGTTTTGTTGCCAGATTCAGACTAAAATTAACAAGCCTGCCATCAGATGCCCTTTCTCTAGTTTTGTTGCCAGATTCAGAGCCACTTCAAACTCAGTTGTCATTGGGACTATGCTTAACCAAGTTTCCTGTAAACAGGCTATCTGAAGACCGACCAGCCAGCCAGTTTGAGTTAAGTGCGTAAAGCCTTGCGTGTTCCAAGAGGCCACAATACACGCAATATGGCTGTTCACCACCTGCCATTATTGTTGGGATTTACTGTTAAGCGTCGCTGCCAACCAACACCAGTCGCTATTCTGATCCATTGCTTTGGCATATTTATCACTGGAGTCCAACGTGTTGCCAGGACCTTGTATTTTGATTCTTATTTTAGACTTGGAGACCTCTTGTACCTTCCTGTCGTCCTTTGGCATCACGCCTAAGCTCTTTGTTACAAACTGTATTTCATCAGGGTTAAGGCACACCTTCCATAACTTTTCAGGATTCCTTGTGGCTGCCAACTGAGAGCAAACACTGACCGAGCCGGTCGGAAGACGTAACCATATACTTTGGGTCCGGTAGGCTATCGTGCCAGGGTCATCCTTTTCACATGTCGTGATTTGTGTCACATAGTCCGCTTCCAACTTGTAGATGTCAAACCCCAGTGAAAAAAGTGCTATGTTGGCCACAAGAATGGTAGTAGTGATTAGAGACGAGTTCACATGAAGGACCACCTTGTCGTTCAGTTTTTCATCCGGAAACTCAATGATCCTTAAGTCACTGGACATTATAGCACGGAGACTCGTATATAGTCAAAAAGCCTAATAATGTTACCACGATTCAGAATCAACTTATCATTTGAGTCAAGCCACTCAATCATTACCTTAAAGACTGCCGTCTTGTTGTGTTCCATTCTAACATGGTTCCGCTTGAGTGGTTGAGATTGAAGCCCCAGCTCAATCTCAGTGCTCCTGAAATTTTTGTCAACAATTCGTGATACCCCTGATATAGTATTGACAGTTGTATGGTCGTCATCCCTGTTTTTACCTGTGACATGGGGGGTGAACAATTTTCCCTCCAAAGTCGCTCCTTGGGAATTTCTGCTTAGCTTCAGCTGCTTTTCATGAAATGTCACAAAGACTGGACTCGGTGGAGCACATGATTCACCACCCGAGACACTCGGTTCTTCAATAAGGCAACAAGCTCTTGCTGTTACAGCTACTTCCAACAGTGGAGATAACCCCCCCCCCGAATTGACATGCGATCTTATCCACCGACCCTTTACTTCTATCAGCTTTGTCATCAAGTTGGATGTTTATGATTCTTTGTGTTGCAGTTGCAGGCGTGCCAGACTCCGACTTGTTTTTAACACACTTCTCCAGCGTGACAGCTCCACATGCATTCTCTTGTTCTATGTCATCGTATGTAGAAATATTAAGAAGTTCAGCCGGTATATCATGGGAGGAACATGCCAAATCCACCACCTCAGGAAGTGAGGCAACAGCTTTCATCATGTCAGGTTGAGACCTGATACTGTTGGTCAAGGGTAGTACAACTGTAGGTTTGGTGGTATCGTTAGTCACAATCTGCACCACTTTTACATTCCTCAGAAATGTCCGCGCTACCTTTAATTTTTTTTTTTGGTAGGTTTTTTTTGGTTGTTTTTTTTAGTGGGGTTCAAATGTTCGGACTTTGGTTCCGAAAGATTCGTCAAAGTCTGGAGACCAGCAGCAAAAATTGGAAATACATTGGATTTCTCAACTATTATAGGGACCATGCTTTTCTTGTGAATTATCTGAGGTAACATGTTAGAAGCCATTGCTACTTGCTCGTCAACACCTAGTTGCCGCTTAAGTGCTCTGGCCTGTTCAAAGGCAGTATTGAAAGAAATTTCAACAATGTCGTCACACTCAGGTGAATCACGATGGGTTGTCCTTGTAAATTCGCTGGTAAAGTTTCACCACTTGTAGAGGACCTACATGCTGGAGCAGTTAGACCAGCATCCACAGAAGCCACAGTCGGTTTGTGGCGTTCTGTAACTAAAGTTGCAATTTCCGGGAGGGAACTTGCTAGGGTACTATGCTCTCCATTGGACTCATGATGAGCAACCTGTAGCTTCGCCTTTGTATGATCGAAAAAGGCAATTTCCTGATCTTTGTAGATATTCTGATGGTATCTCGTTGGATACCCCTGCTGTTCCTATACACTCGTGTTTAAATAATGAGAGAGCATCTCTCGCAACTTCTGAGAAAAGTTTTTTATCAATGGTGTCATTTTTCCTTTGATCACATAGCGATTTGTAAGTCACGTCGAGCCTTTTGATCCCTTTGTGGTGGTCATTAAAAGATTGCCCACATATTTGTTCCAAATGACCCACTTTTGAATTTAATAGAGCCACCAGTGTCGTGAGGTCTTTAGTTGATTCATTTAGGTTTTTGTATAATTTCATGAAAGGAACTAAAGAGATCGCCATTGAGGAAATTATCATGGATTGAAGCTCAATAGGAGATACAAACTCCTTAGCCTGAGACTCAGTGATTTGGTTCACTCACTGCGGACGACTCCTGTGCGGGGACACTCTTCTGCGCCTAATTTTTGGAAATGGGCGCTCTATAAATGATGAGTCGGGCGCATTCGGCATCACTAGACAGTTGTGAATTATTCCTGCACTGCTTAAAGGCTTTCGACCCCGCTCTTTTCGACGTGGTTGACCTTTTTTGGGAGTTCAACTGATTGTAGGATAAGTCGTGTACAGAGTCATCACTTAAGGCTTGTACCGAAGGCTTCATTCGTTTATAACATACATTAGACCATATGTCTTCGTTTGTTTCAGTCAGTTGTGTATTATGACGCCTCAAAGATGTTTTTTGCATAGGGTCTGAATGCAGCATAGTCGCTTTTTGGAAATTATTGGTACAAGCTTTGTTCATTGAAATTAAACGCGACATCAAGAGAGTCGTGACATGAATCCTTCTTTGTGTCCAGCCTTGATTCTTCATATGCAGCCATAACCTGCCCTGCAGCCTCAGCGTGTTGAGGTAAAATAGCATCATCTTCTATATCTAATAATACTACAGGAGTCAGGTGTGACAAGCAAAATACCTCGTCAGTGTGGACTACTTCAGAGAAACCTATCTACGTTGCATACCGGCAAACTTGCACTAATCGGTTCTACTAAGTTCTTTGCACTGAGCAGACTAAGATTAGTCCTTGCTAAATAAGGCAGTGCTTCCACAATGTCATTCAAAGCTACCAGTGTTCGTTCAGGCGTGTGCGCGTTAATATTACCATGTTTTACAGGGTTGTTTGCAACATTCAATCCCCACTGCCACTAGTTCGTCATTGGGCACTCCCCAAAGCTTGACAAGGGAGTCTCTCAAGCTGCAGATGACGTCAGCCCCGCTCCAGCCCCACAGGCAGCACCGCCTCCAGCACGCGACGACCCAACCCCCTTGCAGGAAGCACACATCGGCCCCCGAACGGCATCCAAACCCGACTCGACTGCAGCAGCAGCAACACTCGGCGGGTCACTGCACGCCACTCCAGCACACGGCGGCGACTTTTGATGCAAGTCGTTCATCCTAGAGTCTCCTAATGTTGAATTAGATTCCGGTTGTTGAATGAGGAAATCAGGATGAGGGTTGCCAGTATCAACGACCGTACATGCCCCAAAGCAAAGCCTGCATCCACCGCATCACACGGTCACGAAGAAACAGGCGGGGGGGTCACAGGAGTTATTATTTACAGGCACAACAACAGCATTGAGATTGATTGTGTCATGTCCATCAACAGTTGAACTGCATGAGAAATAGCGACTTACTTTGGTAGTATTTGATCATTGCACCGTTCCTCGTCCTTCAACACATTCACGTTTTATTTTAGCTCGAATCCTCAAAATAGGTGACACCAGCATAGACATAGTGGGAAGTAGGCCGTTTTTTTCACGACCAGGCGCCCACTCGCCAAACAGCTAAACAGCAGGTGACACAGCCCTTTCTCCCCAGGGTTTACGCCACAAGGGCATGCGAGGTGAAGGGTCTTTGTCCAGGTCCACTCGCCACAGCTAAACAGCAGGTAACACAGCCCTTTCTCCACAGGGATCACGCCACAAAGACGTGCGAGGCAGCCTTTTGTAGTTAGGTGACTGCAAGGCTGCAGGCCTTAAAGGCACACGCACCTCGATTTTGCAGGCACTCAGGAAGGGTCTTTGTCCAGGTCCACTCACCACAGCTAAACAGCAGGTAACACAGCCCTTTCTCCACAGGTCTTACGCCACAAGGGCGTGCGAGGCGGCCTTTTGTAGTCAGGTGAGTGCAAGGCTGCAGGCCTTAAAGGCACACGCACCTCGACTTTGCAGGCACTCAGGAAGGGTCTTTGTCCAGGTCCACTCGCCACAGCTAAACAGCAGGTAACACAGCCCTTTCTCCACAGGGCTTACGCCACAAGGGCATGCGAGGCGAAGGGTCTTTGTCCAGGTCCACTCGCCACAGATAAACAGCAGGTAACACAGCCCTTTCTCCACAGGGCTTACGCCACAAAGACATGCGAGGTAGCCTTTTGTAGTTAGGTGACCTCAAGGCTGCAGTCCTTAAAGGCACACACACCTCGACTTTGCAGGCACTCAGGAAGGGTCTTTGTCCAGGTCCACTCACCACAGCTAAACAGCAGGTAACACAGACCTTTCTCAACAGGGCTTACGCCACAAGGGCGTGCAAGGCGAAGGGTCTTTGTCCAGGTCCACTCACCACAGCTAAACAGCAGGTAACACAGCCCTTTCTCCACAGGGCTTACGCCACAAGGGCGTGCGATGCAGCCTTTTGTAGTCAGGTGACTGCAAGGCTGCAGTCCTTAAAGGTACACACACCTCGACTTTGCAGGCACTCAGAAAGGGTCTTTGTCCAGGTCCACTCGCCACAACTAAACAGCAGGTAACACAGCCCTTTCTCCACAGGGCTTACCATTTCTTTTCTGATAACAAGTTATGAGTCTCTAAAAATTGTTCATTACATGTTCTTAGCAGAAAATGGTCCGCCTTTTGTCTCTCCCTGGAGCTCAAGGAGTAGCCCCCACCTTTGGTAATCTTCTGCAAGCCAAGTTTATGACTTCTTCACACGTCCATTTCCTGGCCTGGAGAATCTGCCATTGTTCAGTCTCTGGCTGCAGACAAAAGTCTGTCCTACCCCACAATTATCATATGTCAGTGAGTATCTGCTGAGAGGAATGCCCTCCCCTTGGGGGAAACCTGTTTTTCCACTGCTTGCAGCCCAGCCAGGCTAATTTAAAACTTGTTGCATCAAATGACATAGATAAATTACTTTCTTAGATTTAAAACTGTGGGATCAAAAACAACTAAAATCTGTGTTTCTTTCAGCAACAATCCTCTTATATTTGCTAATCCGGCAGACTTTTAGTTTAGATAACTTTAAAGTCTAATCAGGAGAGCCCATTTGACAGAAACTGTCATTCACAGGTAGCCCAGTGTGCTGCACTCAGATTTTTGTCATTAGGTTAAATGAATTTTAGTGCCAAGCAAGATTTTGAGTGTTGAGAAATGTTGTGTGCAGGCATTTTGGAGTTTTAGCAGCAAAGTAAATGTCAATTACAGGCGAATTTTGGAGTTTGACTTGCAAAGCGGTGCTTTTCCCTCTGCACTCTATGCTTCTTGTCATGGAGCCCAATGGCACTTTTTCTGCAGCGTGTGCTCTGTTCCACCACACATGCACCATGGGTGGCAGGTTGTGCAGCCATCCTTTTGTGTGTTGAAAAATGCGGTTTTGGAGGTTTTTGCACACACAACGTTTTTTGCCGCCATTTTAATGTTTTGCACATCATAGATAGCAGAGTGAGGCCGCATAGTATAGCAAAGTGGGTCAATACATCCCACAGTATGAAGCTGAGCTGTTAAGACAATTTTCAATGTTGTAACCTCTAAGGCAGCCCAAAGATTGGTCTATCATTGGCCAATGTGCGAACAATCAATGCATGTGTGTTTAGTAGAGGAATGATGAGTACATATTTCAAAATTTGAGGAACTCCGTGTGTTCATGACAGTAAACTATAGGGAAAGTGCATCAGCGCCTACATCAATTAGCTGTCCAGCTACAGTGCATTTAGAGGTATTGACCTTTTGAAAGAGACCACGGTTTTCCAGATGCCCTTTTTCTAAAGTGGAATGAACTTGCACAGCTTTGTTGGTCAGAGAAGGTTTAGGGGTGAAATCAAAGTAGGTGATAAAGCTGAGGAAGCAATATATACAGAAGCCAATGAAGTGTATATTGCAAAATAAAGACATTTAATAGTTTTCTTTGGTAGAGCTGGATCTAAGAGAAGTTGGAAACATGGTCACCAGTACCAGTTATTTGTAGATCTCAAACAGTTCCTTTGTGAAGTACTCACAGTCTGAAATGCAACCCTGAAAGTGTACTTTTTTCAAGAGTTTAGTTGTAGCACTGATGATACATTCATGGAATTCAGTCTAACAATACAGTTGCTATTTCTTAATCAACCACTCATCCAGTTGTTTGTCACTAACTGGTGGTCCTTGGTGAAACAATAGTTTTTCTTCTGTTGTCTGGAAGTTTGGAAGGAGGTATTGAGAAAGGATTCAGTGAAAAGGGTATGTGAGAGAAGGGTCTTCCAAAGTGGCATAAGATTTTACTTTGTTTGTTGTTGGAAGGGTTGTCTTCATTTGGGTAGTGGTTTGGTGTTTGACTGTCTATGGCGATGCTGACTGCAATGATCAAATCAGAAGACAGTTGGAAGTAGCAGGGAAAAGAAAGAGCAATATGTTGAATCTGTGGATGTCTCACTGAGGTAGGTGCTCTGTGAAGATCAGAGTGTCCATGTACTCAGTAATGGTATAGAGCAATTGGATCCCCAAAGTAGGGCATCACTGGAAATATTAGGGCAGTATTATTCTTTAGAAACCTCATCATCACAGGAAACAGCCCTGTCCTGTGGGTCTAGGGAGATTAATCTCTGTTATCAGGAGGGAAGTGGTTCCAAAGAAACCTGATGTTTTAATTTCATGGGGGTGTCCTATGTTAGCTGCAATATTAGAGGAAGTGTTGGTTTTGCCAATGAATCCTTCTGTGCAGTGATGGGTTGCATACAGCAGGGAAGTTAATGTATGCAGCAATGCCATGTGCAGGTGTGGTAGAAAATTCAATAGAGAGAAACATAATAATGCAAGGCTTGGATGCCACCAGATGGAGGTGTGGTGGGTTCATCCCTATTTTCTTAGTTGTGTTTAAGGCCGTAGATGCAGTAGTCAAATCCAATCGGTGTACCATGGTTATCATGGTTACCCTGTATTATTATCACTAATGTAAAGTAACTACTTACTGTAATGAAGGTGTAATTGCTGTCAATTGAAATTGTAGAGGGATTGAGATCACTCCGATGTAAGGTAATTTTGAGATTACATAGGCTTGTTTGAAGGATTAGTCCAATTCACCAATCTCTGGCGAGTAGAATAAGAGGTAATGTATTAAATCAACTAAACAAAGTTGTCTGCTAGAAACATTTGTGTTGTGTCTTACCACATTGTTAGTCTTGCACCATCTGCAAAACTAGTAGGGCTAACTTTGGTAAACTGTCCTTGGATACATAAAATGTGGTCATTTGAATAGGATAGAGAAGTGGATGTATCAGGATTCCAGAGCACATGGGAACCAAGACTTGTAAAGGGGCATCCCTGAAGGCATGTGTTTGGTAGGCATAGTTTGAGTTTAAGTAGGGTTTAGCGATACTGCTAATCCTGTAAAACATGAAATATACCTTTATTTTTCGCTAGCACTATTTGTTCATAATTACAAATATACTGTTCCAAACCCTAATGAACACCAGTTGAACATCCAGCCTCACTTTGGAATGTGTCCACACCTGCAACAATAACATGAAATACATGATTGATTACATTTGGAAACATTAAACTTGTTGCATCCTGTGTGAAATTGAAATCAATGGCGTACACCCTCAATCTTGTTCATCCTCTACACTTCTCTGTAAGAAAGTATCTATTTCCTCTGCTGAACATCTTTGGAAAGAAACAACCACATCGGCCAGATTACAGAAGTTTTGCAGTGGTGCAAGTGTAAAATTGCATGGTATTATCAGTAGGGTAAAGTTTGCCCTATTTCTAAAAACTGCAGCATATTAGAAAACCATTGCAGCATACCAATTCTAGTTTGTCATGTTATAAGCACCTGGACAAAAATTGGCCATGTACAAAAACGATGCATTTTCACTACATGTTTGCACCTGGGCAAAGTTTGACATAGTGCTAATACGGAATTGTATTAGAACTAGGGAAAACCTTTCCCTGGTACAAAGATGCATTGAAATTGTATATTTTTTGCACTGTGGCAATTTATGCCCTGGCGCTTATTTCAGGTCAAACTACACCTGCCATGCTGCAATGGTTTTCTATTATATCCCAGTCTTTTTAGAAATAGGGCAAACTTTGCCTTAGTTTTAATATCGTACAGCTTTACCTTTGCACCTGTGCAAAGTTTCTGTAACTTGGCCACAGGTAGGCTGAGGTTAATGTTAAAGGACATTTGTACCGCGCACTATCACCACTGGAGTGGTCCCCTGGCACTCTGGCAGCTCTGAAAGAGGGGAAAGGGAGGGTGAGTTAGTGGGGGGAAAAACTAGAAAAGTGCAAGAGAGCAGTGATGTGCTGTTGGTGGCCTCGGCCGGTGGGTCTATTGGCTGGGCCTGGGGTGCTTGCGGCCGGTAGTCATTGTGTACTGTTGTGTGGGTCTATGTGTGTTTTTTATTTTGTTGTTGCAATGTAGTGAAGTCTGTGTGGTTTGTTGTGCTGTGGGTCTGTGGTTGTGTTTGGTTTGGAGTTTGAGAGGTTTATGCAGAGGGGTAAAATTGTTAGTGGATTGGTTAGTTGGCATTTTTGTCTCGAGGTGGGGCGCTGGGTTTGCGTAATCTCCCCAGCTGGAGTCTGGGGGCATTTCTGCGCCTCTGTCCTGATCTGGGCTTGTCCGGTATTCACAGTCCCTTTCCCATCTGGCATCCACTTCCATCAACTTCTTTCATAACCTTACCTGCCTTCCTTTTCCACTCATATGGCCAGTGTACCTGCTAAAGTCCATAACTCAGTTCAAGTGTGGTGATTGCTAACCTATAGCCAACTCTATAACAGTGTGGTACCTGGTAGCAATTATGGGGCGAGTGAGGATGTTGGCTGGAAATTGGGATGTTCATGGACCAATCACGATTAGCCTATTGTTACATTTATTTGTGTTGTAAAATTGGTTCTCAACTGGAAATAGGTTGTTGTCCTTATTGTTGATGAAAATATTTACACATCAATATACAGTGCCCAGTGGAGATTCACATATGTGCCCCTGCATTTTTTGTATGGATATGTTACCATCAGAATGTTTTTGGGTGATATCGCATTTACTTAGTAATTTAGGAAAAGTGGACTTCAGATTATTCAAGGCTCCAGAGCAGAATTGCTTGTGTATTCATGTTGAAATGGGATTACTAAGTCTATATTGGTCATTGCTTAAAGTGCAAACATCTAATGTCCATGTGAAATTCAAACAGACAGTTCAGGAAATACATTTGAGGTACATTTTGTGACTTTGGGTAACCTAAGTGTGGATACTGTCTATATACATGCAGAAACATGAACATGCTAAACAAACAGTGACAAATGCAAGTGTTTTGAGTTTTGTATAGACATCCTATACCGATTTACAATGTGTGGTCCTGGAAAGAAAACAATGAGCCACTACTTCAATTAGGCAAACAAAGTAATGTATTTGCTTATTTACAAGCTTTTGTGGTATTTCACCAGTTCATCAGGCAGGGGTTATGGCTTAAATAGCCCCTCTTGGAAATCCTGTGTTCTTTATGTGTGCCTATCTGTGTACCGATTTGTAATTTTACTCAGACTAGCATGTATTAGTCCAACACACATTGCAGTCTAAATGGTACACTGTGTTAAGAGAGGTATAGTGTCAGTCATAGCAGGTGCAGTCTAGTTGAAACTCAGTATGTCAGGCCGGTCCCTTTGCACGATCAGTGTTGGCAAAATCATCCACACACAGACTTGTGCCTCTAGAAGGTCGAAAGAGGGGAGGCATAGCCAGTCATGTGTAAGGACTATGACTAGTGTGGTAAGTTTGTGTCAAATTCCATAAGGATGGTGTTTCATCAAAATCATGAGGAAAGGGTGTAGTTTAACTTGAGGTAGGGGCCCTGACAAGTCTCTGTGGAGATTTGGGATGTGGCATTTTGAGGGCGGACCCGGAGGGGTTGGATGGAGTTTGGCAACACATCATTGCTTTAAAGAGGGTGGCGGGCCTGGTGCACTGTTGGATGCCTGTCAACAGCTTTGAAAAAAATGATGGGAAGTGTCAGGTCTGGATGTTGTGATCCCAGCATCGCTTAGGGATAGTGACGAATGAAACTGTGATGTCCTTTCAAGCCCCATGACAGTGTATTGAAAATGTGCATGCATTTGGATTCATGGTCTTCCTGGCTTTGTCAGCCCTGAAATTATGCTAGAAAACAGCAGGTTTGAGATCATTAAGGGTAGTATTAAGGGTAGTATTAAGGGTAGTATTAGCTTCCAAAAAATGCTCAACAACTTGACACTCATTTGTGCATCGCTTGGCACGCTGACATTGGAGGTTCATGCATTTATTTAGTGGTTGACCAGTTCCCCTACATACCAGACACCCCCCCCCCCCAAGGCATTTCATGCACATAATCAAGCAAACAATATTGCTGGATGCCCATGTAAATCAACCTATAATATTGTTGTCCTGTCCTGTGTGGGGTATTGTGATTGTGCATAAAATGTTGCTAAGTGGGTATTTTAGACATCTTTTCTTTCTAAAAGGCATGGTTCTATTATCTGTGCTATTCTTCTGTATTTCTCTTCTTGCCATCATTCCCTTCAGATTGGCTGGTTGTCTGAAAGCAAGTAAAGCCATCTCAGGGAAAACTTCTCCCAGAAAGAGAATTGCCTTTTTCTCCCAGGGCAGTGTGACTTTATACATACTTTAATCAAAGCAAGACAGACCTTTCTCAAGACGGCCAACAACTACATACCTGGTTTCACCCTTGCTTGGGATCATCAGTGTAGTATAGTCTGACATTCTTGTCGTTGGAGCATTGAGGCTTATTAAACAAATACCAGTACAGTTAAGGTGGGTTTCAAGAAAAACTTCCAGAAAAAAACCTTCCACCTAATGGTATATTCAGCCTGGTTCTCACTCCTCTTCCACAAAAGCACCTCTAAAATTCTGAAGGGAAATCCTACTCACATGGATTGTGAGCATCTACAGAAAAGAAGAATAATGGTACCTCCAATTCACCAATATCCTCGACACCTAGAGAATGTTTTCTGTGCAGAGACTTGACCCATAGAAAGGGAGATCTGGCCTTCAGCAAACTCAACCAGGTTGTAGTCACCGCTTGTCTTGTGTAAGAGACCATAGTCAATGTGGGTTTACACGCAGATTAATTCCCACTAGGCAAGGGAGTGGACAAATCTTCTTGCTCATTTGAAGGGGTAGCAATACTGGATCCCCAGGCAAGACCACAGTTCCTTTGAATGCTCAAATATTTTTGAAGCATTGCTAGGAACCAGTCATACATACTGGAGCATGTCTTCATAAATGGTAACGAAGTACCACCCTTTGTGGCATGGTTGGTAGTGTTCCATCTGTCAGGTGAAAATGAGTGCAGGATGAGAAATATGTCCATGGCCCACACTGCAATGTCAGAGGATTTCATGAAGTCAAACTGTGCAGCAGTCAAAGACTCCATTCCAATACGCCATTGCTTAGGTCATGAAGGTCCGGAAAGCAGCCAGAGATGAGGCCTTATGCCTGGGACTCTCCATGATGGAGAAACCGAGGGACCAGTCAAATTGGTAGCTCCCAGTCCAAATCCAAAATCCACTGGGTCGCCTGTCTTTACAGAAGGATCAGCAGTCACAAAACTGTCTACTGTAGTAGAAAAGGACATTATGGGCCAATGGGGTTGACTAGTAGGTTAGAGAAAAGAAACCTGAGATGGAGAACAGGGTGGTTTCAGAACTGAGGGTTCTGCCAGATTTCAGTAGGTTTTCTGCAATTGGAGGCTCAAGTGAGGCTGACCTTTAGCAGCCGCAGAGAGACTATTCTACTCTGGCAGGTCTATGAAAGCAGGAAGAGGAGCGAGCTCAGTGTGAGGCACTTAAATTGCTCAAGGGTTACTGGACGAAATGTCTCCTGTACAGAGAGGCCAAGGATTTTGAGGCAGGCTGCAACCAGAGATTGATTTTTCCACATTGTGTCAGGAGGTTCCTACTAGTATTTCTTGATGACATTCTTTTGGCTTGTCACTACAGAGTGACCATTATATCAGGCAGATTGTCAGCTCATTTTTACTGACCCCAAATGGGTGTAACAATAAAGAAATGTGTGCAATCCAGTCCTATATGCCAATCTTCTGTTAAGTCGGGCTGGGAAATCAATGCTCCCTTATGTCCTTAGCATTTGTTATTTGGTTCAAGGGGATAGGTAGGAATATGATAGGTCCTTTAGTTCTCCAAACCACTTCAGAAAAATGGTAAATTTTAGTGATGGTGGTCCATGCCACATTGTAGGCTGAGGCAGTCTCCTTGAACAGCATCAACGCCTTGAGGTAACAAAGTCTCTTATTGTGATATTCTCTTCTGTGGGTTTTCCAAAGGAAGTACGGTCTAATAGGGGACTCAACTTCATATCTGCATATGAGATAAAATCAATGCAGGTCAAGTGTGGAGTTTTATTGAGTATGGACCTAGCTTCGAGAAGCAAAGGAGTGATTCACAACCCATGCAGTGAAGTAAATGGTGAGGGAAGCAGAGTTACAAGGGAGCTAACATTGGGGGACGGTAAGGGTGTGCAATTTGGCAGCAAGGGATTGACAAGCAACCAGGGGAGGAAGCATTGTGGATCTGATCACCCAATCTCAGGTAGGATGGGGAGTGGAGGGTGTACTGACCTAGGAGTTGGGGAGGAGCCATTCTTTCAAAAGGAGGGTCTCCTTCCTTAAATGTAGAAGTGATTTGGTGAGTCTGATGTTGACGGGGAGGAGGATCGGTGGAGTGACTTGCAAGTTCACTACAGCCTTCTATCCCCAAGCTGTTGAAGGTGTGGAGAGATTTAACAAGACTCTGAAAAACATGATTGGTGTCTTGGAAGAGCACCTGAGGAGAATGTGGGGTTTTATCCTGCCATGCCTTCTGGTACCGACGGGAGTGCAACAGAAAGAAGAGGTGTTCAGAGCCTTTGAACTTGTGTTTTGGCCACCCTGTGAGGTGCCCACAATTCAAGTGATTAATAGTGGGGTGTGTATCCCCTGAAGTTCTAACCATGACAGAGTAGATTATGTGCTTTGGTTGAGTCCAAAGTTAGCTGGTACATGGAATAGTCACAGAACAATGTGAAGTCTATTCAAGAATTGTGAAGCATTTGCATGATCAGAAAGCAACTACACTCTGTTCAGTTAGTCTGGATAGTGAAAACTGTGAAGCACATCATAATTTAGGATAAATGGGCCGAGCGTTACACAGTACTTCACATGATCAGTGAGATTAACTACATTATTGACAAGAAGGCACCTAGGCAAACAAAGAGATACCTTCATGCCAACCGACCAAAACCTCATTACAGTGGGTATAAATTGGTTCTGGCTGTGGGTACAGAAAGTGAGTCCTAGGAGGTTGCTTTTCCCCTCCCAGACCTGCTACACAAAGAAGCTACAGATGTGTCTAAAGAGGGGTGCAAATATCCTCTGACCTAAGACAACAGAAGCTGCAAGACTGTCAGTGGCTGCAAGGCCAGTTTGCAGGGTTGTTTTCATTGACTCCAGGTCAAATAGACTGACGTATCCATAACATTGACAGAGGAGACATGAAGTCATTGAAGATCAAAATTCACTGGATGATGACAAGATTAGGGGGACCATCAAGGAGGAAGTCTCCAAGTTGTTGTTCATGGGTGTTGATTATCGGTGTGATTGAGCATTCCCATAGTGCATTGGCTACCCAGGGCTGTGGTTACCTAAAAGGTCTAGCAGTGGAAAAACTGAAGTCCAATTATCTGTGCATTACAGTTGGCTCAGCTTATAGACATTCACCCTGTGCCCATAGAAGACAAACACATTGGTAAATAAGTGCATTAGCACCTTTCACCTATCCACCAAGTATTGGATTGAGTAAAAAAGCAAAAGAAAGGTCTACATTTTCAACTCTATAAAGGCACTTGATGGTTATGGTAATTCCTTTTGGATTAAAAAATGCCCTTCCACTTTACGGAGGACGGTGAACTAGGTCCTGTTGGGACTGAAAGACTTCAGCATTGCCTATTTAGCAGTAACCATTCACAACAGGGAAACACATCTTTTCCAGTTTAAGCAGGAATTGCAGGCCATTCAGAATGCTGTATTGACAATGAAGTAATTGAAGTGCCAGATAGTGCAGGGTACTTTGACATAATTAGGACATCAAGTGGGTGGTTGTAAGAAACATCCTCTGAAGGCCAAAGTGTAAATGGTCCAAGGTTGGGACATTCCTACCACTCACGCCTAGGTGAAGGCATTCCTTGGTCACACTGGGTTTACCGGTCCTTCATCAAGGGGCATGCGATCATTGCCCTTCCCTTTAATGACATGACATCTCAAAAATGTCAAGTACATGCAATTAGAGGTCTGCTTGCCAAGCAGCATCACAGAACCTAAAATATGGTGTGTGCATGGTCCCTATTCTACAGATCCCAGACTATGGACAGGACTTCATAATTCCGACAACTGCCTGTGAATTTGGAATTTGACAGTATTTCCACAGAAAAACTCTGAAGAGATAGAACAGTTTATTGCCTACATTAGCAAGCAGCTGAAAAAAGAGACACAAACTGCACTATCATTCAGAAAGTGGCATTTGCTGTGGTGTGGGCTGTCTGAAAACTGAAACCCTCACTTTTTGGGTCTCACATTACTGCCCAGATGGACCGCAGGCCTCTCAGGTGGTTAATGGCCATGCAAGGGAAGAATCCATTATTTTTGTGATGCGCCATATATTTACTGGGAATAAAAAAGGACATCCATCATGAGTCTTGTTCTCAGCACTCCAACTGCAGATGGCCTCAGTATCTATATTTGCCTCGACAATGAGCCAGACATATTGATGGATTTTGCTCACCAGATATTGGCTGGGGAGTTTGGGACAGAATGGCATCTGCAAGGCTGTGCAATTGTGAGATTCATTTTATTTGTACTATGCAAAATGATGCTGGGTTTCTTTCTCAGGCATAAACAGAGCTCACTTTTCAAATGATCCATGTACACATTTATAGTTCACGCATAGCCACTTTACTGGGCCTTGCATACCGACACAACAGTAGCTGAAATGTGATTTGAAAACATGGTAGTTACAGAGGGCCTCATTAGGACCCAGGCGGATTTCGCGGTGCTAAATGCACCGCGAAGCACGGCGGAAAGCCGTCGATAGCGCCATGGGGGTTGGCGGATTTACCGCCCCATTCCGACCTCGGCGGAGCGGTAAATCCCCAATCCCCATTCTGCCCTTCCCCATTCCCATTCTTGCCCCATAGGGTATAATGGGAGTGGGGAAGGAGTTAATTACGCCACCGTAAAATACGGTGGCGTAATTAACAACGAGGTCCCGTAGCGCCATGGTTTTCTCCGCCTGGTAAAACCAGGCGGAGAAAACCTCCATGGCGCTAAGGGAACTCGTAGTACGGCGGACGGGTCCGCCGCGATTAGCGCTGGCGGAAACCCACTCCGCCTGGGTCCTAATGAGGCCCAGTGTATTCCTGAAACAGTCTGCTGGAATCAGATTAATTCCAACAGCCATGGGCTACCTTCAACAATACTCCACATCTTCATTGCCTGGTTGCAAAAGGTCAGTTATATATAAATATAAAACTATATCAAAGGTTCACCCACATTAGTTGCTGGGCCTGGACCAGGAAGTTTGTTTCTTCTCTGCTGGAAGGCTAGACTGGATCCTGAGAGTAACAATGAGGGTTGTGAGCTTCTATGGCACCTCTGCCAACACAATGGGGAAGTCACGCCATGTAGACAATTACTGCAGTCATTCTGATCTCAGGCAGTTGGTACAGGCGGGTCATATAGTGTAGATTGGGCACTAACACCACAAAGAATAATTCTTGTTAAAATATTAACGATTAGCCTTGTAAAGAAGTCTTCAATTGGACCATCTCCTCTGGGAAAATAGTTTTCTTTATAAAAGAGTTATTTGTGGATATGTGTGTGTGTGTCTATTTGAAATGTTCAGCATAATTACCAACATGCTACAAACCTGAAATTTGGCATGTGGGTAAGTTCCATGGTGTAGACAATGTAAAAAGTATAAAATGTAAATGTTTATATTTTCTTTTTTAAGCATGTTTTAAGCAGCCTGCAATGCTTTGGAATGTGTGTGTCTGCTCGAAATGTTCAGCATACTTCCCAACATGCTGCAAACCAGAAATTGGCATGTGGGTGGGTTTCATGGTGGAGACAATGTAAAACGTATATAATATAAATGTACCTTTGTCTATTTTTCTGTTTTATTAGTATGTATTACTGTGCCAAGCACGAGTACAACTTCTAGTAACAATATAAGAGGGTGAGAGAGCCCATACTTTACATTTCTTGAAATCATCTGCATGGAACCATCTTGTTGGAGCCTATAACAATATATCACTGGACACAAGTTGGGGTAAATACTGACTAATGCACCCAGGCAATGGAGGATCAAGATAAGGAGTTACGAGGAGGGTGCTGGCCGTTATAACAACTTTATGGGATCACTTTAAGTGATCTTCTGTTTAAAAGACTTGAGTGCTGCTAGATCAGGTAGACAGCAATCCAAGGACCAAAAGAAGATACCTTTGGTTATCTCTGCAATTTCAAGTCTATTCAAACAGACGCAAGCACACAAAACAGCTTTGAACACCTTCAATCTGCGATGACACAAAAATCTCCTGCCTGTCGCAAGCTTCTTTGAGCCTTGAGCCATTGTCGCTTGTCAAACTTGATCACCTTATAGGGCCTGGTCAAGCAACCTTGCCACTGAAGTCAAATCAATACTTTTCTGAATTAAGACCTGTTGAGCCTCTGAACTACGCTGATTTAAGCATCACTTACCTGACGCAAGCTTCCTCGAGCTGAGTCCCATCAAATCAGGACAGCATCTCAATCCCTACTCAACAGACCAAAAGCATCCAGAAACCTGGCGTGATAGTGTGAAGCTCCTGAAAGAAGACACAAAGTAGAAATCAGTGGTTCTGTCGCCCTTGCCTTGTTTTATGGGCCCCAGTGACATTTAATACCCCATTGTATGCCTCAAAAACCTACCAGTGGACGTGTTTCACTTTTCTATAAGACTGCTTGCATGCATATCACTGTTTCTCAATACGTCAGTGTGCCATGATCTCCAAGGTCTGCATTCATTATGTATTTCGTTGCAGTGGGGGGTTGTTAGTGTTTCCAATAGTTTGTCTCTCCTTTTCATTTAATCAAAGTCTTATTTTTAGAGCACCTTCATTGTACATGTCTTTTATTTTGTTAGCTACTGTACTACTGCTGTTATGGATGCTTCCACGCTGGCTCCCACCCTATTAAAGAGTACAGCCTCTCATGGCTTAAAGAGGGGAAGGAGGTCAACGAGTCATGTTGTGCTTGGTTCATCTTTACGACTGAGAGTACTGCTCTTCTAGTAGCAGTGTAGGGCTGAGTAGGAGTTTATAAACCACTACTCTTCCTTGTACTCCTGCACAGAAGTAATCATGTTGTCAAAATGTCATTTTAGAGATCCAATTGTAGACCCTTGCCATTAGCGAAGTATGCTGTTGAGGAATGACACCTTAAAAGATTGATTCTGGGAAGCTGGGAATGTGGGTAAAAGTAGTCCTAAATATCAGCCAAGTACATTGATGTGGAATGAAGCCTTAAAAGATTTATTTAGGGAAGTTTGAAATTAACATAAAAGTAGACATACTCTAGATAGCACACAAACCTCTTTAGGGTGGCATTTCAGTGGTCCAAAAAGTAGTCCCTCACTACTGGTACTGTCTACTCTCTGTGAAATGATACTTTCGAAGTGTGATATTGTAGAGGTTTGTACTTTGCATGTTTAATGAGGAGGCAGTGTCATAAAAATAATATCAACTTCCTCCAAACTTATCAGACAAACCATACTCCTATATGGACCTTGGTGCTGTGTCTATAAAAGAAAACAAGCCAAAGTCACCTCACATGTCAGGGAACAAGCAGAATCAAATAGGTGCAACGCAGGGTGCACATCTCAAAGTGGTACAATCAAGCAGAGCACTGTGAGACGCGGTACATGTTTCTAGCATCTTCCTAGAAATAGCTATTTTTATATTATTTGAAAATGACTGGGCGATCAAAAGGAGCCCACACCTTCAACACATATGCCATACCCCTGGTTTTTAGAACTGGCTTCAAAACTACATGAGCACAACTTTGAAAATGTTTATGGTTTTGGTATGCTGGACCTAAACCTTTTCTCATATTAAATGTCCCCATTGCATCCCTTTCACACCTGGAATCCAGGACATGGACATAAAGGTATGCTTCTCTTCCCCTCTTGTGTCCACCTCATTCATATTGTGCAGAGTGCACTCTGAGATCTGTCACTACAGACAACTGGATGGGCTGGGATGTTTCCACATGAAGGTCTGACAGATTATGGTAATACCTAAACATACAAATACATCCTTACTTCAAGTGTATTCTGGAGCACAAATTTGGCCCACTTGCCACCACACACTAATGCATTTCAGTATTCCTTAAAAGTGCAAGTAACTACTTGCAGAGGTAATATGCTTTTTCTTAGGGTCATTAGTTTGCATCCCTTTTCCTGATTAGTCATACTCTTGGATCACTCTTTATTGACACTAGAGTCATGCACACTATCACAAGTCCCAGAAGTTACCCTCAAAGGCTATATGCATGTTCTTAGTGTCATTATGTGTTAGCCTTCTATCTGATTAGCAGTATGCTTTGATCACTCTTAACTCTACAGTCATGCAAACTATCACAATATCCAGCCCTACCTGCCATCCCCTCAATTATTTGGACACATTTTTCAAGTTTATTGAACTCGCCTACCGCCTTTTTCCTTACTCTCCTTTGATGCTCTTTTCCATTTTTCTGCAGCAGACATTCTGGATAACCCATGCAGGATATTCTACTTTATGGCCAAGCCGTAGTGTTGTTAGAGCACTACACTGGTGACTTGCACTATGTAAATAACGTGGTCTCCCTCTCACTGTGCTTAGAGAGGCATCAGCTTCACCTCACTGATGATCCCCAACAAGGGTGAAACACGTGTATGGGGTTGCTGGTGGTACTCTCGTTCAGATTGGAATTGCCATTG
Source organism: Ambystoma mexicanum (assembly GCF_040938575.1). Lineage (NCBI taxonomy): Eukaryota > Metazoa > Chordata > Amphibia > Caudata > Ambystomatidae > Ambystoma > Ambystoma mexicanum. Next base: position 621,838,991 of record NC_090937.1, read on the forward strand.
TATTTCGGTGCTGGACTGCCCCTGGGCAGGACAAAGACTGATATGCAAATGTATATTTCCCATCTGTGAAAGGCACAGTGAGTAAAAGCAGTGGCTGCGAACTCTCAAGTGGTTAATAACCACTGAACAGGTTATCATGTCTGTTCTTGCGAGAGAGGGGCGCCCGCTACCTTTGTAAAACTATTTTTTAAGGAACCTGGGATTGGTAACCCTAGGTCTCCTGGGGGCAACCAGACGTGGTCTCCCTCTCACTGTGCTTAGAGAGGCATCAGCTTCACCTCACTGATGATCCCCAACAAGGGTGAAACACGTGTATGGGGTTGCTGGTGGTACTCTCGTTCAGATTGGAATTGCCATTGTATTTCGGTGCTGGACTGCCCCTGGGCAGGACAAAGACTGATATGCAAATGAATATTTCCCATCTGTGAAAGGCACAGTGAGTAAAAGCAGTGGCTGCGAACTCTCAAGTGGTTAATAACCACTGAACAGGTTATCATGTCTGTTCTTGCGAGAGAGGGGCGCCCGCTACCTTTGTAAAACTAATACCTAAACATACAAATACATCCTTACTTCAAGTGTATTCTGGAGCACAAATTTGGCCCACTTGCCACCACACACTAATGCATTTCAGTATTCCTGAAAAGTGCAAGTAACTACTTGCAGAGGTAATATGCTTTTTCTTAGGGTCATTAGTTTGCATCCCTTTTCCTGATTAGTCATACTCTTGGATCACTCTTTATTGACACTAGAGTCATGCACACTATCACAAGTCCCAGAAGTTACCCTCAAAGGCTATATGCATGTTCTTAGTGTCATTATGTGTTAGCCTTCTATCTGATTAGCAGTATGCTTTGATCACTCTTAACTCTACAGTCATGCAAACTATCACAATATCCAGCCCTACCTGCCATCCCCTCAATTATTTGGACACATTTTTCAAGTTTATTGAACTCGCCTACCGCCTTTTTCCTTACTCTCCTTTGATGCTCTTTTCCATTTTTCTGCAGCAGACATTCTGGATAACCCATGCAGGATATTCTACTTTATGGCCAAGCGTTAGTGTTGTTAGAGCACTACACTGGTGACTTGCACTATGTAAATAACTGCTAGCATAACATAACATAACAGAAGGAAGCCTAGAAAAAATGCCCTGCGCGCATATTCGACAAGTGACATTAATTTGTCAGACCCAAACAATAATTGTTAGATCTTTAGTGTGTTACATTTTAGGCAGCTATGCCAAATGCCGCCATCCTAAAGCTATCATCTTTCTTCAAAACGCTTTAAGTGTGCAGCATTATTACTGGGTAAAACACAAATCCCTTGATCTCAAGGGCCGACGGAAGCAGCACTTCTGCCCAATATTAACTTCACCTCCCTCCTACCAAGGGAGGTTAAAGAGCAACCCAATTTAAATACTAATGTTACAGCTGCAATACAGAGATGTGAATATGCCTAGTGGACATAATTCTCCTTGGTGGATTGTCTACACCTAGAGGTGGACTGTGACCTTGGGGCTGGAAGTGGAATGCCCAGTGACAGAGGCGTTGCTAGGGGGGGCTGAGGGGGCTATAGCCCCAGGTCTTTTGGTTGTATCCCCGGATAGAAGCTCAGGGGTTACAACCAAAAAGGCTAGCTAGCCCCCAGTCCCGACACTTCCAAAATTAGCATAGCCCCGCTCTTTTCCAGACCTAGCAACACCCCTACCCACCGATCCCCCTTTTGGTACTTGCTTCTGTGTGGTTGTGCATGTAAAGTTAGAAGTTGCTTCTCCGAGGTGTCCCAAGGAAACAAGGGCTGGATGTGGGGTAACGCGACCTCTAAGCTGGCAGTGGTGGTAGCAGTGCTTCGGATACCCAATACCTACTGCGATTCTCTTGTAAATCGACAGCCAGCAGGAAGGGGAGGAGCAGCGAGCAGAGGCTCAGCCTGTCAGTCTTCAAGTGGCCTTGCCCTTTGCCCCTTGACTCGGTATCCTCCTTCCACCAAAGACTACATTGATGCCAGAGGTTAACATAAATGTGTTGTTCATATTTGTAAAGCTGAACAAGTGTTTTCAGTTTGCAAAGACAAAATGTAAGTGTGTCAGCTGGGTCCAAAGTCTTGTTCAGTTTGGTATACAGCCACATGAACATATGTAAGGAAAAGAAGTTAAAAGTCTTACTTAAAGAAAACATTGAAATGACTTTGTTCTCACTTCGAAGATTGTGGGTAATTAGAAGTACATTTACCCCCCTTGGTGCCCAACCGGGGCGGGAGCATTACCATGACGCCTTTATGAGAATATAGAAAGAATAGCCAATAAAGAGAATCTGAGCGTGTGACCATATAGCATATCTGAGGCATAGTACATGTAAAGCAGGCATTTAAATAAAAACGTAATACAACAATTGTGATTGAGTTAGTCATTGAAGCAATCATGACCCAAATGGAATCATATTTTTTTGAGAATGGTATTTTACCATTAACAGAACATCCTAATTTAGTCCACATTATTTATTGAATTCCATTTTATATAACTGTAAACGTGTGTATTTGTTCAATAATAAAATGAACATTTCGTACTCTAAAAGCTTTTCGAAAATAACATGAATCAAGCAAAGTACGCCTAAATCAGGTTTTTACATAAAACACGTAATACAACAATTATGATTCGGTTATTCGTGGAAGTAATCATGACCCCAAAAGAATCAAATAATTAAATGAACATGTCATGCTGCAAAACCTTTTTAGAAAAAGAAATTCACAAAGGTTTATATAGTTGTGACCACTTTCAGCTAAGCCTGGAGAACTTAAGCCGCTCTTAAGCGGCCCCTCAAGAAATGTTAATAAAAGTAATCACTTATGCTGCTGCCAAAGCATGCACGGTACTAAAGCAGGATTTGGCTTTTGAGGGTTGTATTCAGTCATGAGTACAAGAACATGGCCTCATGATAACCTCTGAATTCTGTCCAAAATTGTAATGTTCAGTTAGAGTGCGCTGTGCACCCCTATACGCCCATTTTAAAATGTCTTGAAGTTAAGGAACGCCAGGTAATCATTTAAAACAAATGCCTGAAACATGCTTCCCAGCACTAAAGTAAAGTTCACTGTCCACAACACACACTCACACACACCTGCAACCTACTGCAAAGCGTAAACAAGCACCCTCAAAGCTTCCCGGTGTGTTGTTATAGTAAAGCGGTTCCATGTGATGATTAGACGTCTGGGTCATGCGTCCCCATGTACAAGACTGCGCAAAGGGCTTATTACTAAACGTCGGACGTTTTCAGCAGAGACGAGATGGACGGAATAGGCATTACATCACATCTCACCCTCGGCCATTTCGTGCCAGTAAAATTCGCATTGGTGTGAAGTGCGAGATACGTCCGGCACTTCAAATGGGACAACAACTTCACGTGTTGGGTATTTTAAAGGGATTGGTGCAGCACATCTGTGGAAGTTTACAATATGCTAATAAGCCAGTCCCGTTGGTGGCACGCTCAGTTTAAAGTTCTACCCATGCTCCTCTATTTTTTTTTTAAAACACCCCTTTCCTTCTCTTCAACATTCATTTTAAACACCCCTTATTCTCGAGTCTGCAAACATTTACAACACCCTAATGCTTGAAAAAGTCTTGCCTCTGCAAGGCAACCAGGCACCTCTGTGTATTGCCCTACTTTTCATCACATCACAGAATTGTTTTATACAAGCACCTTCTGAATAAAATGTGCACGTGTGGTTGCCTTACACTGTTTCAGGCGTATGCGGTGCAGCCATTTACTGTGAAGAATAGGCATAAGGAGGGGCTTTGGAACACATATGGCCCCTTACCAGTGAGCTGTGACTTGTCAAGGAAAGGGGTCGTTAGCATTCTCCAATTCAGACGTGTCTGCCCAACCCAGTAATACAAGATTGGACATCAAAGAAACAGACTTGGCGAATGACCTAGGACATGTGAAGCCCAGCTATGGCTTTTACCATAGCTTGGCTTTGTTACATTAAAGCCCTCGTCCATGCCAACCTGCATTATGCAAAAACACAACCCTTTTGTTAGGATTTCAAGGAGGCGGACCTCTGCATTTTACACATCGAAAACACAGCCTTTCCCCAATTTCTGGGGACGAGGATGCGTACCACACAACAGTTTAAGTGCCACCCCCGGGGAGCCAGTACAGCTGCAATATTTTGAGAGGTAATGTATCGGACTTATCAATAGAGCCGCCATGCGAATGGTGGAGCAGAACCAGGATTTGAGCATTGGGTATGTTATTGATTGGTGGGCTCTAGTAGAGCTTTCATGCAGGCGTATTGTATGGGTGTCATTGCGAGTTCGCCGATATTCCAAAGGTAAGTACTGCATTTGTAATTGTTGGTACTGCATGCAGTAATTTGAAGAACACCTCTTGTTTACGAGAAGGAGGAGCACACAACAAACTAGATGGACCACGTGCTAAAATTATTCCCTTCAGTAATTATCGTTACTGAATCTATGCAAAACCAGGAACTGAGTGGTGGCTATTTGAAAGGAAGCAATGACTCCCTGAATCTCCCGATTTGAGAATTCCTGAATCTCCCGAGCTGAAAGACATCCAGAAACAGTGGCAGCTTTAACTGATGTGCATTCATATAAAGAGAGCAGGCGCTCATCGCCATTTCAGATGAGGTGCACATGAAGGCATACAGACTCTTTGGTCCTCTAATGGGTTGAGAGTTACACATCCTTTAAAGTTCCACAAAGCTCCATCATTTGAATTCAAAGTCAGCCAGGGATAACATGTGAGGGCCCTGTGAGAGTGGTCAGGCTATGACGATTGCCCAAAGGTCCCTATAACATACATACCACACTATCCTATTGGTCCCTGCACTCAAAGCATAAATAATGTCCACAGCATGCATGAGGTGCTAGGCAGCATTGGGGTGGGGCGTGACTGAGAGGGCATGGGGGCAATGCGGGAGTCAGGTGGAATGGTTCACATCTCCATAAATGAACCCCGGAATTTTGTTGGTACAAAATTCCAGAGGTCACACTTTGGGGATGTTTGATCATTCGTAATATCTAACCTCATATGTAACCACCACAGGACTGCGGATGATGTGAAGAATTAGTGTCTTGGGCCTATCAAATAGCTTTAATAGTTGTCTAGAGTGGTACTACACATTTTTATAGTTTTCTTTGTCCGTATGTACGATTTGTCCGAATTCGGCCACTACTTACAGATCAAATCCAACTATGCCGAACTTGAGGAGCTGGGGTTGCTGGGGTGTCCCCTGCTCCCCATGTTCGGTATAATGGGATTCGAAGGTTGCAGGGGAGGCCTCCGCTTCCAGGATATTAGAAGTGGGGGACTCAAAAAAAAGAAAAAGGGACCTCGCAGCGTCTGCTCAGACTCACGCTGGAGGGGTGGAACTGATGCTGCAGGGGTATAGCAGGGGCGCTAGAGGCCGACGAAAAAGGTAAGTAGGAGAGGGGGGATTGGTATAGGGCTGCTGGCAGGCCAGGTATCTGTGTTGTTTGCCAAAGGTAAAATAGATTTGCAGTGAAATCGACTACGGTCAATACTGCCACAAATCTATAGACTTCGATCTGTTAGGCAGAAACCTGTGCAGTTCCCTTAGGGACCACTGCAAAAGATTTAGGACTACAGGTGTTTGGCAGTAAACCCACTTGGTAGCAGTCTGTACCACACAGATTCACTTGGTAGCTGTGGCTGAGCAGTCAGACTTCCCTCAAGAAGAGTTAGGTAGTATGTAGCTTCTGTGGAGAAGCCAGCCAAAAAGTGGAACAAAGGGCTCGACTTGGGTTGGAGTCACAGAAGAGAACAGAAACGCCATTTTAGAATCGAGTTCTGGCAAAAAATACCAACTGGTGAATTAATATTAAATAAATAAACCGGCGGTATGTTCGAGGCTATAAGAATTAAATAATTAAAGTTGGAAGCCTCGAACAATGAGAAAATCCCATAGAGATATATTCGCGGTTGAATATAAAAAGTAGTATCCACTGCCACCAGCCAAAACTCAATCAGGAGGGACGGAGACGTGCCCCCTCGAACAACAGACCCCGTGGCAATCGAATTGCCCCGACCAGTACGTCCACAATATGATGGTTTGTACTGGTTTCCGTTCATAATTTGGGACTAGTAAAGCCAATGGTGACTTTATATGCCCTGGGAGACAGTAGTCAGTCTCAGGGAATGGAGTCTATGTTGGGGGGCCGCTACGACACCCCTGGGTTACGGCACGGAGGGTTCTGCATAACACACATTAAAAACACATGAGACCCTATGGAGTAAAAGACCCCATAGCCCATAAAACACATGGAAAGATAAAGGAACACCTCAAATCATGTCTAAGAGTGGGAGTAAAAAGAGTCTCACTCTTAGCAGGAGAAAAAAAATAAACCCCAAAAATCCAGCAGAGCTGCTGGGGGACTCACTAGGTTTGGGAAATTAGCCTTTACAGAGAATTCTCCCTAACACTCGCCCCCCCCCCAGACTAAGGGACAGGAGGATTTAATCCACTCCTGTATGAATCTCATACCTCTAGTCGGTTACAAACACCGTAGAGAGACCATCAGCATTTTGGTGGTGACACCCTATCTTATGTTCAGTGGTTTTCCTTTGTAAGCTGTATGACCTACAAACCCTTTGAGGAACATCAGCCTTTTTAAAGTTATAGGGGATCTGGTTGACCAGTCCCTCAGAGGTTGGTACAACTTCTGAACCTGTGATAGGCTTTTTAAAGGGGTCCTTGTAAAGGATTCCCATAGATCTAGAGGGGCCTCCAAAGGTCCTCACCACCTCTCGGTTGGGAGAAGGTTGGGTTTTAGGCCTCTTGGTTGGAGGGGATGTCGATAAGCAAGGTACATGCTTCTCATTCCTCTTAGATCTACCTTTACCCACTTTAGGAGTTTCCCCTTAAGACTAGGAGTTGGGTTGGAGTCTTCTGTGGAAGGTCAACAGTCTGAAGGTTTTTGGCCTTAGACTTTTCTTTTCTGGTTTTCCACCAGCACTGAGAATTACCAGTTCTCTTAGGTCAAGATAGGATGCCAGTAGGTCTATCCACCTCTTCCTCAGAAGCAGGGGGAGTCACAGACTCTGTAACTGGGAGTACAATGATGGAGCTTGGTTGGGGATCCCATTTCCCTAACATTTTAGCCTGAAATTTGCCTGGGTCAGAGGTCAACTTACCAACACCACGGCTTGTAGTGGGGTTCTCAGTAGAGGTTCCCACAGGCTTAGAGTGGTTCCTTAAGGTGGCCTCTCTAGCCAATTTGGTTTGGTTCTGGGTCTCCATACTGGGAGGCCTGGGCGTACTGGATACTTCTCCTAGAGTTCTTAGATCATTCCCCAACAGGACTCTCCCAGGCACCTCAGTCTGAACACTGACAGGAATCAACACTGTCATGTGATTACAATGAATGAGGGCTGGTAGAATTGGAACCATTTGGACAGGGCCTCCAGACATCTCAGTGGGACCTTTGGGTGCCTTAGAAACATCCTCAGGACTGAAAAAGCTTTCATCCACTACTGTTCTGCTGGCCCCAGAGTCTCGCCTGGCAGGAGTATCCTGGCCATTGACAAGAACACTGTCCATATAATAAACTTTAGAGTTTTCTGGTATGGAGTTGTACACACTCTTATTCTGATCACTAACCAGACCCATGGACTCTACTGTTACACTTGCTTGAAGACCCAAAGGTTCTTCAGCAAAGACTTCAAAGTGAGCACTAGCCATTTGGACTTCCTCCTCAGGAGTGAAGGCTAAGGAGACTGTGCTGATCCCTGTAGGTTTACCCTTACATCTGGGATCTCCTTCGATGTGGTCATTTGCCCCACAGAGAAAGCATGTTCCAAATGCTCTCTGAAAGGGTGGCTTGGCCTGACCTCCTTCTGGTTTGTAACCAGAAGGTACACTAGCCTGTTGTGGTTTACCCTGGGAATTACCCTGGTTATTTTGTTGTTTGGGGCAAACCTTTGGTTTGGGAGGTATTAGAAATCTGTTGGTTCCCTTTTGGTGGCTGCTTTTCCTCATCCTTTTTCTGAGTGACCCCTGAATCCTTGTGAGTAGCCCTGTTGGCAACCCACAAGTCAGCAGCCTTAGCTAGCTTTCTAGGATCTAATTCCTTTGAATCAGCCAAGTGCTGTCTGTGCTCGGGAGAGCAGGCATCATAAATTGACTCCAACATTACAAGATTTCTCATTCCCTCATAAGTGTTCACCTTGTAACCCTTAATCCATCCCTCTAAGTTTTTCAAACACTCACTCACCCAGGTATCCCAAGGGGTACCATCATGCTTTTTGAGGGTCCTAAACCTCTTAAGGTACTGGGAAGGGGTCTTCCCAAATCTAGCTATCAAAGCTAGTTTCACACATTCATAATCCTTCTTATCCTCCTCCCCCAACTCCATTACGACATCAGTTGCAACAGGGGGGAGCCTAGAGAACAACCAGGAAAGTAACTCATTTCCTGTAATGTTCTGGAGCCCATGATTATATTCAAACAAAATCAACCAATCCAACACATCCAACTTAGGCTCATACATACCCACTAACTCCTTAGGCATCTGGGGTCTTTTGGGACTGGAACTCCTAGAGGATTTGGAGAGAGAAGCACTTTCCACAGACATTCTGTTCATTTCTAGCTCATGGTTGAGCTCCATTTCCCTGAGCCTTAGTTCTTGGTGCTGTTGTTCTGTTTGAGCATTAATTCTTTTGAGTTCTAATTCAAGCTTAATTTTTTCTAGTTCCATATATTGAGGATTAAGTGTGGGACCTCATAAAGGTCCAGTAGGTACAGCTGGCAGGGCAGGTAAAGGCCCAGGGGAGACAACTCTAACATCTTCCACCTCCTCTTCTGCTTCTGACTCAAAGTTATCAATACTAACATTCATATCAATATCATTGCTGTTATCTACAGTTGCTGGAGTTGTAGGTTCCTCTGAACCACCATCCAGACTTTGGTTTGCTAACAACCTTTCTATTAGCTCCATTTTCTTGCCTTTAGTCAGGAGATTCTTATGCTTACAGAGAACTCTTAAACAATCAGCAGTTTTTGTAGCAAGGGACTCTTGACTATAATTTTCCATAGTTGACATGTTTTAGAAAATACTTCTTTAGTGTTAAGCTTTGCGGTTAGTTGCACTAAGGTATCTATAAGAACACTAAAATGTATACTCAATACAAATCCCACCGCTGTACACCGTTGTTAGGCAGAAACCTGTGCAGTTCCTTTAGGGACCACTGCAAAAGATTTAGGACTAGTTTGGCAGTAAACCCACTTGGTAGCAGTCTGTACCACACAGATTCACTTGGTAGCTGTGGGTGAGCAGTCAGACGTCCCTCAAGAAGAGTTAGGTAGTATGTAGAGTATACACAATAGGTACAGAGACACAGTAGCACAAGCAAACACTCACCAGAGCTTTGGTGTAAAAGTATATAATTATTTATTTAAAGACACACTTGTAAATTACACTAGCACAAAAGAGGTAAGTAAATTCAGCACACAGTCACTATCATATATATACAACCCTAATTACCTATTAGACAAGTCTTAGTGAGAAACACCACTTATTTTCAGACAGAGGTGAGCGCTTTACATAAGATGGCACTCTAATAAGTTAAAAAAAAGGGAGGGAAAAAGGCAGGGTTATGAAGCACACAAGTTTTAATACTTTTAAAAGAACCACAGTAAGGCAGGCTAGGCAGAGTTCTACTGGGGAGCAAGGAAGTCAATTGCAAGGCCCACTCTTGGAGAGAGCAAGCAGAAGTGGTCCAGGTTCACACAGTGGGGTTATGCCCAAAGAGTCTTGTAGATAGTTCGCACAAAAACGATGAAATTAAAGTCAGGAAAAGGTAGCTAGGTTGTCCCAGGCCAGCCCAGGTTAGAAAGTCGAGGCTTTACTGTCACTCCGAACGATCTGTCGCAAGGGAAGCCAGGCGGGACACAGTACCTTAAGTATTAAGGAAGCTCCAGTGGGGGCAGTTGTTCCTGGCAGCGGGTGCAAGTCGGTGCTTCATCCAAAGGAAGAGGAGGTCTCGCCGTGGAGGAAAGATGAAGGTCGTTGCACTGCCAGGGAAGAAACCAGCCGCGGAGTTCTTCGGTTAAAAGGTACTACCCTTCTCTTTGCGGTACTGGTAAACCGTGGTATTCCAGATGCCAGGGTGCTTGGCATGCGCAAGGCGGTCACGAGATGCTCCAGGAAGGTGAAAAGAAGGCAAAACTGGTTATCCCCACCAGTCAAAGGAAGAAGACTCTCCGGACTGGAGATCTCCTCTGTCGTCGGGAAAAGTGGTAAGACGGTCTAGCAGGGTTCCACCGGTGGTGTCGTCGTTGCAGGTCGGCTCAGCTTCTCCCTCCTCGGATTCTTAGGTCCTGTGGCGACTTCTGAAGTTCCAGTCCCCAAAGCCCTGCTTTTATGCAGCACACCCCCATTCACTCAGCCTAGCTGTCAATCAAACATGCTAAGTGGTGAGCCGGCCGGCTCACCACTTGGGCCAATCACACAAGAGTGCGACTTGAGTTACCAAGGTAACTCAGTCCAGGGTGCCTAAACCCCCTCGCACACCTGCTGTGTTACCCAGACAGAGAGGCACCACTTTTGGAGGCTTCTGTGGAGAAGCCAGCCAAAAAGTGGAACAAAGGGCTCGACTTGGGTTGGAGTCACAGAAGAGAACAGAAACGCCATTTTAGAATCGAGTTCTGGCAAAAAATACCAACTGGTGAATTAATATTAAATACATAAACCGGCGGTATGTTCGAGGCTATAAGAATTAAATAATTAAAGTTGGAAGCCTCGAACAATGAGAAAATCCCATAGAGATATATTCGCGGTTGAATATAAAAAGTAGTATCCACTGCCACCAGCCAAAACTCGATCAGGAGGGACGGAGACGTGCCCCCTCGAACAACAGACCCCGTGGCAATCGAATTGCCCCGACCAATACGTCCACAATATGATGGTTTGTACTGGTTTCCGTTCATAATTTGGGACTAGTAAAGCCAATGGTGACTTTATATGCCCTGGGAGACAGTAGTCAGTCCCAGGGAATGGAGTCTATGTTGGGGGGCCGCTACGACACCCCTGGGTCACGGCACGGAGGGTGCTGCATAACACACATTAAAAACACATGAGACCCTATGGAGTAAAAGACCCCATAGCCCATAAAACACATGGAAAGATAAAGGAACACCTCAAATCATGTCTAAGAGTGGGAGTAAAAAGAGTCTCACTCTTAGCAGGAGAAAAAAAATAAACCCCAAAAATCCAGCAGAGCTGCTGGGGGACTCACTAGGTTTGGGAAATTACGCTTTACAGAGAATTCTCCCTAACACGATCAAAGAACACAGATCCGTCTAGAGTCAGTTTTATGTTGCTATGCATCTCTGGAATTGTCTTGTTTATGATCCTTATGTTATCAGAAATGCTCTCCAAATACCCCTGAGGGATGAGGGAACACGCAGCACAATATTTAAACAGGATGTTTATGGCTAATTGTGATTTCTACTTTGCTTCTTAAAAAAGTGTTCCAGCTATGGTGATACTGGACCTCGGTGTGTGCAAATTCCCATGGTCCTTTTTAATATATAGGTTTGTCCACATTTACAGTGTAATAGTAAATGCAATTATTTGGAAAACTATCAATGGAGGCATTTGATGGTAAGGTCATGTAAAAAGAAGTTCCATATTTTTTCCTTTTCTCAAGTAGGCCACCTGTAGGTGGTCCAAATTTGGGAAAATAATAGTGATCTTATAGCTGAGGACATTAGTTAAATAATCATATGACTATTATTGATGCCACCAGTGATGTCATCAGGGATTTCATCAGTGTTGTAATCTGTGATGTCATCATTATGGTCATAGGCTGCACAACAGGGGGCACGAAGTTAAGGTTGCTTTCGCTAAATCTCAGGGCTTTTGATGCATTAAGTTCTCACCTTATAATCTCTGCAACTGAGGTTTTGTCCTTGAATTTCATTTTGTTACAATGTATTGCTCACCTTAACATCCCTCCAAATACAGTGTTTTAAGGGTTTAGTTATTCCATAGATTTTTTCTGTACATGGCCACTGGGCACCGCCTACGGCCGTGCCCACTTTATATTTTAGAACATTACCAAAGCAATAGCTGTGGCCTTTGGCCATGTTCAGTGGGCACATCCTTCTGCCATGCACACTGTCCATTTTAGAACACTACCAGACTTCACCCATGTCCAGTAGGCAAGGACACTCAATATTTTAAGATACTTGCAACCCATTACTCAGGGATGTTAATCAATAACAAAGTCATTTTAACCTGTTTTTACAGTGGTATTGTTATGTATAAAAAATTGCACACTTTCAGAACTCACAATGTTTTTAGGCAATGTGCAGTGATATTAAATTATTTCCTGAGAATGTCTCACTTTGGTTAAGCAGCGTGCTGCAAGCCTCTTGTATTATGGCTGTCTCTTGGTGACTGTTGCAACCCCAACTAACCACATTTAAGCAGCACTGAAAAGGCAAAAATTGACCTGCTGCAAGAATAACATTTGTCCAGGTACTTTTGCCCCATAGCGAAAATCAAAAGCTGTCACCCATGAATATATGCACAGGAAGTGAACATATATCTTAAAGTGAAATATAGAAATGTAGTTCAATTTACTTTCCCCTTACAAGAAAGTGTGCAGGGCAAGGCTGCAGTGTTGAGTGACGCAGGTGTATGGCGTTTCAGGGGTCTGCGGCGTAGACAGTGAGCACGGACGATTCACCCTCCTGTCTGCAGCTGTCAGGTAAGAAGTTGGGAAGTTGCTTACCTCCCCAGCGCTTCTTAGCCCTTATGACTGCGCCACATCCCTGATTTGTCCCTCCCTTCCCTTGCATCCTACGGCTCTCCCCTTGCCTCCCTGCTTGGTACTACCCTTCCCCTATGAATCTTCACTTGCTGTCCCCTCCAACTGCTCCTGAGCCCTCTTCTTGCCCTTCCTCCTGTTCCACCATGCCCTTCCCTGCGCTGTACTCTCGTATTCCTTGCTTGCATACCCATCTGTGCCCTTCTAGCTCTGCCTGTTGCGCGTGCGCCCTCACCACCTCCATCCTAGCATCACCTGCTCTTTACCTCCCTTACCTGCTTGGCCCCTCGCAATCTTCCTTTGCGTTGCCTCTGCGCAATTTGTGTGTCCCTTTGACTTGCACGAAATCTCGCATTCTTTGATCACGCATGCCTCCGCGCCTTCTCCACCCCTGCCTTCATGAGTGCCTCTGACCATCCTTGGCCACGCCTAAGCCAGTGCGTTCCTTTGAACTTCCCTGAGTGTTGTGCATATCAGCACCCTCCATTATCAGCCTCGCTCGCACCTGCGCTCCTTAGCCCGCATGGTCCCTCGCAATCCCTGATCGCGTGGTTCCACGCACTTCCATCCTGACTACGTGGTCCCTCGCAATCCCTGACCGTGTGTTCTGTGCAACTCCCTATCGTGTGTCCGCGCACTTCCATCATTGGTTGTCTCACGCGTGTCCCTGACCGCTTGGTTCCTCGCAACTCCTGACCACGTGCGCTGCGTGCTCCCTTCTCCATCCTCCTGCACCCAGACGCCTCCCTTGCTCTTTCTCATTGACTGCCCTTTTCTGCATTGTATTGCTCTTTGTTCTGTTATATTCTTTCCTTCTCTAGGTTATCATTTGTCGACTGCCCTTTCTCTTCGTATATTGCACTGTTTTGTTTTTGTGTTTTTCCTCAATGTCTGCGCTGGTGTGCATTGTTTTGCTTTTGGTTCTGCTGCACTCTTCCTTCTTCCAGCTTACATTTGGTGATTGGTTTGCTCAACCATCCTCTTGGTTCTCTTTTAGCTACTGCTCTGATCTTGATCTGCTTACCGGAAAACCTTGTTTCTGCCTGCTCTTCCATTTGAGCTCTTGTCTACTTAGTTAAATAGTCTACTATTGTCTGGCCCCTTTTCTGACTTATCTGCTTGCACCCCTCCTTGTTTCCTCCCTTAGTGTCCCACCCCCAACCTTCCTCTCGACAGACCCTCACCGACATCCTCTTTGTTGTTCCCTCACCAGACCATATGATCTCTGGGCTCTCTCCTTTACCTTCTTCCACCATTAATGGTTTGCCCCCTTCCACTCCTCTAAGGTCAGCATTAATGTTTACCGGAATGGCACCGTATTGGTCCAAGGCCCTCAGTCCAAACTTTTCCACTTTGGTAGAAGCTTCCCACACCTCATCAATGTCCTTTCTTCTCCTGCTATCCCTTCTCTCCCTTCAATGTCTTCTTTGCCTCATCCCCCTGCCTCCTCCTTGGCTACCTTGCCCTATCCTCCCTCCTCTTCTATCCCCCTTTGGGCTCCTACTACAACTCTGCACGGCACACCTCTGATTTGTACCCCTCCCGGAAGTCTTTCAAGGTTGGCAACCTTCTCCATATTGCCACTCTCAACTCTCACTCAGCTGTCAAACACACTACTGACATCTGCCGCCTCCTGGAAGAACTTGACCTCGATCTCACCGAGATATGGTTCATGGCCACCTCTGTCACAAGCCTTGACACTCTCCTCCATGATGGCTACAAGATCTGCTCTCCACCCAGATCCCACAGTTCTGGAGGGGGTGTAGCCTTGATTTTCCCGGAGTGGATTCCTGCTCTGTCATTCCTATGCAGGCCTACTCCTCTTTTGAATGCCTTGTCTGCAGGCTTTCTCTCTCTCCTGGCCACTCTCTTACTGTGGCTACTATCTATTGGCCACCTGGTCAGATCACCCCCTTCCTCTCTGAGGGGGGGGACTTCTCCTCCTCCCTCCTGGTCTCAACCACTCAACTCCTTCTTAAAGACTTCAACATCCACCTGGATTCTGCCTGTCCCTCCTCTGGACTCTTTTGCAACCTCTGCAACTCTCTCTCTCTTTCTATTCTTTGTACTGGCCCGACTCACTCTGCAGGGCACACTCTGGATTTTCTGATCTCCTCAGACCACCCCTCACTATCCTTCTGGCTACTCCTCTCTGCTGGAGTTATCACTTTCTCCTTTCCACCCATCTCTCCCTCTCTACCTCTCAGGCCAACCCAACTCCAGCACTGCCACCTACTTTATTGGTCATCCGACCCATGAAGCATGTGTAAGTTGAGTCTTTTGCCGCCACCTTTTCTCTCCCTCCTCCACCTCAGGCTGACTCACATCCTGATACAGCCCTGGCCATGCTTCACTCTTCCATTTCTGACTGATACTCTTCATGTTCTTGCCCCTGTCATGAGGATCCGCTTGAAGCCCAAAGCCAAGTGCAACTCTGGGTACGACTCTGACCTTGTATCATTAAAAGCAAGTGCAGGGTGCCTGAGAGGAAATTGCTAGCTTCTTGTGTACCTTCTGACAAACTGGCCTGCCACCTGCTCCAAAGGCAATCCCAGCTCTCTATCCGCAATAAGAGAGCCCACAGCCGAGCCTGCGTCTCTGTGGCATCTAACAACTCGGCCAAACTCTTTAAAATCTGCAAGGAGCTGGCCAATCCTACCGCAGTCTCTACCTCTCCTGTCCCCGCTCAGGCCCTCTGCATGGCCCTGACTTCTCATTTCATCTCTAAAAATCAGGACATCCTGTCCACTCTCTCTTCCTCTGCTCCTCCACTCTCTACCCTCCCCTCTACCTCCGCTCCCCCATGCGGCCACCTCTCCTCCCTCTTTCTCTGCCTTTCCTCTGTACATCTCTGACGAGGTTTCTAGACAAGTCCAATCTATGAGAGTCTTGTCAAAACAGGTTCTTCCTTGTTCTTCCAAAACCATCAAGGAGAACATTGACACCCTCACTCCTGCCCTGGCTGACTTCTGCATCCACGCCTACCCAGCATAACTACGATAGCTGGAGCTCTAATCAATGCCAGATCTGTTGTGGCTCACGCCACTGAAATAGCCGATATTCTAACAGCAGACAACCTTGACCTCCTAGCGGTCACAGAAACTTGGCTGCATGAAGCAGCAGGCCCAACGCTTACATTAGTGATACCAGAGGGTTATCAAGTCCTAAGAATGGACAGACCTAATTCTGGAGGAGGTGGCTTAGCTGTTATTACTAATATGTTTAAATAGGTATAAAGAATCCCTATTAACATGAAAACATCGTACTCCACCAACGGGGATATAGATATATGTAATACAATAAAGAGCAAGATGATACGTGTTGTTTACTTGCCTCCAACCCCCTCACACAGGAACTCTATAAGGTTTTCCAGCATCACTAGTCCTGAAAAAATGGACCGTCTGCTATAACTGATTTACACAAATGTATAACAAGTTTATTATTCAAATAATTCAAACTGAAATTAAACAAAAAACACTACCCTCACCTAACACAGTGTACTAAACATTAAAAAACAAATATAAAACAAATATAAAACATCAGATAACTTATTTATACGACACAGAAGATATCACATAACACACAAAAAAAATCTCAATGTGTCACTAAAACAACAAGCATCCCAACATGTTTCTGTTCTTAACTGCCCAGTTCAGGCGAACATTCTTCAGGGGATAAATTTAAAAGCATCCACTAATCTCTTCCACACCGTGTTGAAAGGGTAGATTCAGGCACCCAAGAGGGTAAAAGGAAAACAACCTCCAAGCCTGTAAAAATAAAGGAAAGGAGAAACCTAATGAGTTCCAAAGAGGGAAGGAAGTACTACAAAATGTAAATGGAGGCATGGCACAGGGATTATGCCACACTCACAAGGGTCCCAAAGGGCACCCGCAGATTTACCTTTAAATGGTGAAACTTCAAAGCACATCACAGGATGACAAATTTGCTGGTTTCCCTCCAAATGAGAAATCAATACTTCAACAAAGCGTCACAGTCCGCTAGAGTATCGCCACACCTAAGTAAGACAAAACTAATACACAGAGACCACATGCTCTGTTATATCCAGAAATCACACTGATTCAATACCACTGCACATAAAATCAAGGCTCCAAATAACAAAGTGAATTACCTCCACAAATGTAGGGATCAAGAATGCAATTCACAATTCAGTAATGAACAAGTTGAAATGGAAACATCCATACGATCAAGCAATAAAGTACAGAGTCAATCTGGAAAGCAATGGGAACATAACAGTAAACACCATTTATCTGGCATTACCAAAACCTCAGCTAACAACATGCCGTCAACATGCACTAGAGGGCAAACAGAAGGGGGTGCTTATATTTCACACACGTGAGGAGACCATGCATTATCTAATGTGTAAAGACAACTACTCAGCGTCCATGCTGTCCAACCTCCACAACGTAAAAGAAACGCGGAAAATGGATAGCCACACAACATGTGTACAATAAGTGTAAAATAAAGTACCCCAACCACCAAATAATGCAAAAGGTGTCCCGACATGGAGACAATATCATGCACAGAGTCACATCCAAAGGCGAAATGCTGGTAGCGTGCTTACCTATACACACGGAGGGGTTTATTCACTCCACTTGCAGCATTCAAACATACTCGGCCAGCACTCGATTCAGAGGAGCCCTGGCTGCTGCACAATCTCAAAGCGTCTATGGTTGCGCAGCAACACAAAGAAGGACTCTGTTAAAGCATCTATGGTTGTGCGGCAACACAAAGAAAGGACTCCACTTCTCGAAGTTAATCAGGAGTACAACAACCAAGGGGGCCATATTGGAACAGACCCAGGATCAACTGGTGTAGAGGAGTTTAGTGGACACTCAGCGCATCAAAAAGATGTAAATAGCACTAACTTCGTCAATTGAACTAAAAACCAAATTGTTCACCAAAATTGGGTGCCCACATGGTATATGCATCACACAATGTCCAAAATTATATTTGGCTAACCAAATGCCAATCAATGCTTTCATTGAGCCCTAGCACATTGCTTTGTAATTTGAAAATTATTTTTTGCTCTATATTCAATAATTTTCAATCTGTTTCAATTTTGGTATTTCCATGCACCTTTTTCAAAATCAGCCATGTGAAGTCATTGAAACCATGTTTCTTTTCAATAAAATGTTTCACAAGAGGGGCAGTTATCACTTGATTCTTGATACAGCTGCGATGTTCCACCATTCGAACTTTACATTGCCTATTTGTTTTCATCACAATGTTTTTGATTTTGTAGGACATATTTGAGAAAGTATTAACAAATACAGTGCCAATCTTTTTAATTGGCCTACTACTTTTCTCCAAAAGTGCCTCACGATTGTTATTGTAAGCTCTTTTTGAAGCATTTCTTATAACTCTAGGCAGATAGCCTTTGGCCAACAACTTGTTGGTCAATACATCCGCACTTCGGGCAAAATCATCTTTAAGACTACTATTGCGCTTCAGCCTCAAAAATTGTCCAAATGGCAAATTGTTCTTTAAATGTTTAGCATGGTGGCTATTGAAGTGCATTAAAGAGTTCTTATCAGTAGTCTTATTATAGGGCTTCACTTTTAAAGAACCATTGTGATGGAAAATGGTGATGTCTAGAAAATGAGTCTCACAATCACATATAGACCCAGTGAATTTCAGAAACCGATTTTGTTGGTTAAGCCATGTCACAAAACAATCTGCCTCTTCTCTTGAGCCATCCCATATGATCAGTATATCATCTATATACCTCAGCCACTTCCTCAAATGATTGCTGAAAGGGTTGGTGGCTGGGTATATTACTGCCTTTTCAAAATACTCGACATAAAGATTGGCTAAATTCGGGGCCATGGCAGCACCCATGGCTGTACCCTCAATCTGTTGAAAGAAAGAACCCTTCAAAAAGAGCTTACAATAACAATCGTGAGGCACTTTTGGAGAAAAGTAGTAGGCCAATTAAAAAGATTGGCACTGTATTTGTTAATACTTTCTCAAATTTGTCCTACAAAATCAAAAACATTGTGATGAAAACTTGGAAGAAAATATATCGTGGTAAAGAAGTGTTGCCTCCCCTAGTGGCTTTCAGAAAAAGCCAGAATTTACGAAATATTCTGATCAGAAATGATGTGACAGAAATGCAGATACCACAAGTTAGGCAAACTAGACTGTGGGGTTTGCCTGAAGTAAAAGGACATTTTCCATGTGGGAATTGCAGCATGTGTGGACAAACAAAAGAAACTAGATTATTGCAAATTCTACCTGATGTTAAGTGGGTCTTCACTGAAATGATGAATTGTAACACAGCTAATGTTGTATATCTGATCACCTGTCCATGTGGCCTACATTATGTGGGAAAAACAAATAGGCAATGTAAAGTTCGAATGGTGGAACATCGCAGCTGTATCAAGAATCAAGTGATAACTGCCCCTCTTGTGAAACATTTTATTGAAAAGAAACATGGTTTCAATGACTTCACATGGCTGATTTTGAAAAAGGTGCATGGAAATACCAAAATTGAAACAGATCTAAAATTATTGAATATAGAGCAAAAAATAATTTTCAAATTACAAAGCAATGTGCTAGGGCTCAATGAAAGCATTGATTGGCATTTGGTTAGCCAAATATAATTTTGGACATTGTGTGATGCATATACTATGTGGGCACCCAATTTTGGTGAACAATTTGGTTTTTAGTTCAATTGATGAAGTTAGTGCAATTTACATCTTTTTGATGCGCTGAGTGTCCACTAAACTCCTCTACACCAGTTGATCCTGGGTCTGTTCCAATATGGCCCCCTTGGTTGTTGTACTCCTGATTAACTTTGAGAAGTGGAGTCCTTTCTTTGTGTTGCCGCACAACCATAGAACCATAGACGCTTTAACAGAGTCCTTTCTTTGTGTTGCTGCGCAACCATAGACGCTTTGAGATTGTGCAGCAGCCAGGGCTCCTCTGAATCGAGTGCTGGCCGAGTATGTTTGAATGCTGCAAGTGGAGTGAATAAACCCCTCTGTGTGTATAGGTAAGCACGCTACCAGCATTTCGCCTTTGGATGTGACTCTGTGCATGATATTGTCTCCATATCGGGACACCTTTTGCATTATTTGGTGGTTGGGGTACTTTATTTTACACTTATTTTACACATGTTGTGTGGCTATCCATTTTCCGTGTTTCTTTTACGTTGTGGAGGTTGGACAGCATGGACGCTGAGTAGTTGTCTTTACACATTAGATAATGCATGGTCTCCTCACGTGTGTGAAATATAAGCAACCCCTTCTGTTTGCCCTCTAGTGCATGTTGACGGCATGTTGTTAGCTGAGGTTTTGGTAATGCCAGATAAATGGTGTTTACTGTTATGTTCCCATTGCTTTCCAGATTGACTCTGTACTTTATTGCTTGATCGTATGGATGTTTCCATTTCAACTTGTGCATTACTGAATTGTGAATTGCAGTCTTGATCCCTACATTTGTGGAGGTAATTCACTTTGTTATCTGGAGCCTTGATTTTATGTGCAGTGGTATTGAAGCCAGTGTGATTTCTGGATATAACAGAGCATGTGGTCTCTGTGTATTGGTTTTGTCTGACTTAGGTGTGGCGATACTCTAGCGGACTATGACGCTTTGTTGAAGTATTGATTTCTCACTTGGAGGGAAACCAGAAAATTTGTCATCCTGTGACGTGCTTTGAAGTTTCACCATTTAAAGGTAAATCTGCGGGTGCCCTTTGGGACCCTTGTGAGTGTGGCATAATCCCTGTGCCATGCCTCCATTTACATTTTGTAGTACTTCCTTCCCTCTTTGGAACTCATTAGGTTTCTCCTTTCCTTTATTTTTACAGGCTTGGAGGTTGTTTTCCTTTTACCCTCTTGGGTGCCTGAATCTACCCTTTCAACACGGTGTGGAAGAGATTAGTGGATGCTTTTAAATTTATCCCCTGAAGAATGTTCGCCTGAACTGGGCAGTTAAGAACAGAAACATGTTGGGATGCTTGTTGTTTTAGTGACACATTGAGATTTTTTGTGTGTGTTATGTGATATCTTCTGTGTCGTATAAATAAGTTATCTGATGTTTTATATTTGTTTTATATTTGTTTTTTAATGTTTAGTACCCTGTGTTAGGTGAGGGTAGTGTTTTTTGTTTAAATTCAGTTTGAATTATTTGAATAATAAACTTGTTATACATTTGTGTAAATCAGTTATAGCAAACGGCCCATTTTTTCAGGACTAGTGATGCTGGAAAACCTTATAGAGTTCCTGTGTGAGGGGGTTGGAGGCAAGTAAACAACACGTATCATCTTGCTCTTTATTGTATTAGCTGTTATTACTAAAGCTAACCTGAACCTAAGATTATCCTCGTTACCCCTGCTAAAATCCTGTGAATTACTCTCAGCAAAACTACCTATATCCCCATGCCACACTAACCATCCACCTCATATACAGGCCACCAGGACCACCAGGCTCATTTGAAGACTTATCTAGCATCTTAGCTAATAACATAAAAAACTCAGCTCAGTTAATCTTGCTAGGTGACCTTAACCTAGGCTTCAATGATCCCGACGACAAACAAGCTCAAGCGATAGCTACTATGCTTGATGAACATGGCTTCAACCAAAAAGTCCTCCTCCCCACCCATGATAAAGGTAGGACTCTAGACCGGATAGACACCCTAAACTGTCCAACCAACATCATCAAAATCACACCCCAACTATGGACTGACCATTACCTAATAGACTTTAGCTTAACACTCAACAAACAACCAGACAAAGATAAAATTATGGCACCGCCTCTTCGGACTAGATCTAAAAATAAATCACACCTGACAACATCCTACCACTCCTCCTTCCAGTGATTAACGCAAAACCAAGCAACTCCAACCCAGACACTCTGGTGGAATCCTACAACAACATCATGGCGAAGGCCTTAGCCACTGTTGCTCCACTTAAGGTACGTAAGAGTAAACAACAGACTCACCTTAACACCTGGTCCACCCTTCACCTTAAAGAACTCATACAGGATAAAAGGAAGCTAGAAACTATTTGCCAGCACACCCCAATGGAGGAAAATAAACTCAAACTAAAACACAGCACCAATAACTACAAGAAAGAAATTATCCAAACAAAAAAGTCTACAATGTCAGAATTTTCATAGCCTCTTCCAACACCAATCAATTATTTGTGATCCTCCAGGAATTAAAATCACCCATACCACCACCTGACAACGTACCTAAAGATAAGCAACGGTGCTCTACCATCCAAAATGCCCTTGCAAACAAAATAAAAACTCTGCAAACCAAAATTTCAGCTATAAAAGCCTCCCTCCCTTTTGTGGATATACCAACCAGCAGTTCTCCCAATGACAAGCCTGACGTAACTCCATTTAAATTCTTCAAAGTCACTATTCAGGAAACTAAAACAATCATTGCCTCCCTTAAACCATCTAACTGTAAAGGGGACAACTGTCCAGCCCAAATAATTAAGGATGCGGCTAGAGATGTAGCCCCCTTTATCTCTAAACTCATTAATGCTTCCTTTTCAACTAATACTGTCCCTAGCAGCTTAAAAGAATCATGGGTCTTACCCCTTCTCAAAAAACAAACATTACACCCATCCATCCCCACAAATTACAGGCCCATCACAACGGTCCCATTCCTCCTCAAGATAAAAAAACCATCTAACTGTAAAGGGGACAACTGTCCAGCCCAAATAATTAAGGATGCGGCTAGAGATGTAGCCCCCTTTATCTCTAAACTCATTAATGCTTCTAACCCTTAAACCATCTAACTGAAAAGGGGACAACTGTCCAGCCCAAATAATTAAGGATGCGGCTAGAGATGTAGCCCCCTTTATCTCTAAACTCATTAATGCTTCCTTTTCAACTAATACTGTCCCTAGCAGCTTAAAAGAATCATGGGTCTTACCCCTTCTCAAAAAACAAACATTACACCCATCCATCCCCACAAATTACAGGCCCATCACAACGGTCCCATTCCTCCTCAAGAAAATAAATAGAGTGGCCCATCTTCAAATTCAGAAATACCTTGAGACCAACCAGCTCATAGGCTCCCGCCAATCGGTCTTTAGACCACAGCATGGCACGGAGACAGCACTAATAGACTTTAAAGCTCAAATTGACTAGCTTAACAACAAAGGAAACACAGCTATGCTACTCCTCCTTGATCTGTCGGCAGTGTTCCACTTATTGGACCATGCAGTATTATGCAAACACCGAGCCTTAGCTGCCTACTTCTCAAGTGAAGCTATAGCATGGGTCCAGTCCTTTCTAGATAACAGGAGTATGCGAGTCTTCTCTAC
Source organism: Ambystoma mexicanum (assembly GCF_040938575.1). Classification (NCBI taxonomy): domain Eukaryota; kingdom Metazoa; phylum Chordata; class Amphibia; order Caudata; family Ambystomatidae; genus Ambystoma; species Ambystoma mexicanum. The sequence continues at coordinate 621,862,106 of NC_090937.1, forward strand.
TTTAGCATCAGCAGACCCAATCCAAACATCATGTGGAGTCCCTCAGGGGTCATGTGTCTCGCCTATCATGTATAATATCTTTATTAAGCCTCTATTTGACAAATTGGATAGACTGGGTGTCACCTACATTAATTATGTGGATGACACTCAGATCCCCATTCCCCTTTTGGGCAATTTCGCCTCAGATACAGCCTTAGTAAACAAAATATACACCACCCTCATTCAGGCATGGATGGCCACCCATGGCCTCTGCCTGAAAGACGATAAAACAGAGATCCTGATTCTCGCCTCTGCCAATAATCTAAAAGAAAACTTGACACCAACTACAGTGCCATTAACATTGATGGCAACTTAATTACAGTTGCCAAAGAGGTAAAGACACTTGGTTTCTATCTGGACTCCATGCTGACTCAAAAAAACAAATAAACTCCCTGGCCTCATCTACCGCTTACACTGGCAAACTTACTAGAGCATGTAGACCTTTCCGCTCACTAACTAGTTGTATTATCCTAGATAATGCCCTCATCCGATCAAAATTGGACTACTGCAATGCACTGTACCTAGGAGCCAACAAAAGTATCATTAACAAATTACAGACATTGCAAAATAATGCGCTCAGAATGGCCCAAAACTTCCCCACTAGAGAGCATATCTCCAACGCCAGAAGAAACCATCATTGGCTGAAAATTAGTGATAGGATACTCCTTAAAAGTTTGTCATTAATGCACAAATGCCTCAACAATGCAGCCCCCGCCTTATCTGAAGGAAAGAATAATAAGAAAGACCTCTGCAAGACCCTCTAAGACACCCAACTCCTGTCTCCAAATACCTAGATGTAGACTAAAAAAAACAGAAGGTAGCAGTTTCCCAGTAAAAGCAACCCAACAATGGAATGCACTGCCAGTTCAGCTCAGAAGGGATCAGTCTTACTTCAGTTTCAGGAGTAACACCCGTACCTGGCTACAAAACAATGACCACTAGGTCCAATGAATGCAACTGAATGCTCTATGTGTTTGCCCCTACCGTATCTGTTCCTGACTATATCTGTAACTGTAACTGTATATGTATATATATATCTGTATCTGTAACTAAGCTGTAAGTATTCTTATGATGTTGTGCGCCCAGCTACCTAAGGGTTTGGTGCACCCTATAAATAAATAAACAAACAAACAAACTCCTTTGCCACTGGAGCCTTCCCTTGCCCTCTGAAACACGCTCTTGTAGACCCTCTTCTCAAGAAACCCTCTGCTGACCCCTCCTGCCCGGCTAACTATTGCCCGATCTCTATCACTCCTTTCCTGGACAAACTCCTGGAAAAGCAGGCCATCTCCAAGCTTAATCTTCACACTGAATCTGTTGGTTGTCTCCATGACCATCAGTCTGCCAGAAGCACAGAAACTGCTCTCCTGAACATCCATGAAGAACTGCTGTCCAATCTTGATTCTAATCTCCCCTCTGTCCTCATCCTACTCAATCTCTCTTATGCCTTTGAATGGTCAACCATGCCATCCTGCTCAAACGTCTCTTTGATAACCCTCTCAAGTCCAACTTGGGTCCTTTCTTTCCTCTATCTCACTCTCTACCTGTGGTGTTTCACAGGTGTCTAAACTCTCTCCCTTGCTGTTCAACCAATATCTGTCACCTCTCGCCATTCGCATTCCCGATCTCTGCTCCAACTTTCAGTGCTATGCGGATTACACTCAGCTCGTTTTCCAGCTCCCCTCTGCCATCTCTTCTCCTTCTTTCATCTGGGAATGTCTGTCTGCTATCCAGGTGTGGTGTGCCGCCAACGATCTCTGCCTTAATGCCAGTAAACCGATCATCAGCACACCTGCACCCTCCTTGCCTGTCACTCTCCTTTTCTCCCCACATCTCTGACGTCTCTAAGAAGTCAAACTACCAAGTACACCTCCTCAGAGGTATTCTTACTTTCCTCTCCTTCCACCAGGAACTCACTGTCTCTAGACCTCTGCAACTCATCCATAACAGGACTGTGAGACTTGTCCTTGGCCTCAAGCCCAGGTATCATCTTCCTCCAGCACTGAAATCTCTGCTTTGGCTCCCAGTGGCTGCGAGGATAAAGTTCAAGACCCTCTGTATTGTTCAGAAGGCCTTCTGGGGCCTGGGTCCTCAATACCTCCAACTCTCTCTCATTAAATACCTTCCTACTTGAGCTCTTTGCTCCTCCACCTCCAACTCCCTCAGGGTCAGTAGCTTCTCTATGCAACAAGTTGGTGGTAGATCTCTTTCTTCAGCTGTGGCCTCCCTCTGGAACAGCCTCCCTGCCTCTCTGAAACTTGAGAAGAACCATCTCTGGTTCCGGAAGCACTTCAATACCTTCCTCTTTGTTTCTGCCTTCTCTCTTCCTTGCTGATTCGTGCCGATTGTTAAACCATATTCGCATAATATTGTCTGGCTATGAACATTGGCCTAAGCACATTTGCATTGTACAGAAAACCTTGTCTAAAATTCCCTGAATAGAATTTACTAAAGCCGTCATTTTAGAAACGTCCGCCATTTTGATTAATTTCAGTTTCTGTCTCAAACTGGACTATGTGTTTTTCCGGCCTCAGCTGAGCTAAGCGAACTTTGGACTATGTCAACATGCTGAGGCTGCCTAAAGCAGAATGTTTGTTCTGTGGAAAGAAATTTTGTAGCTAAAATGAACTGCAATTTAAATGTTGTCTGCACCCACAGCTCCATCCTCATTCAAACAACGGAACAGAATGCTAAGTAACTAAAACTGTGTGCTTTGGCAGAAACCCTTTGTTTTCATCTCTTGAAACTGGACTTACATTAAGCTCAAGACACAAGTGAAGATCAACATGGTCTAGTTAGACACCGTTGTTTCTACTGTTTTCTGTCTGTAGGAAAAACATGACTTAAGCCTGAAAACAATATTGTTGTATTTGTCATGTGAGCTGGGCATGAACCCTTTTTGTAACTTATTAGTTTGGAGAAGAGCTGGACTAAGGGACCGGGACTGTATGAATAAAGCATGCTTTGTGATGTCCAAGACTCTCTTCCCTTATGATGTCTGCCGGTACACACTGCGAGGCACTTGAGAGCCAGATAGCTATCTGTACTTTGATTAAAAAGTATGCTTGTAACTCTGAACTCATGATTGGCGTATTTCATTTTGGTTGTACTAAGCCTCGATATTTCCTTTGGTCTTTCATGATACTGCAGTGGTCATCTGGCTACACTCTGGTTTCGGGCCCAGGTTCGTGCCCGTCGAGTTGCACACCTGCACCTTTCACATGGGTCTGTATCTGTAACCCTACAGTCCCCCTACCTGCACTTGTGGACACCTGCTGTCTACACTTACCCTTGCACCTGCCACTTGCTGGCCGCACTTCTTGTTATTGTTTGATCCCATGTTCAGCATTGCCTCTCTCCCCCTTTCCCCTGGCACTTTTCCCCTCCCCTGCACTTATGCAATGTCAATGTCCTCCTGGCCTAGTAAGATAATTGTCTCTGTCCTCTCTCTGTTCTCTCTCCCTTGCCTCATCGTGCTTGACACACTTGTGTCTAGGCCCGTTATAAATGTCATATCATATCATATCAAGACAAAACAGCATTGGACTTTCAAAAAAAAAGTAATGAACACCAGAAAAATAGCTGAATAGTGGAAATGTTCCAATTAAATATGCTGACAAAATATTAAAATTGCTCCAATTTTAAACCCATCAATCTGTTGTGAGAGATTCCCATGAAAACAAAATCCCAATACAAAACCAGTGCTTGTGGTCTTCTGAATAAGCGTCTGCACTGGTCACCTGACAACCTGAGTAAAATCATGGTAGCCAAGTACCAGAGAAAGCTTACCAACCTCAAAAAGCAAATGTGTTGGTTCCGCCCTCTGAAAAAAGTTATGCTGCCCACCCAGATGTGTCCTTTACTTGCAGCCACAATCAGGGGTTAATAACTGCACCAGTGCCAGGATTGCACACTCTCTTGCAATATCATTGGGAAACACTCATGACTTACTTGGCCTCTCTTAATTTCCCATCCTCACCTTCATGTCTGGCTTTCACCAATACTCTGCTATATAAACATAACTTGAAAAGTACACATACCATAGTCTCACTCAAATATATAAATCGTTATAGAAATTTTTTAGGCAAACATTGTACAATTGTGGCCTTATTCCCCCATGTTGACTGGGAAACTACAAATACGAGAATGCAATTCAGAAAAAGGCAAAATAAAATTCTGAGCGCAAACCCTTCACTGGACTGAAAGTAGCACAGTTTTAAAAAAATGTGGGTGCTGTGTGTTATGTGATATTTCAAATTATGAAAACACACTGCTATCAGGACTGTCTCCGATCCATGCAGTAACTGGGACTGACCCTGCTTAGGTTCAAAACAAGGAAAGATCCGGCCTGTCAGACCATGATGCTCTAAGTTGTCTTATAACATAAGTTCATTTATTGGGCTCTGTGCCCTGGGGTGCTGGCCCCTTCCTCACTTCAAAGCTAAGCAGGGTTGGTATTGGTTACTGCTTGGGTGGGAAACCCCAATAGCTGTAAAACTATCTCTTTTTTTATATGTCTAAAAGATTTCAGGCTTTGAGAACTCAGAATGTTTTTAGGCAATGTGCAGTGAGCTTACATTATTTGCTGAGGATCACAAACTTTGGTTAAGCAGCGTGCTATAAGCCCCTTCTTTTATGGCTGGTCTCTAGGTGACTGTTGTGATATTGCACAACCCCAACTAACTGAATTTAATTAACACAGAACCAGGAAAAAAATGAACAGCTGAAAGTGTAACATATGCCCAGGTGCTTTTGCTCTCATAGCGAAAATCAAAAGCTGGCACCCATGAATATACACAAAATGTTGAACATATATTTTAAAGTGAAATATTCAAATGTAGTTCAATTGACCTTCTCCTTAAAAGAAAGTGTGCAAGACAAAATAGCATTGGACTTTTAAACAAAGTAATGAAAAATAACCTGAGAGAGGAAATCTTCCAATAATTATGCTGGCAAAGTATAAAAAGTGCTCATGTTTTAAACCTGGCAATATGTCCTGAAATATTCCCATGAAAACAAAATCCCAATACGGAAAAAGTGCTTGTGGTGTTGTGGGTAAGTGTCTGCACTGGGAATACGACAACCGGAGTAAAATCCTGGTGGGCAAATACTTAAGCAAGCTTGTCAATGTAAACAAAAACAAGGGTTGTGTTTGCCCGCTGAAAAAAAGTTACGCTGTCCATCCACATATGTCCTTTACTTGTGCCATGAAAAGCAGCCACAATCAGGTGAAAATAACTGTCACCTCATCCAGGATTGCAAACTCCCTTGCCACATGTGGGCAAATACTCATGACTTACTTGCTCTCTCATCATTTCCCCTCCTCACCCCCATGTCTGGCTTTCATCCATACTCTGATTTATAAGCATAACTTGAAAAATACACACCATATTGTCACTTAAATAAATAAATCCTTAAAGAACTGTGCTAGACAAATAGTTTACAATTATGGCATTATCCCCCCTCCCACTATCTTGACTGGGAGAGTACAAATACAAGAATGCAATTCAGCAAAAGGCAACACAAATGATCTCTGTGTGCAAAACTTTCAAGGATTGACATTAGTACGGTTTCAAAAATAATTTGGATGCTCCTTTGGTCACCCATCCATGCAGTAAGCAGGACTGGCCCTGCTTAGCTTCAAAGTGGGGCTGGCCCTGCTTAGCTTCAAAATGAGGAAAGGGCTAGCCCCCTAAAGCCATGTTTCTCTAAGTGGTATTCTTTTTATTTTATATTTATTGTGTTTATGTTCAATATTTGAACTTTAACACATGTTTATTACAAAAAGATAAAAACAAGAATAATCAACAGGCATGCCATTTTAAAACAGATACAATACTTTCATCATTTTAGCACAAGGAATATACTTTCATCATCATTAATTCAACAAGAAATACAAATTGCTAGTACCTCATAGATTCATAATTCAATATCAATATACTAATCAGAAAAGGAAAAAATAAGAAACATAAAAATACACTCTAAATCGACTTAGTAAAACCAAGCTCGTCCAGCATTCGTATCACCTTTGCAGTCAAGAAAACCTCATTAACTCCACTCAGCCTATACCATACTTCCTGTGCCATGTATATCCTTCCCATTGGGAAAAATCTACTCAGAATGCATGTTCTAATTATTTTTAGCTCCACACATTCTACAATTAGATGGACTAAGGTTTGCCTATTCTCTTTACAGTAGTGACACATATGTCCCCTGTAGGCAATTGGTTGAGGCAGAAGCGCAGAAATTGATTCCATAATCTAGGACATGGAAATTGCTTTAAATACATTGACCCTCATTAGGACTCCGGTGGAAAACCATGGTGCTATCAGCACCATGGTCGATGCCGGAGTCCGCCATGGCGGAATGGGGAATTACCACCCCATTCCGAGGTTGGCCGGGCGGTAATTGCCCATGCCACCATGGCCCTTCCCCATTCCCATTTTTGCCCCATAGGGCATAATGGGAATGGGGAAGGCGGTAGGTACGGTACCGCAAATTGCGGTACTGTACATACCTCGAGAGTCCCTTTGCGGGCCCCTACTTCAACGGCTGATCTAGACCAGCCGTTAAGGTCGGGTCCCGCAAAGGGACCTCGTAGTAAGGCGTTAAGGGTTTAACGGCGCCAACACCTTTTACGGTGCCGTTAACCCCTTAACGCCAGGGTCCTAATGAGGGCCATTGGCAATGTGCCCAATGGTTTATATATTGTGTCCCAAGTGGTAAGATGTTTATAATTTCTAACCATAATGATGGTCTCAAACCAATCAGTCACTTTTAACCTTTTTTTAATTGAGTCTGGGTTTTCGTGCAATTCTCTCCTGCTCTTACTACATTCAGATAGAATAATGTCAGCAGCATTAGGCTTGTCCAATTCCTTATTCAAATTTTCAAAAAGGGAGTTACTCACCATGTTGAATATTTTTTCCATTAGAGTCAGCACTTTCCATTGAAAACAATGTGCCAGAGACAGTAACCCCAACCCCGACCCCAACCCCGATTTGTGGAAGTGAGTTGCAGAAGTGTGTTGCTGTCTCTCTGTGGGACTGGTTCAAGCTGCTCTTCTACACTGAACTCCAGATTTCAAGTGTTCTTGTCGGGTGCTGTGCTGTCTACCAAGCCGCGCTCCCTGGACTGTTTGTATTGGCCTCACTGGGTAGGCGAAGCGCAACAATAGTGCAACTTCACCAAAGTGGATGCTTTTTGGAGGCGGGCTCTTTTTAATTTTGTCACCTTTTCTGTTTTCTGACAGCCTGCTGCTCCCGCCCACTGAAAAACGCAACTTCCTTTAAAAACTTCCAGCACGCGCAAATGCGCGCGCGATTTGCGGAAGTGAGTTGCAGAAGTATGTTGCTGTCTCGCCATCTAGCTTTCTAGCGAGCAGCAAGGCCCCCTAGTTGGTCCTATTTATATTTTTTATTCTGTAACTTATTTCTTTATTCAACTCACTCTTCTTTGACACAAGCTAAGATGCAGTCAAGACTTCCTTCATGAAAAACGGGGATGCCTACAAATTTACAACCGGTTCGTAGCAACTTTTCCCGAAATTCCATCTTGGTGATTGCTCAGAAGAAACCTTCTTTAGCCTTATGCTCCACGCCGGTATCTGGCAGAAGGCGTAAAGATGCCAAGGTATGTTTTAAAGGGCCGCCATTGCCAGATATTTGACATCTTTATAAAGAAGCTGTTAAGGCTACCATGTTAGATCCTTCTGGAGTTTTTGAAGCTGGAGCTTTGGTAAGCTCTGTGCAGCCTTATTGTCTCCCTTGCACCTACACCTAGGACAAGTCCTTGCTCCCCCATGCTGTGATGGTTATGCCGGCACCGAGTGAAGCAACTTCTCACATTGCCACTTCGCCTCTTGTTGGTTCTGTAACTTGCGTCTCTCTGACAGCATGTTGTTGCACAATATGCCGTTGTCTGCTCCTGTACATGTTGACAATAGTCCGGCATCCTGTGTCCAATCCGATATTGCCATAATTAACTTGGATTTGAGTGAATCAGAGTTTTCACAACATTTACTTCCTAACGGCTCACCCCAGAATCTATCACAATCCCCAATTATGTTTTCAGACATCGAACTTAACTGTTCTGCCATTGAAGTTTCATTTCTTGCCCCTACCCCTCGACGCTGTTTAGGGTCTTCTGTGTCACCTTGTAAAACAGACACGGTAGTGGCCGACAAAAATGTAATCAACATTACTTTATCTGCTATGAATGTAACCTTGCAAACTTTATTTAGACTTTTTGATTCTTTGAATAACAAATTTCTTAACCAATCTCAAAAACTGGACAAGATCTTAGCATGGCAAGATAGTGCAACCCCCTTGTTACAAAAAAAAACAAAATGTACCTGTGCCCTGCCCATTTGATTCAAGCGACAGGCCTTTGGCCCTAAAAGTGTCTCTAGGTACCCAAACTACAACTGACGCGCAGGCGTCCTTGAGCAACTATAATGTTCACTTGGCTTCTGCAAAGACACATTTAAATTCGGCTGTTCCTCTTATTGAAGGAATCATTAAGAATAGCTCAGTTCCTTATGGTCCGCCCGTGACAATTGCTTCTGCTACTCTACCATGTTCTGGGGTGACCCCGTCTGTGAGTGTTCCTTATACAATCTTCACTAACAAAGCGCAGACAGCAGGCTCAAAATGTCCCCCCAACACTCCCTGCAAAAAATAGAAAAATCAACAAGCTGTCAAGAAGGACAGCTCTTTGAAAACGAAAAGTTTCCTTTGTCACATTTACATTCCAAATAAAAGTGCTTTCATAGCCTCATCGGCGGTGTCGAAAAAAAAAATCATCAATTGGCTATTTCACGTACCCCATAAATCAACCATCTTGCTTTACCCCCCATTTTGCCTCATGCTCCTCTTGATGCCTTGATTGAAGCGGCAGTTGAATCAAATTACTCTCAGCCTTTCCCGTCTGTGGTACCGAATGTCCCACAGGCAGGTCCTAAGTCTAAAAACAACATGGGTGCTAGCCCAACAACTGAGCTGCATCAGCAAGAGATCCATCGGGCGTTCGATGCTTACATGCCAGGTCATGGAGTATTCAACAACATTTTTTGCCATCCTCCAAATTTGCCCACAAGCAACAAAATGTTGATACAAGTAGAGCAGGTGGCTCATGCCGTGGTTCTTGTCACGGCTGAACCTGTTCTTACAAATGCAAATAAAATCAAGCATTGCACTGAAGTTCCCAACCTACTTCCGCCTCAAATAATTCCTTGTGCGACGAAGCGATCAATCCTGGCCGAGGTTGCTCCCAAATTACTTGAGCTATTACAAAGTGCTTTGCAGAAAGAAACTAAACAACCACCCTCTAATCCATCCTTGCCTTTGGTGTCCAGAAAAGGACTTGCCTTCACTCGACCATTACAAAAACGGCCGGCCAATTACTGCTTGTTGTTGAAATGTAGGCCGTTGCCGTTCACTCAATATGTATTAAATCGCAACTCTATTACGAGCATCTTTGCTGATGTGCCGGAATTTGAAGATATTAGCTCACAGGATTTAACTTTGGTGGTTTTTTTTTATAAAGCTAACCTGTATGCTGTTAGAATTTGGATGCAATCTCGAATCATTCAGAATGCTATATGGTCATCAAAAAGGCACCTGTTTGACTTGGGCTTTGAGGTAATTGTGGAAGCGAACTCCAATGCTCAAGTTTTACAGCAGCAGCAGTCCTATAATCCACTGCAACAAATCATTTATGAACATTTCTCTCATGGCCAAAAAGGGCCTAGAGTTCCTACTGAAACAAATGTTCAGCATTAACTAGTCCAGGACTCATCGCTAAGTAAATTTAACGTAATAAACTGGAATTCCAGGGGTCACTCCCATTTGTTAAACAACAATTACAGCTCTCTAAGTAAATACAATCTAATTTTGCTCCAAGAAACTTGGATAACTTCTTCCCCCATTTGGGATGCTCATGATGTTCTTATAATTCCGGCTGGAAAAGGGCATTGTGGAAGACCTTTTGCAGGCCTACTAACAGCAATTCAAGCCAACATCAACATCAGTATCACACCTTGGGCCTCCCCTAATGCTTTAATCCAAATGACTCGGTTGAAATTGGTTGAAACATCATATGCATTTATAAATGTATATTGGAACCCGGTGGGGATCACGGATGAATGCTTCGTAAAAGCTTCAAGTGATATGCTGAACACAATCCTACTGGATGGTACTGTACAAAAACTTTTGATTGCAGGGGACTTAAATCTTGACTGCATCTCCAGTAGCAACAAAAATAATCTAATTCGCACTAAAAAATGAATTCAATTTGGAAAGCATTACAATCTAATCAGGCTTAATGGAGCCTTCAAGTCCGATATCCCTCTGGGTTCGACATGGCAGAGGTGTGCCTCTTCGTCCACCATTTATTATATGTATACTAATGTCAATCTCTATTCTGATGTTACTGATTTTGAAATTGTGGACTCAAGTGTGAGTGATCACAAACAATTAACTACCAAATGGCAGTATGATACTACTCCTAACTTAGAGAGAGACACATTTGCTCGAGGTCATCTCATTGTTAACAATGCGGGTAACAAACTATGATGGTCTGAAAAGGCACTGGACTGTTTTCAAGAACCTCTGAATCAGGAAGTCATAAAATCATGCTTGGACACTGGCTCTGCTAATGTCTGTTACTCTGACATGATGCAAGTCTTTCGGACTTCAGTGCCCAGAACCTTGCCACAACCTGGTATCCCAACACCGCCACTGCATGTGTTTGATCTGGAAATAAGAGATCGGAAGCGTTTGTTTAGACTCCAGAAGAGGGAAGCGATGAATCTGCCAGTCAGCATCAGATATAGTTGTTTTACAAACATCAGAACTAAATATAAAAATTGTCTCAAGTTTAGGCGGGCTAAGCCCTTCCATACAGATAGCCAGTTGCTTTTAGCTGCTGTACAAAGTAAGAATAACGCCAACATCTGGTCTCTTCTCAATCAAGCCAGTGTTGGTCCACAAGTTTTCATCCAAGCCAATGAAGTATCAGAATCCACTTGGATCGAATACTTCTCCAACCTATATAAAATTCCATAAGGGGGTGCTTCATTAGAATCCATCAATTACCCCTCCATTTTCACATAAACTTCGACTTGGATGACATTCCCTTTTACATCAATAAGGTCAGTCAATCAAGAGCTTGTGGTCCTGACGGTTTGTCCGACAAGATGTTAAAAGAACATCCCGAAATATGGGCACAAATCTTGTTTTATATCTTCACCATCATTATCAAGACTCAAACCCTTCCACCTACCTGGACACACTCATTGTCCCCATTTTCAAAAAGGGGGGCAGGAAAGAGCCGTCTAGTTACAGACCAACAGCACTGTTGGACGCTTCAGGGAAGATTTTCTGCCGTTTAATTCTTAGAGAGCCACACAAGTGGACCTCGCAGGCTCAGCTAAATGATCCTTTTCAGTCGGGATTTGGGACTGGATTGGGTACCATCCCTAACATAATCACGCTTAACATGCTTCTATCTTACCATGCTGCCCGAAAACAGACTTTGTTTTTGGCCTTTGTTGACTTTAAGGTTGCCTTTGATTCAATTGAGCGGCTCCTTCTATTCAACAAACTGGTCAAGTATAATTGTCCGTCATCATTGGTGGCTTTAATAGTATTGCTCCATACCAACACATCTATGCAGGTTAGACTTTCACTGTGGGGCGATATGACATCGAAATTCTCTACTTATAGAGCGATAAAGCAAGGGCGCATTTTGGCATCCTCAATCTTCAATCTCTTCATATATGATCTGGGAGTGGCTCTAAGTCAAATCATGAGCCACCCTCTGAGTTTGGACACCATAGGATTCCCTACCTCTTTTATGCAGATGATTTAAATTCTCATCTCTAAAACTCACATTGGGTTGCAAAATCTTTTAGTTGGTATGGAATCTTATGTGGACATGAACCATTTGAAAATAAACACAATTAAAAATCAAACCATGGTATGTAAATGGCAACCAGGCATCAAAGTCAAATCTTTCAAGTGAAAATTACACAATGTTGTTCTCGAAAAGGTATCCATTTATAAATATTTGGGTATATCGATTGCTGACACTCTACTAAACCCAGGGTTTGAACCAGAGATAAGAGGTAAATTACGGTCTTTGATTGCCCAAGCAAAAATATTAATGGGTAAATTTGGTAAATTTACAATAAAACATGTGCTAACCTTCTATCTCCAGAAGGTCCTCCCTATTTTAACCTATGGATCTGAAGCACTAATTCCATAAACTGCTGAATGGTGGGACAAACTAGAATCTTCTTTTTGGAAGCAAGTCTTACATTTGCCAGCATGTACCCCATTACCTCTAATTCACTTTGAATTGGGCTTCTTGTCAATGCACTCATATGTCACTTGGAAATACTGTGCATTCTTGCATAAATATCTCTTATCTTTGAATCGCTCAGACATCTTAGGCAAGGTGGCCTCTCATTTGCTGAACCAAAACCAGACATTCTCTCGGATCTGGTGCAAATTCACTATGAATGCGCTGGCCGATTTGGGGCTACTTTTAACTAATGAAGGTCAGGCAAAATTAAAATCCACCAGCACGACTGGTGTGCTAACCAAAACAGTTGCCTAGGCTATAAGGATATTGATCAAAACGTGTTTGGTCTCAAGCGCTATAGAATCATGGCTGACTATTTGGTCAAATTTCCTTGTCCAGAGATTCGACAGAAGGTCCTTCACTTCCGCCTGAATCTATGGCCGACCTTGGACATCTTGGCTCGTAGAAACCTAATTTCAAAAGCCAAAAATCAGTGTCGGTTTTGCAAAATCCCTGATCAAAAAGAAACACTGGAACATTGTTTGGTTTATTGTCTCCAATTGATCTCCATCAGTAAGATCTACTTGAAAAATAATTTCAAGGATCAAAATGTGTACATAAAAAAGGACATGTGGCAATGCATTTTTTCATCATCGTCCTTATCCATCAAGATAGCTATTGTACAGTTTTTGGATGCTGTATTTCCTGAAAATTATCATTACATTTAAGTTGAAATCTGTAACTGCTTCTGAAATTTGGTGGGTTAGGCTGTAGTTGTATGTTCATGAGGCAACCACTTACATCTTACATGTATGCATTGGATATCGTGGAAGATTTGTCCCTTCTAATTTCTGTGTTTTTCGTGTTGGTTTATTTGTGATTTATCATTTTGTTTTTTTGCATTTTGTTGTAGTAATGTTTCCATTGCAAGATAATTTTAAGATGCTTACTGTATTGTTTTATTAAGTCTTTTGAATTTTGAAAGGTTGATTTTATCAACCAAACAAAATAAAAAATATATTGTAACATGAGCAAATGTATTTGGTAACATGGCCTTAGGGGGCTGGCCCTTTCCCCACGTTAAAGCTAAGCAGGTTCTGTACAGGTTACTGAGTAGGTGATAGACCTGTATTGTTATAATGTCACTGGCCATGGTCAAGTGATTGTTCTCCCCTAAACCAATATAGCTGTAAAAATATCTTTTTTTTAAAAACAACTACAACGGCGGGTATCAGAAAAATAGCCCAAAATAAAATATTTGTTTTCTTATCCACTGCCCCCATCGTCTGTGCCAGCTCCCCCACTCCCCAGTTGGCCTGCTCACCTCCTCTGCCTTCTGCCTTTCCCCCCACAACACACGCTGTTTCTTTGACACAGTTTGCATTGAGATGTCTGCTATTCGCGGATATAGCTGAGGTTACAGAAATGCTTCAGGTTGTAAACTCTAGACCTCCCTCCAACTCTCATATTACACTTGGTGCCCCTTAATTTCTAAAAACCCCAGGTTTTTGCAATTTACCTGAGATATAGCTATCTATTTTTGAGAAGAGGGCATCCCCTCACCCATCAAATATTTAAAAAATGACTGCATGGAATAACCCCAAACCACAGAAAGGCCTCTTTTAAATGCTTCATGCCCACGTTGTTTCAGACCTAGTCCAAATCCCTCCAGCTGTTTTGGCTCTGCAGTCCATCAAAAAGTGACCTTGTTTGTCTATGGGAAAAAGAAAGGAGAGTAGGCCGCAACTTTGGAAAACACATTTTTTATCTTTCCTTTTTTGTTTATAACACATCTTTATGAAACTTTGCAGTCTGGGGGTTGGAGGGTACATCCCTAATCAACTTCAAGATTTCGTCCAAATCCGTTACTCACATCAAAAGTTATTAATAATGCAATTTGTCGAGGTTCCTATGGGAGTCTGACTCATTTAACTATAGGGTGGCTTTCACCACCTTATAATATATATATATATGCAGTAGCGGCCATGTAGTTATGGTTAAGTTGCTCATCTCATAGGAAGAGCACTTTTTGGACGGCTCATAACTTCACTCCCCCTGGATGAATCCTCACCAAACTTTGCAAAAAAAGTATATGGCCCGCTCTGAATCCTTTTGGCAAGTCTTGTGAAGTTTCACCAAGGGGGGGGGTAAAAGTTATAGGGGGTCCCTAATTATTTTTTTTGTCCAAAGACTGAATGGAACAACACTTTGCTCATGCCTACAGCTCAAACCAGTGGATGGATTTTCATCACATTTGTAGCAGAAGCAGTGGAGTGGTCCCGAAAGTGTGCTTTTGTAAATTTGGTGAAAATCTGTTCAGTAGTTTTTTTTAAAACAGGCAAAATATAGGTCCAAAAAAATGTGTGATATCTGGGTCCACTCCGCGGACTCACTTCCCTGTTCGCTCCGCAGACAGGACTCCGATTGACTGGTAAGGTACCATGATGTCCACTGACATATGACATGCTCGCCAATTGGCTGGAGGGAAGCATGAGGTGCGTCACATTTTCCCGCTGCGTTCACCATGTTGGATTTGAGGATGTCCACGGATAGCACGGTGGCGACCAGGGCCAAAACTCAATTTTGGGGTGTGTGCTGGGGAGAAGAGGGGCGGGAGAGGGTGGGGGAGTGAAAGATGGCTCAAATGATGTATTTGTTTAGGTGGAAGAAGGCTGTGCTGTTTTCGCGGTGTCCGCGGACAGAAGCTCAGGTGAACAGTTTATATGGTAACTGCAAGTAGGATTTATTAGGGTGGGGGGTGGAATGTAGATGATGTGAGGAAGGTTATAGAAGTGGAGAGTGTTTCAGGTGGCTGGATTATGTGTGTGGGTTGTGGTTAGTGTCTAGATTGTTGGGTGCAAGACTGTGTTATGTTGTGTTCATTGTAACCAACTATTACAGTCTTGGGTGCATTGGTGGAGCTGATGTACTGAAGAGTCTATTGGTGTGGCCACTCGTTACAGTACTGTAATGGTATGTGTGGAAAAGTGTGGCGGGCATCAGTTTGCTGGCTTATTGGTCTGTAGAGTGTTCTGACTAGTTTCATTTACTTGAGTGCTATGTGTACTGTAGTAGACAGGGCTTTAGTTGATGCCTTATGTGTTTGGGCTGTGGCCACTGGGCAGATTGTTGGGTATTTTACTACGTTATGATGTATTGCTTTTGTGTAGCTAGTATAGAATTGGGTTCAGAGGGATGCATTGAAGAGTTTGTGTACTGGCTGCAGGTACTGTAATAGTATGCCATTTGTTGTTGGTCTATTGTAGTTGGAGGAATTGAAAATGTGTATGGTTTTTGGTTTGGAAGTGGTGGTACTACTGTTGCAGTTAGATACCAGTTGGTGTATTCTAATAGTTTATTTGTTAGTGCATTTGAGCAGTATTTATGTATGTGTTTGGTTGTTGATCTTTTGTATGTACTGTGGTATTGCACAGTAATATTGCAGAATGTTGGGGGCAGTTATATACCTGTTGACCTATTACAACTGTTGATAGTTTTGAAGTTGTTGAGGGTATGTTTATACGTAATACGTGTTGTAGAGTTTCCTCAGAAAAACATATATTGCACTATTATCATTGCAATCAGATCGCAGTTGGCATATTCTAACTGTTTACAGTTTCAACTTCTGCAGGGTATGTTTTGAGGACAGTTTGTAGACGCTCATACTCAGATTAGTGAATACATTTTGGTTAAAGAATATTAAGTAAGCGTTTGCAAGATTTGCTGGTAATCTCTGTTTCAGATTAATGGATGTATCATTGCATTCAAACCTTCCACCTTTCTTTTTAATCTATGCAGTATAGTGACCTGCATTGGTTGTGGCTCCTGCGTGGTAAATGATGCTTACTGTTGTGAAGGTTTTCTTGCCAAGTGATACTTGTCCATGTGTGAAGCCAGTCAGCTTGCAGTTGTTTTTGGTACCATCTGCATTGCAACGCAAAAGCATTACTATTACGTATTGGCTATTTGACTATATCTGGAAGGTGGAACGATTATCGGAATTGCAAGTAGTACATAATATGCCATGGTTTGCATTTTGTACGAGCTGCTGAAATGGAATGGATTCACAGTTAGGTATCGATACATAGACAAAGCGCTAGTTAGGGACTTCTTCGTGCATTACATGGTTGCAGAGAGTGCATGTATGTTTCCACATGTATGAAATCTGGAAGATTTCATTTATAGGTATGTTGTTATTTTCCAGTACTTGTAGTAAGTACATTACACATTATTGTGGCTTTCCTTGTGTGTTTATATTGAATCTCACCATTCCTGCACAGTAGTACCATTCCTGCCTTATTCCAGAAACACTGTAAGTGTTGTCAGGATTGTTTGTTGCATTTCTGTGAAGGACTAACATTTGTAAACACAATTGGTCTGTGCCATTTAAGTAAATGTTTTCAACAATTGGTGGCAATTGGAATAGAACATTGATTGCTACATTTGCATAGCAGTTTACACCAGTTATATTGGAAAATTTGAATGGACCAGACAGTTCTGTGTCTGAGTCATTTGATGGAAGTGCAGGTAGTTTCTTTGAAGAGGTAGTTGCCTTTGTTTGTGCAGTTGGGCATGCATTTTATTTTTCAGTAGATCCTTCCTTGGTTGTAGTAATTGATAATGTACCAGCTGCTTTAGCATGCTTTGAAGGTACTGTTGTGAAATAATGTATAAGTTGAGTCTGCACTAGCTTTCTCTTACAAAGTTTCCCTTTTTCAGTAACAGGGTACATTTGGAGATGGGGTGTGTAGAGTGCACGTAGTCTATTGTACTCTACGATGCAGGGAATGTCAGCATTGACTTTACTTGCATTAAAATTGACTAGAAATAGTCCTTCAAGTCTATGTAGGCGTGATAGTGCTACGTAACTCATGTCTTCTTTAAAGACTGTGCTGCCAATATAGATCAATGCTTGATCTAGGGTTAGACCCTCTGATTTATGAATGGTGACTGCGTATGCTAGAGACAGAGAAAACTGTTCTCTGCATACATACATGTCTATGAAAAGAAGCAATCGGGCTGTTGAGCGTCCAACCCTTTTAACTTATGAAAGTTTGTCAACGGGAACATTGACAAACTGAATGTTGTTGTCACATGGGCATGTTTGGAAGCCAAAAACTGTACCAAGTGGTCCATTAACTAATCCTTGTTCCCAGTCAAGGTTGAGCTTTAGCATCTCTCTAAACCAGCTGTGTTAAAGATAGATTTTTCTAAAGTATTTAGTGTTGCCGTGGCTTGTTGAGACATGGGTAGTGTCATATCGTTCACTCCCAGTTTGTCTGTGGAGTAAATTTGCACTAGTGGTTGCATTTCTTTTATCAGCATTGTGTCATTGCATTGTGCACAGCTTGCAAGAGTTGGCATTAAGGACATACAGTTTACATTTTTTGTGTGCTAATTTTTCCATGACCTTAGTAGAACATGTGTTATGGCTGTATAGCTCATGGATGCATCTGGTATTTAATATAGACTGTGCTTCCTTAGATATTACACCAATCCGAAAACTTTTCAAAATGTTGGCATAGGTGAGGTCTGCAGACTGACACATGTTTTAAGTTAGTTCTTTGTACTGGAAATGTTGACAGAGATTTACATTTCCTATGCTGCCAAGAGTTTTACAGCACAGTTTGTATCCTAAGGTTTTAAAAATAGGTACAGCTTGCACTGGTGTAAATTGAAGAAGATCTCCGAAAACAGTAACATGTTTTCCTCCAAAGAGTTCTTCATAGTCTGTTTTAAGGACCTATTGCAATCTGAGGTGAATCAAAGCCAACATTAGGTTGGAGACCATGCTCACTTCATCTATTAGCAGCATTTTCATTTGTTTCAAAACTCTGCATAGCTCCATAGCAGCTTCTGCTGAAAATTTGTAGTAGTCTAATTTGTTTTGGTGTCCTACTGGAAGGAGTAGCAATCAGTGTATAGTGACACCACCTGTGTTGTAGGCAGCTAAAACTCTGGGGACAGTTACAACAGCAGAAAGTTTGTTGTTTGTCAAATTGTTGAAGAAACTTGCTGATGATTTTTATTAAGAATGTTTTGCCTGAACCAGCTTCACCACTTATATACAGCAGTATATGTTTATAGTCTTGAGATGTACACGTTTTAGTTTCATGCTGCACACCATGTTCAATTTCTTTAGTTACTTCTAGGAAAATGCTTCACTATTCATTGTTTAATTTTGATTTGGGTATAGCAAAGTCTTCTGTTGATTGCTCTTACTGACACATGGTGTTTTCTACTCTAGTCATAGCTAATTCTGCCTCATTTGCTTTGAGTGGCTGTCCAAGTGGTTATTGACTTCCTGTTAGAGAAGGTTTGGCTGCTGTCATGAGCGTATATATTTAGGTGTACCTGGAGTACTTCTTCTTGTTGGCGTTCATTGTCCAACACGGTTTTGTAATCTGTAAAAGTTATATCTGTTATAGTGCTTTCATTTGCATTGAAAGCATCTTCATAGGAGGCATGGGTATCTAATAAATCTTCTTCTTTTCTCCATAGTTTAAAAATTTGCAATAGAGCCATGTAATACAGTTCTTTATGTTGAGGAGTTTTTAATGATAGTTTCATATGATTAATCACCTCTGTTTTGGTAAGTATAACCAGGCTGCCCTCACCTTTGACTATGTATTTTTGTTTTTCTCATTTGGTTTGATATTATTTTTGTACATGAAGTTTTGGGCTACGTGGTATAGAGACATGGTTTCCAAAGCAGTATGTGTCCAGAAAGTTGTTTTTCAAAATGTCCTGGCTGTTGGGATCGTTTTTGGCTATTGTTTGTATGCCTTGGTATGATTTGAGAACTCTTTTTCAGGATGCAGCAGGACCAAGGCTTAGCCACACTATGTTTTCAGATTTCCCATACAAGGCGGTGCCGGTGAAATGGTCTGCGGCTTCATAGCAGCCACATTCTCTATGGGAGAGCATTTTTATGCCAAAGCTGTACAATTTTGACAGTGTTTTGTCAGATGATATGTCATACCAAAGGTTTTTTCAGCTCTGTTTTCTCTGCTTTGGTTAAGTAGGCTGTGACATATCGTGCAACTGCAGTGGAATTGTCTGCAATGTACTGCACATCTGTATTTGCATTCAATAGTAGGGCAATGATTGTATTGTAATCATTGACGTACTTTGATCCTTCTGTTATGGAGTATGTGCTCTTAGTTGGTTTGCCTTTCACACTGTGTCTATCTGAAGACATAAAGCTGTTCACTTGCCCTGTTGCTGAAACTGTTCTAGGGACACCAAAGCGGAATTTAGTTAGTTATTTCCTTTGTTTTTATATTTGCACCGACAATACTTGCCACACTTGTCTCTTTGAAACTGCAAAATGTGTGCATGTAGATTGCTATGTGTAGTTTCTAAAGGGATTTCATACGTGACATATTTGTGAGTGAACTGCAATACAGTTGCATCACTGTCTTGATGAAATTTAGGAGCATCTTTAATCCACAAAAGCATGTGGATGTGTGGTGCTCCTCTGACTTGATATTCTTTTCTCCAAAAGAAGTGCTCCACTTCTCTGAGGGAAGGAACTGTTTTATTACAAATGAAGTGCAGCATGGCAATAAAGCGATGATGGAAGTACCTTGATACATTTACAGGATAAAGAGAGCAGAGTTCTCCTGGTATTTTTATGTCTATATTTCCTTTGTTTTCATTTGCTATATTTAGGAGATTGGGCAAGTCTTCCCTTGCGTATTCTGCACAACTTAAACTCACAAACCATGTGGGCGGGCTAAGTTTGCGTATCTTACAGCGTACATCTGCATGATGTTGGAACCAGTATTCTTTTGTACCACAAATGTTTGCTAAAAGATTTGTAATACTTGACAATAAAACTTCATCTTTTTCTTGCACCTTTTGAAGTAGCTACGTAGCAGACATATTTTGAAAATTGGAACCTGTTTTGAGTGTGTGTGTAACTCCGTAAAATAGAGTTGCTAGTTCACTTTCAAAGAGGAGGTGGAATATGTATTCAGCGTTTTGTCTGAATATGGGGTCTTCTGAATACATTCGTAAAGAGTGGTATTCTGATGCTTTAATTTGTGTGGATCTTTCATCGTACCTTCCACCATTTACAGTAGGAAAAAGTAGAGCAAAGGCTCGTACTTCTACAGTTTTTTCCCATATGCTGATTGTAGATCCTCTGGCCTGCCACAATTGATGTGGAGTGCAGTGGGTGAATTGTATAGACGTCTAAAATATTGGAGGCTGTAGTAGGATCTAGAAGTTCAAATTGGCCATTTCCTGAGGAGTCTTGAATTATTTCGGTGGTTTCCCTCAGGTTTTCTTCACTGTTTATTTATTAGTGGTATTCATTGTTGTCTTTTAAATATTGCAGGGCTTCCCTAACTTTATGTAGTCAACTTGTTGCTGCCAATTTTTATTTGTCTTCTGTAGGTATGCCATTCACTAGGATAATGAAAGATTTATCTATTGGCCATTGCACTCCCAGAACATCTACATTTTCTTTGAGATCTAATAGCAAATAAACTACTTTGCCACAAATGCCTTTCAGTAATTCAGATGGGGGCAGTTTTGCTGTTTTTGATTGAAGGCACATTATTGCTTGAAATGGGTGCACTGTTTGGATTATAATGCTCTAATACAAGTTAAGTTGTTGGAGTGGTTTTGGCAGTGGGAATATTTCCAAGTTATTAGGTATAGCCTGTGATGTTATTTGGTTGTTGTCAAGTTTTGCAGTGCAGCATCTGCAAAGTATTGAGGGGTTAGTAATTTCGTATTTGTTTTCTGCTATAAAATAGCGAGCCTAATTGGAACCACTGGGATTCCTCATTGTCTTCTATTTTGTACATCATGTCTACAGTTTTGGTGCTCTTTTTATAAAAAAGTTCTGCAGCAAAAACACACAAACTTGGTTTGGCATTTCAGCAGATGTGCTTTTAAACTTTAGTATTTCTTTTTTGAATGTGCGTAATAGTGGGTTGACATCTGCAAGGGTGTTGCTACTCTTTTCTAAAGATACTGGATTTTCTAAGTGGGTTTCACTTCCTAAGTATTTGATTTGGATGTGCTCTATTTCTTCGAGTAGTTCTTTGGCTGTACCATGTAGAAGATTGTTATTTAAATGGTACAGTGCAAAAGCAGGACTTTTTGCATAGTACAGTTTATGAACGAGATTTCGTGCAGTTGAATGGTGTGTTGCTAATATTTTGATATGGTGGAAGGTGCTTTTGCAAGTAGAACTAAAGAATGTCCTTGTGGTCCGGTATATTTGCTGGGGATATTTTTGTGAGCAGCGTTTCTTGTTCCATAATTGTATTGTTAACTTTTCCATACCCTCGTCCACTGCTATGTATGGCAATTGGGTTTGTTTGCTTTTGTTTGTATGCATCTTCATTGAAATATGGATCTGTGCTGGTGGTGTAACTCCACTCACCTGCACAGATGTTTGCAAATCTATCTTTGTCGATACTCTTTCTGTTGCAAAGTCCTTGTTGTAGTTTAGTAATTAGTTTTGTTAGTGGTTTCATTCTATTTAAAAGTAATATAAATAATTTCCTTTTGAGAAGGATTGCACTGTCGATGAGAGGTTCCAGGAATAGTTTTCTGCGGTAGGTTTTAAGGGTTGAGTGTGATTTGTCCCGTTTTTATAAGGTTCTGAAGGACTTTGTGGTGGAACATTTTTTGTAAAATATTTATGGTTACTTATGGTTACTTGTGGTTACATCAAGATGTATAGGTGCAGGTAGTTGCAATCTTCTTAATACCTTTCCTTATTGTTTTACATTTTGAAAGAGGAGTCTTTTTTCTTTCCTGCAGGCTGCTTCAGTTTTGCCTAGTGACTGTATTAGTGTCATGATGCCTACCCCCGGAGCACCAGGCCAGACCCAGCACCCCCGGGAGCAGGCATCATGCCCCCGGGTAAAAGCCCAGCGGCCCCTTATAGGGGCTCTTTGGACTCTGTCCTGGCGCCGTTGGCGCCAGGCTCATGTTGGACATCAGTCCTGGCGCCATAGGCGCCAGGCTCATAAAGGAAGGTGTTTTGTGCACTTACCTGATGCAGACCAGGCTGCAAGATTCAGGCCTCCCTGAGACCTGAAAGGGACTATTTTTTCATTGGGACTATTTTGCCACTCGGGCGTGGCCAGGGAAGGATACTTACCTGGAACTACTTTGGGGCTATTTAAGCCACGCCCAGACAGTAGCTCACGCTTCGCGTTGTTCTGCATCGAAGCAGCTGAACGCTCACCGTGTCTGCTCCTGCATCTGGTCTCCAGCCACGCCCGCCTCGATCCTGGAACACCTGTAAGGAAAGAAGAGAAGAGAAAGGTGAAAACCAAGAATTTTATCAAACTTCTTACCTGCATCCGGAACCTTCACGCCAGCGTTCCTGAGAAGAAGAGACAAAAGGTGAGCAGAAGGAACATATGAGGAAAGCCTAATTTTCCGCCATAACACTTACCGGTCTTCTGTTGGTGGACCATTCCTCATTTCGGGTCGGCGCCGCTTCGTTGGCAGGTACCGCACCCCGGCCCCTATGGGGAAAGGATAAAAGACATTACTGGAGGAATATAAAGACATTAAGAGGGATCGCCCCCATCGCTAACTCACCTGAGTTTACCATCGGCAATTCAATCCCTCAACGCACCGCCTTCATTCTGCACCTGAAATAAAGGACAGATCACAGGTTAGGAAAGCAACAGAAAAGGAAGTTCTACACTTGAACTTTTGTAATCTTCATACTTACGGCGTTCCGCTCGGAAAAGTCAAGTGGATTTTGCCAGCGCCATTCTGAAAACCAGTGAAGTAACTGGACAAACACGCGCCCCTGCACCAGAAGCAGGACGGAGAGTTCATCCTTTCAAACCATAAGTTGAGCTTCAACCGGGGATTTCGGAGGAAGTTAGAGAAGAACGAAGGGGGGAAGAGGGGAGCAAGCACACTATTCTGCAGACTGTTAATCCCCTTTCTCATCTGCAGAAGGATATTCCTACGGGCCAGACAAGCAAGATTTGAGGGTCCTGTTCAGTCGGTGTTCCGAGTTCTGCGCATCACGCTCGAAGAGGCCACAGCAACCCAGACTAGACCAGCGCCTCCGTGGGAGTCAGGTGAGCGTTACAATTAGCTGTTTTGTTTGAACTTTCTGTACAAATTCTGCTAGAGGCGGATGGCTATTTTATAAATTATTTTTGTTGATCTGCTCTATTTCTGCGTTGAATTCTAAGGAGTTGATGCAGCATGATCTGACTGGATTTGGTTCCTCTTTGCGCCACTTTGGTGACACATCATCATCCAGACATTATTATTAATAATTTTGGAGGGAACAGTTTAGGACATGTTACCGGCATCTCAGTGCAGTTTGCGATGAAGGAGGCACTTGGGAAAGTTATGAACATGTTTCCAAACTCCTGAGTAATTTTTTATCGCATTGCGCAGAGACAGACGTGGCTGCGCTCTTATTTATTTGGTCCGCAAATGGAGAAAGCGAGGCGCAATGTTAACAAAGCTACTTGTGCCTTTTTGAGAGATGTTTGTATGTCGTCCTTTCACAATTAAAAAATTAAATTTCGTAGCACAACCATTTTTCTCAGAGATGGAGTCCATCTTACTGATGTTGGTAATCAGCTTTTTCTGAGAACTATTCAAAATCCATTGCAGCCCTTTTTGCAAGTATAGGAATCATTATTCCTGTAGGTGTTGGCCTGTTCCACCCTTCCAAAAACACAAAAACACCACAAAAAGACTATTTTCAGAGCCACCACTTTCCCCTGGAAAAGAGTGAAATGTTTTTGAAAGTGCCACCCCTGTCTGCTGACTTCTCAGAAAACCCAGGGCCCTGTACCATTTTGTTGGCACTTCTATTTTTAAACTGTGAAAGGTGGCTCTGAAAAGAGCCTTTTTTTGTTGTTTTGTATTTTTGTTTTGTTTTTTTAGACATGACACATAAGGAAAGGAAGGGAGGGTAGGGAAGGGCACCAACCACAGGGATAAGAAAGTGGAGAGAGGAAAATGTTGGGTGGGCCTCACTTGGGTAGTGGGCATTCTTTCTCATGCTCCCGGACCAAAGCCTTGAAAGCACTCTGAAATTGTTCCCCCCTGCAGAGTATCGTGTCGCAGTACATGCACAATACAGTGACCCACGAAAGGTAAGGGTCTGCTGCATCGTGTATGGCTTGTGAGGCTGGTTCAGGGATGCGCTGACCCACAGGAGTGTCTCTTGTGTTGACAGGAGCAGATACGGAGGATGTTGTAGAGGAACTCAACCTACTACTTTGTTCAAAGGGGACAACCCTCTGAACTGCCGGCTTGTGGTTCGAACTTAAGCATTCACTCCATGGAGGAGGTCCTGTAGGTGTGCAGACCCAGTTTGCCTTGAATGAGCAATGTTTTGTGCTCAGTGCAGCGCAACTTGTCTGCACGTGCCTTGGTTATCCCTCCAATGGTGGTAAAGAGCCTGCACACCTAAGACTCATGCTGGCTGGCAATATGGCAGTAGTAAGTATTTCAACTACCTCATCCTCATCTTCCTCTTCATCCCTCTCTACATCTCCACGCCTGTTCCCCTCTCCAGGCCCTTGGATAGGTGGTGTTGGTGGAGGGAGTGGGGGTAGTGCTGAGGCAGAGGCAGCCAGAGAGTTAGCCATGGATGCCATTGTCTAATCCAGGGTCTCAGTAGTTCAACAACCCAGGAATGAAGCAATGTGGAGAAGTAGTCCAGCAATTCAGCAATGTGGAGCAGTGTCTGTCCTGGAAATCCAAAAACAGAATGAGGAGCAGCTCTGGGGTGTGGCCTTTTATAGGAGTGTTGGGGAGCACTCCGCAGACAGCCAAACGCTCCCCAGACACTTCGAACACCAAAGAGAGTTCAAAAAGCTCAAACAATTATCCAGATCACCAGGGGCATAGTCTTGGACCTGTGCATGGGTGAAGTTTCATAGTAAAACATCTTGGATTGCTCAAAAAAGTATGTTTTTGGTGTCCGGGGCCCAGACATTGCTCGCAGACAAGGGCCTATGCTGAGCGTGGGTGCAGTTACATGGTGACGTTGTGGATGTCGGCAAATGAGATTGGTGTCCGTAGAACACGTATTGCGCAGGATTGGTTGAATGCATGCGCATAGGTGTTCTACAGACTGGGTTGGGCACCCTGGACTAATTAAAGTGTGACACAAATGCAGCGGACAGTTCCAGACAGGCACGATGTTCATAGGACCCCGAAAATGGGATGTGCATGCATCCAGGTATCTTCCAGACAAGGCTAGGGTCCCCCAACTAATCAAATGTGTGTCACAACTTTACGGTCACGCGGACAGGCTTGGTGTTCTACGGACACCTCCATTTTGATTGTGGACAGCCCAAACAGGTTAAGTGTCCGTAGGACACCTATTGCGCAGGATCGGTTGTACACATGCGCATAGGTGTTCTACGGACAGGTTTGAGCTCCCCAGACTAATTGAAAGTTTGACACATGTGGAGTGGACAGTTGCAGAAAGGTGCAATGTTCATAGGACCCCGAAGGTGGATGTGCATGCATTCAGATGTCCTCCGGACAGGGCTAGGGACCCCAAACTAATTAAAGGTGCGTCACAACTTTGCGGACATGCAGACACCTCCATTTTGGTTAATTACAGACATTCCTGACAGTCACGATGTTCAAAGGACCTCGAAGTTGGGATGCACATGGGTTCAGGTGTCCTCCAGACAGGGCTAGGGTCCCCAAACTAATTAAAGGTGCATCACAACTTTGCTGACATGCAGACAGGGAGGGAAGCAGAAATGGACACATATACAGGGAACCTGGGATTTTCTAGAGGTTGGATGGTAGGGGAGGAAGGGATTGAGGTTTCATCGTAACGTTTTTGGTGATGGGGAATTTGTAGGGATGGTTGGCTAGGACATTGAAAAGGGGTAGATGTGAGCTGGGGCAGTGATATTTAATTTCCTCCATGATATGTCTTTGTACAAAGTCTTTCAAATCAGCAAAAGTGTTCAATAATTGATCAATTTTTCTTCCAAGTGCACCAAATGATTTTGCACAGTTTCACTTTGTTGTTCTATTTGCTTTTGCAGTTGTACATGATGTATTGTTTCTGGGGCATTGCTGTTATTTTCTGTACATACTGTTAAAGAATAAGAAATGTGCCCGGTAAATGTGAAACAATGTGTATTAATCGCCTTACTTTGGATACTGTACTGTGTACCAATAATATCACTATCTTCAATCATTCATCCCCTATTTTTGTGTAGCATATTGAACAAAGTGTGTTGCTGTAGGAATCAATGTAGTGCACTTACCAGTTTGTTGTTCAGTTTTGGTGTTAGTGCTTTTCTGGTGTGCTGTTGACAGTTGGTTTGCAGTTTCTGTATAAAGCAGCAGTTAGGTAATTCTGCTGGAGGCTTAGGTTATTTTTGTTTTGGTGTGTTCCATAATGTTGCATATCTTATGGAATTGCACTGTTGCTTTCTTAAGTATAGAGTTTGTAGACCTAGTTTATTTTTCTTTGTAATTCAGTTATGTGCTGCTCTTACAACATGTTCAGTGTGTTTGTTGCATGCTACAACAATGTAAGATACCCCTTGAATTTTTGGGCAGTGTGGATTCTACCCGAGGTCCACGGACAACCGCATAGTCCGCATACACTGTGCTCATCACCATGGAGACAGCGGTTTAGTATGTTGTATGGTGGATCTAGACAAACTAAGGGTATCCTAGTAAAAACCTATCAAATTCAGTGAAAACACATTGTTAAAGGGACATTATGGTTCAGTTGTGCTACTAAAAACCTATCAAATTCAGTGAAAAAACGTTGTTAAAGGGATGGTATGGTTTAGTTATCTTAAGAAAAAACGATCAAATTCAGTGCATAAACTTTTTTAATGGGACATTACTGTTACTTTGCACTCGTAAAATCTATCCATGTTATGGTTACAAGTAAAACCAAAAACCCCCAGAAATTCAGCAGTTATGGTAAGCTAAGCAACCATAACTCACGCCACCAAAGTTCTATGTGATGTCATCTTTGATGTCATGGGTTTTTGTCTTGGCAGTGCACAGTTGTGGTGCGAGTTATGGTTGCTTAGCTTACCATAACTGGCAAATTTCTGGGTGGTTTTAATTTTGCTTGTAACCATGATATGGATAGGTTTTTATGAGTGTAAATTAACCATAACGTCCCTTTAACAAAGTGTTTTCACTGAATTTGATAGGTTTTTATTAGCGCAACTTAACATAACGTCCCTTTTACAATTCTTTTTTTCGCCGAATTTCATAGGTTTTTACCAGGATACCCTTAATTTGTATAGCTGTACCATACAACACACTGAACCCCCTGGCCCCATGCTGATAATCACAGGGTCTGCAGACTATGCGACTGTCCGCAGACCTCGGGTAGCATCCACACTGCCCAAAAGCTCAGGGGTTGTTTTACATTATGGTAGAGTGCAGCAAAGACACTGAACATGTTTAAAGAGCAACACATAAGTGAATTATAAGGAAAAATGAGGTAGGTCGACAAACTCTAACTGAAACATGTTTTTTTGTTTAACAGGACATACGGGAAATGAAGGGAATGGCCCGGATGCACCAGCTACTACACAAGTGCATGAGCACTTAGAAACCAAAATGGAAAATGCGGCCAATGAACTAGTGAGCCTCGGGGCAAGAATTGATCAATTAAATGACAGTTTTGCAGATTTAAAGCTACTTGTTCAAAGGCATATAAACGAAAAGATAAAGTAGCACTTCCCGACTTGCACCTGTACCCCGTCCCCATGCCCCAGCCTACCATCCCCACAAAATCCCTGTAAGCAAAGAAGTTAGACCTCAATCCCTTGCTGTGAAACCTACTCTTCACATCCAACAAAGTAAGTGCAGTAATGTCGTAGTGTTCTGCTTGTTACTCAGACAGTGCAGCATTGTTGTAGTGTAGCCGAGACAATTCTATCCAACCACACAGCACTCGCTTCACTCTATCTCATTGCACCTTGGAAGGCCCACTCTTTGTATTGTCATTAGAAAGCCGATATCGTAATACCCACTAGTTTTATTAAAACATTGTAATGTCCTTACTCATTCAAGCACACTACACTGTCATACACACTGAAGAAAACCTCTCACACAGGAACACACACACATACCAGTACAACCTTCCCAATCAAACATAACAGCCCTTTCCACAATCATACTCCTCTATGTATGCCTACCCTCATATTCAGACACTTAGCACAGTGCACACAAATACATTGCACAACTTCCAAATCCACACTTTCCTTTTTTTTCCAACAGACACAAGAACTGGCAACCAAAAAGAAACTCAGTAGAAAACAACACAGAACTGGAACAGATAAAACCCAAACCATGCAAAAAATCCATCCACTTGTAGGAGATTTTGTACGAAATGTTCAAATAAAACAGCTAATACAGTCACTGACCAAAATGGAACCAGGTAGCAGGAAAGAAAGTGTGACTTCTCTTCAAAAATGTAAAACAAAAAGTAAATGTATTAAGAAGTTTGCAACTACAATAGTGCTAATACTGTATCTACCAATGTTAACATAGCCACTGGTAATCATTCCAAAACATTTATTTTCCAAAAAATGTTGCAACATCGAATCCCTCAGAACCTTATAAAAACAGGGGAGGAATCATGCTTAACCCTTAACACTTACCGCAGAAAACTGATCCTGGAAGCTCTCATAGGCAGTGCAATGCTCCTCAAAAGGAAATTGTTTATATTAATTTTAAACAGAATAAAACCACTAACAAAATTAATTAATAAAATACAAAAAGTACTTTGCAACAAACGCAATATCAACATAGATACCTTTGCAAACTTCTGTGCAGATGAGTGGATTCACGCAACCACCACAGAGTGATATTTCAATGAAGAGGCATACAAACAAGAACAAACAGACCCAATTGCCACACATATCAGTGGCTGAGGGTATGTAAACATAGACAATACCATTATGGCAGCAGAAACGCTGATTGAAAGAATATCCCCAACAAACTTAAAATCAACTCTCCATTCCACTGAATCAATCAGTCCCGTTTACAAATGGCCATGGACCTCAATGTGTAACGTAAGAAAACAATCCTTCAAATCTTTGCAGAAGTTCCTCAATCAGTATGTGAAAGCCAAAGAAAAATTAAAAATTAAAATATTACAAACCATGGACTCCTGTCCAGTGCTCAAATACACAGGACTATGAGGATTTTCATTAGCCTGTATTTCCGGGCCTGCTTACAAAAGCACCTTCCACCACATCAAAATATTAGCAACACACCATTCTACTATACAAAATCTCGTTCAAGGACTGTACTATGCAAACATTTCTGCTTTAGAACTGGAGCATTCAAATTACATTCCCCTACATGGCACAGCCAAATAACTCCTGTAACAAATGCTCCACATCCAAAGCAAATATTTACAACAGAGTAGCGACAACCTTGCAGATGCAAACCTTCTATTACACACATACAAAATAGAAATAGCAAAGTTTAAAAGCACATCTGCTAAAGTAACAAACCAAGTATGTGTGTGTTGTTGCAGAACAGTTTATACAAAGAGTACCAAAAGTGTAGATATAACATACAAAATAGAAGACAATGAGGAATCCCAATGGTTCCAATTAGCTCTCTATCGTATAGCAGAAAACAAAAATGAAATTACTAATCCCTCAATACTTTGCACATACTGCACTAGAAAACTTGATAATAACCAAAAGCCTTCACAGGCTATCACTATTAACATGGAAATATTACTATTTCCAAAACCACTCCAACAGCTTAATTTGTATGCAAGCATTGTAATCCAAACAGTACACCCATTTCAAGCGATAATACGCCTTCAACCGCCTTCAATCGAAAACAGCCAAGTTGCCTCCTTCTGAATTATTGAAAGGCATTTGTGGCAAAGTAGTTTATTTGCCATTATATCTTAAAGACTATGTAGACACTCTGGGAGTGGAAATGGCCAATAGATCAATCTTTGATTATCCTAGTGAATGGTGTACCTACAAAGGACAAAATAAATTGGCAGCAACTAGTAGACTTAAACAAAGTTAGAAAAGCCCTGCAATGTCTTAAAGAAAACAATGAATACTTCAACAAAATAAACATTGATGAAAACCTGTGAGAAACCACCAAACTAATTCAGTTTTCCTCATAAACTGGCCAATTTGAACTTCTAGATCCTACTTAAGCCTCCAATATTTTAGACCAGTGACAATTCACCCACTTCACTCCAAAGACAGCAAAGACGGTGCACTAGAAACATATCAAATGCGGCAAGTCAAAGGATCTCCAATCAGCATATGGGACAAAAGTGTAGAAGCACAAGTCTTTCCTCTACTCTTTCCTACTGGAAAAGGTGGAAGGTATGATGAAAGATGCACATAAATAACAGCATCAGAATACTGCTATTTACGAATATATTCTGATGACCACAGATTCAGACAAAACATTGAAAACATATTCCACCTCTTGTGTGAAAGCCAACTAGCAAATCTATGTTACAGAGTTGCACACACATTGAAAACAGTTTCCACTTTTTTAAAGATGTCTGCATAGCAATTTGTTTTGCATATTTTGGAGATATGATACAATTCCCCAAAACTCCTCAGGCAGAGATGGAATGAAGCCTTTGAACATTATTACAGCATTGCAGATTACCAGGCCCCTCCTATCTGTGTCTGTTTGTGTACCAAATTTGTAGGTTTGCTCAGAGAGGCATGTATTAGATGTTGAAATCCCCACATATTGCAATCTTCAAGGTCTATATGGTACAATGTGTTAAGTGGGCAAGTGTCAGTGGACCCAAAGAGTAGGGAAAGAAACAACAGCCCACCCTGTTAATGCTCTCAGGAAGCCAAGAGGAAATGGGTTAGTGTCAGTTATACTAGGTGCAGTCCAGTAGAGGCTCAGTATATGAGTCCAGTCCCTTTGCAAGATCAGCGGTAGCTCAATCATCAACATATCAGGATTGTGCCTCTTGAAGGCTGAACAATGTGATCTACAAACAGTTGTGTTAGGCCTCTGTCTCGTGTAGCTCAATCTAGTAACTTTGTGTCAAATACCATTTTGGGATTGTGTTGCATCACAGTCATGAGGAAAGGGTTGAGTTTGACTAGAGATAGGGGCCCTGACAAGTCTCTGGGGCTTTTTGAGGGAAAAGGAAGCTGGGTTGGAGGGTGTCTGGCACCAATTCAATGATTTAGAGAGGATGGTGCGGCCTGTACAGTGTCAGTTGAATGCCTGTGAACAGCTTTAGAAAAAATGATGGCATGTTCAAGGTCTAAATGTTGTGATCTCTGTATCTCTATTGAAGGACCAAATAAAAGTTTTTTAGTTGAGATAGTGACTCATGAAACTGCAATGTTTGTTCAAGCCCCCGCTAGTGTATTGAAAATGTGCCTGCATTTGAATTCATAGTTCCTTCTGGCTTTGTCAGTCCTGAAATTACCCCAGAGTGTAGCAATTTTGAGATGATCAAGAGCATGATTGACTTCTGAAAAATGCTCACTAACTGCAATCTCATTTGTGCATCTCTTGACACTCTGATGATGGAGGTGTATGCGTTTATGTAGAGATTTACTAGTTTCCACGATGTAGTAGCCATGCCCGGGAAATTCCATGCACATAAACAAGTAAACAATACTTCTGTATGCACTTGTAAAATGCCCTATAATCTTTTAGTCCTGCCCTGTGTGTGATATCTTGATTGTGTCCAAAATGTTGACATGTGGGCAGGTAAGGCATCTTTTGTTTCTTCCAGGCACGGTTTCATAATCTTTACTATTTGTGTGTAGTTTGCTTCTTAACATTATTCCCTTCAGATTGGATGGTTGTCAAAAAGCAAGGAGGAGCATCTCAGGAAAAACCTCTCTCAGACACTTATCTTGTTGCAGGATGTGTTGGAGATCCTTAACAATCTTGCAGAGAGCTTCTAACTCTGAATTGTATGTGACTACCACTGGCGCCCAGGTTTGTGTAATCCGGAGACCCCTGGCCGGCCCATAGAGCCGAGGTTTGCTCCAAAGTACTTTAAAACGAGATTGCTGCACCCTTGAGATGGATGGGGTGAAGATTTATTACTCCAAACCAATCAATAAGGACAACTCAATGGTTTGGCAAAGGGAGTCTGTTTAATGACAAGTACAAAAAACGTGGAGTCATAGAAATCAGCAGTGATGCGATCTTCTTTCTCACTTCAACTGCAAGGAACTTCATACAAATCATAACTCCTATACTCAAAACGCATCATAATTAACGTGTAACACTCAAGAGTTTAACATTCATTTAAATTGGTTAGGAAAGGATAACTTTAATATAGGTACTATATCTGTATATGGTAATGGAGTGAGGGGATTGGGTAAACACTGTCAGGTGGGTGTCTAAGCCCTTCCTTCAAAAATGACTACTGTAGACGTCTCTAAAAGTACAATGTCCCATTTGTTCTACTAACTATAGGACCCTATGGGCCTCATTACGACCCGGGCGGTGAGGGAACAACGATGCCGTTAAAGGATTACCAGCATCGCTTACTGCTTTGAACGATCATGACCCGCCAATCCGCTATTAGCAGCACCGTAATTAACGGTGCCTCTAATAGCGGCATGGGAGCGGGCACACGACCCTCCATGTCGGCAATACCGGCATGGAGTAAACAGGAGGACATCACAAGTCAGGCGGCCATGCAAATACCGGCCCACTGAAGGCCGAAAAGTACCTTACCGGCATGAAGCAAATACCGGCATCACGGACCACCTGTAAATGCCCATGTGCAGTGTTCCCAACTGCCACAGGTGCACACAATTAGCATAGGTGGAGGAAACATAGACTGGGCCAGCACAAAATGAGCACACCCCACCCCTTCCCACACCCAGTCACACACCAAAATGATTCCCATACTACTAGCAATGCTGGGGCTGGATGACATGATTGCAGTGGAACTCCAGCTACAACAACAACAACAACAACAACAGGCAGCACAGAGGAGACGCAGGAGGAGAATGGCGGTTAGGCAAGCCCAGCATGCCCCACCAGTGTAGCCAGTGGTACCATGCAGGCAGCCCCCAATCCCTCGCATCAGAGCCAGTCCATACAACCTAACCCCTGAGCAGATCCACACCCTGTACCGTCTGGACCGGGACACCATCACCACCATTGTGGACATGATACATTACGACATTGTCAGCCTGATTAAAACACGCACTGCCATCCCACCCCTACTGAATGAAGTGTCTGTGCTCTACTTCCTGGCCACAGGCACCTACCAGCACACAGTGGGGCACATGCATGGCATATCACAACCATTATTCTCACGTACGCTGAACCAAGTGCTTGATGCCCTCCTGAAGCACACAGGCGACCACCTTTACTTACCACAGACTGCCCAGGAGATCTCAAACACCAAAGTTGGTTTCCATTCACTGGCTGGCATCATTGGTTGCATTGGCACCATCGACTGCACCCATGTGGAATTGGTGGTCCCACATGCCATGGAGGTAGCGTACCGCAACCGTAAATTATACGACTCCATCAACGTGCAGAGATCCTGGCTTCTCGGTGAGTTGCATGTTAAGCTCATGGAAATGCGATGTGGGTAGGTGATTGGGGGAGAGATGCATACTTCACCTGGCTGAGATGGGGGGGGGAGAGATGCATATTTCACCTGGCTGAGATGGGGGGAGATGCATACTTCACCTGGCTGCGAGTGCCTGAGAGAATGGACCATGCTCATACCCCAAAGCATGCCAGACTGGACCTGACACCTGACCACATAATGCATGATGTATGCAGCCCTGCCATGTGAATGATGCAGTGTCACAACCAATCCATAGCTATCAACATGTGCACTGTAGTCAATTGGACCGTATCCCCCGCAATACAATGCAGCTACAAGCAATTAGTATGGCCAATACACAGCACCAAATACCATCAACAGAAAGGACCGTCCTCCATTACTGTGTACAAAGGAGTTACATGAGGGTCAAATACACCACTACACTGACACAGAGGTGCAGAAAAACTGCATGTCACCATTTGTTGTGAATAGTGAGATCATCATGAGGCTGCCATCAATGGTGACAGGATGAAAGCATACAAATGATTGCACATCAGCCAGATCCTGGTAACAACCGGCGTGGACGAACACAGTGCATGAGCACTCACAAGGAACAGGACCCCCTTGCTCCCACTAGATGAAGGCACGCACACCTGTCCATAAGTGGAATACACACATAGCAGTCACATCGTGTGTATCTATTCATGCATGGAAATGTGGTTGCAATCAGGAAATAAATGAATGCTATGGTGTCATTGATACATGCCCCATATGATGTGATGACTTACACATATACATTGTTGCCCACATGCAGGTGATGCAGGCTATCCCCTGAAGAGGTGGCTCATTACCCCAGTCCGGAACCCACAGAACAGGCACGAGGAGGACTACAATCGTGCGCATACACGTACCCATGTGGTGATTGAGCAGACATTTGGCCTCTTGAAGGCACGGTTTCACTGCCTCAGCAGGTCTGGTGGTGCACTCCTGTACCATCATGAGAAGGTGGCCAAGATCGTCATGGCATGTGTCATGCTACACAATATGTGCATAAGACGGAATGTGCCTATTCCCCCTGACGCTGAACTGCAGCAACCTGACGATGAGGATGAGGAGGGTGGAGATGGGGCTGCACTTCAGGGAGGCAGCGATGCACAGGAGGGACGTGCCATGCATCAGACTTTGATCAACCAATGTTTCTAGTACACATGGACGGGGAGTGTGACATGGAGGTGGCACTCAGGGCACTGGGTGTGTCAGGGACATGGACACTGTAGACCACCAATAAAGCAAACGTACACAATAAGCAATGTCCACAAATGTGAATTATGATTTCACAACAGGTGTATTAAAGAAATATAACAAAGTGCACAAGCCCTGCACCCCACACACCCTCTCCCCCGTCCCCCTTCATTTCCCCCACACACCCTCTCCCCCTCCCCCTCAACTCCCCCACACACCCTCTCCCCCTCCCCCCTCAACTCCCTCACACACCTTCTCCCCCCTCAACTCCCCCACACACCCTCTCCCCCTCCCACTTGACTTCCCCACACATGGTGTGCAGTAGCGTGCAACATTAGTCCACATGGCACCAGTATGCCTGGCTGTGCCTACAGCCCTCCCCCTCCTCCAGCACCAGGTGCACCCCTGTCCGATCTGCGCAGGTTCCGGGCAGACCTACACACGGGGCTGGTCCTGGTTGAACTTGCATTCGAAGATGTCCCAGGTTGTTCTGGCAACTGTGGTGGACGCATGGCCTGCATTGCTGCCACCATTTTGGAGAGGATGTGCTGCACTGCTTCCAATTCGGCGCAAATGTCCTTTGAGGTGGTCTCGATTGCTGTTTTCAGGGACGCAGCACATTCCCTCATGTCATCCTTTGCCCGGCCACATTCCGTTATATGCTGCATCAACAGCCCTGTGAGATCCTCCTGGCGTCTCTGAATAGCCCTGATCCCCTCTTGGCTGGTTGGAACTGGGGTGGATGTGTGAGGGGTTTCCACCATGCTTTGTTCATCATGCACAGTTGGCGTGGGGCTGGCACTTGCGGACCATGAATCACCAGGTGACAGCCGGTGCATGCTGCTGTTCTGCAAACTGCATGGGGATAGATGTGGTGAGTGCAGGGGGCCTGTGGCAGGGGTTGCGCCATGC
The DNA here is from genome assembly GCF_040938575.1 of Ambystoma mexicanum. Classification (NCBI taxonomy): domain Eukaryota; kingdom Metazoa; phylum Chordata; class Amphibia; order Caudata; family Ambystomatidae; genus Ambystoma; species Ambystoma mexicanum. The sequence continues at coordinate 621,898,137 of NC_090937.1, forward strand.
AGATGAACATCTGCCTCATCATCCGATACGGCTGCTGTGGCAGCTGTCTCACCCACTGTGTTGCTGGCAGCCGATGCTGTGCCTTCTGCCACTGCCCCCTGGGTGATGGTGGCTGGAGTGGGTGCTGTTGTGGGGACCGTAGTGGACATTGGTGCTGTGGCATCTGGGGTTTTCTTGGCCTTCCGCAGTGGTGCAGGTGGGCCTCTACCCCTTGAAGTCGAGGGGCGGTGTTCTCCTTCCTCACCACTGGCCTTCTTTTGTGGTGTGGCATCTTCCTCCCTTGTGTTCTCATCACCGCTGTCTGAATGCGTGCCTGTGGGGGACCAATAGAGGGAGAGGGTTAGTGATGGAACTACAGGCATCCGGCATGCTTAGGGGTGGCTGCTTTCATATGGAATGGCAGATGATTGACATTGGGGGAGTGACATACGGGTTGGTTGGCTTTTGGGTGGGTGATGTATGGAGGCGTCTGGGTTGAAACACATATGGGGTGCATTATGCATGTTGCCAAGATGATGCTGTGCACTGCCTGTCTTGTACATATGTGTCTGGTGGACCCTGCTCTACATAATTGCACTGTCAGTTCAGGTGGACATCATTGTGGTGGTATTAGCATTGTTTCATTTGGGACACCTACCTGCATCGGCTGATGACGGGGCTCCTCACTTCATGTCCCCCACTCCCTCAATTGCCTCCGTCCCTATGGTGCTGGCGCATATCTCCTCCCATGGTTGCAACTTGATGGGGGACTCTGCACCTCCTCTTGTCGCCATCCCCAGGTTGCGGTTGGCGGAGAGGAAGCTCCGCACGCATAAACGCAGACCGTCCCAGCGCTTGCAGCAATCTTTGGGAGTGTGGGGTGTGGTGCCAATGGCACTTACTTTCTGGGCGACCTCCGCCCATATCTGTTTCTTGCGCTGCACTGCAGGGCGGGACATGTCGGAGGAAAACATGACATCGCATGTTCCTGCAGCGTCTCCGCCAGCATGGTCAACTCCTCTCGGGAGAAGCGCTCCTTGCGCAGGTGATCTGTGGTTTTTTTAACAGCTTTCGGCATGGTGAGATGCAGCAGGTAGTGTTGGAGGTGTGGCAGAGTTCTGGGGGTCAGATGGCTCCTGGATGTGGTGGATGGCAATGGATTGTGTTTTTAAAGATGGCCACCATGCTCTTTCCCATTCCTGTGCGATGACGCTACTTCCGGTTCCGCTTATTAGCGGTCATCGCTAATGCTGATGGCTTGGATGCCGGAGGAGCTATTTGCACTTCGTTCGATGCTGGAAAGGGAGATTTTTCACCCTTTTACGGCATGGCGGTGGGGTCATTACTGGCATGGCGCAAAGCTTGTGCACGCATACTCGTAATAGTCCGCTTTTAGCAGTCTATTGCCAGCACGGATACAGTACTTGCGCCATGCCGGTAATGACCGGTACTTACCGCCCGGGTCGTAATGAGGCCCTATATTATTTGGTCCATTGTGATTGGGTTGGCACCAACCCCATGCATAAATTTCCACTTTGCTTAGCAGCACGCAGAACGGTCAACCAGGTGCAGGGTGCCCCTCAGCTACCCAGCCTTCCTCCAAGTAAGGTTACAATCAATCATCGTTTCAGCAACTATGTGTCAACTAATTTACTGTGGTTGGCCTCGAAACTGCATCTTCTGTCTGGAAACGTTCTGATATCTCTGCCTGGGTGGATGCCAAGCACAGGTGTGAACCCGTGCTTCTTCTCGCTCAGCTGGTCACGTGCTACCCACATCGTGAATTTGTCTAGTTGCTCTCAATGTGTATATTTAATTTTTATTCAGCTTGCCACCTGCCTACGCCTCCTCATCTCGACCTTTCAAGGACAGGATTTTCTGTTCTTAAGTTTCAATTATATGTAGCTAAAGTTTGTTTCTTCTATTAGTATGACCTTGGCTCTCCTGGCACGAGTTGCATCTCCTGAGTTTCGATTCAGCCGTCTCTTCTCGTTTTGCTGGAATATGAATCATGTCTTGTTTGGCCTCTAGTAACCTGAGTTGATTCTGCTTTCCGTGCAAAGTGGAATCACATTTATAATAATAATGTGCTTCGTTTTGAGGTAGTTTATGTATAATGGCACTTACTGAGCTATTCTTCTACTTAGCATAGTAAGCCACACTGTTTTCTTAGCTTTCTTGCGGTTCCAACCATATGTATAGGTGTTAGCTGGTTGAATATCTCCATCCTACTTACAGCTTAAGCTTCATTTGTATTTCAACATCATTCTCTTCCTTTGGGTTCATGATATCTTTATTCATGGCGTTGCATTTCGGTGTGTCGTTTTTAGGTTGCCATTTCTTCTATCTGTGAGTCTGTACGGGCCCTTGTGACGTCACCATTCATCTTCCATTAAGGCCTTTTTGGTTTCTTCCAGGACGGTACTTAGGCAATCTTCATTTTGTCTCATATGCTGGTAGGGTTTTCTTAATGGATACCTTACTGTCAATGGTTTTCTTGGTATCAGTACTTCAATAGGTGTTGCCCTTCTGATAGGCACTGGGCAGAGCCCTACTGCAGCTCTCTGCTGGTTTATCAGCTCATCATATATCACATATTTTGGTGTGAACAATCCTGGTACTTCAAAATGGGCGATTGGAGTGCAGGCTTTATTTGGGACCTCCTCTACACTCCCCCCTCTGGGCGATTCATCGACCACTTTCGCCTCCTTCTTTGGATGCAATTCACTTGATTCTTCTATATTTATCTTCACTCCATCGCCTGGGTTCATTCCTTCTTCATCTTCTGGGTCTATACATGATGGTGGTAAGAAGAATCTCTTTGGAGTCCATATCTTTACTACTCTTTTCAGGCTTCCTGCCGTCCTTACATGTTCGTCTTTATTCCATGTCATTAGTTGACATTGTCCATTTGGGCTACAGTAAACCCATCTTCTCACATAGTTTCTGTGCTTCCTGGGATAGAGAAACTTTGTTCGTTCTGGTGCGTGAATGCTGGCCTTCACAAAGTCTCTTATTTCTTCATCAGTCAGGTCTTTGGATCTTCATCCCTATGGCTTTCTTCGCAGTTTTCTGGCACTGCGAGATTACTATCTTGATAACACAAAATCCTAGTAATATCATCACTAGCAGGGCTCCCAGAAACTTGAATCTGTCTGCCATCCAGTGTGGGACCCAGGAGAATAGTGATCCAAACCGGCTGTCATCATCAACTTTGTCAGTTTCGTCGATCATCTGGTTCTGCAGCTTCGTCAGCATACCTATGGCTTCTGTTAAAGTTCAATTTTCCTCATCGTGAGAAGGTATAAATGTGCAACATGATTTTCCTATTTTTGCACAAACTCTTCCTTAATCGCATTGAATCCTTTTATGGTCGTGCTGATAGTCTGCAATAACACCCATCTGGTTATCTGCAACCATTTAGTATTTACTCCAACTTGGAATCTTGGCATAAAAATCGTTGTGAACACTGAAGAGGTGAGGCTGAACAGCTTGTGTTCCTATGGTATTGCATGAAATGCTTCTTCTGATTTAGCAGAGAAATAATTTTCTCTCTTCATTTGCGTCAGCAGTTCCACAGATGTGTTTTCTTCCTTAGGTGAGCATCTGCTTTCGGGAAACTGTCAATATTCAGGTCACTTTTTGGGATCACTAATGCTAGAACATGGACATTCACTATTTTGCATATGCCTCCCCAGTTTTTCGGCAGTCTGATTTATGCTTTGGATCCGGATGCCCAATAATGATCCATAATCATTGCAATTCCATGTACCATTCCTGGAGCATCAAAAACTCGTCCACAGTTCTGATTCTCTCCCATCTTCCTTGTGCTGTTATTTCTGAAACAGAACTGTGGGCTTTCCAGTGGGACTATCTGCAAGGTAGTCCTCCTCTGTCTTTGACCCATGTTAGTAGTTTTGAAAGTTCTGGCCATAATGGCTTGCATCCGTTTCGCACTATGTTGATAGTGGGCTCGTAGTGACCGAAGACCATCCATGCTCGGCACATCACTACTCCTTTCTCCCATTCGTCTGATGAAAGCACTGTTCCCCAAATTTGCATTTGGCCTCGATTCTTCCATCTCCGAGCTTCTTCTGGAGTTTTTACTTGGACATTTAGCTTCTGGGTTGCTTCTCTTCTGATCTCTGCTTGTTTAACTCCAGGCTTCTCATATCTGATCACAATGTGTTTCATCTTTTCTTTATTTCTTGTCTTTATTTCCTGGACATAATCGTCTTCATTTGGATCAGTTGCTTCAGTTGCCCACTTCAGTGAGGCATCACTACCCATGAACTGGCCTCTGGTCTTGCACATTACTATGTGTGAGAGACAGCTTGCTGTCTGGACATCTAATTCTACAGCTACAAAGATCTTGGATTTCCCCATGCTGTTTGGTAGGAGTGCACACACAAAGCATTCCCCTTCTGAATTCTGTCTTCCAACTTCCTTCATGTGCTGGTACCAAATGTTGTTTCCCAGATGTGCTGTGCTGTCCAGGTAGTCGTTCAGTTCATTGTCATCTCCATGAATGTTTCTCTTGATTCTTAGTGTTTTCCTGTAGTTGGCGATGACTACATCCCTGAATTCATCTGTATGGCTCTTTCTTGCTGGAAGATTCTTAGGTATCCCGGTCCATGGTGCAGGCCTCCCCATCTGCGCCACTTGAGTTGACCGAATTCTGGCAGCGTTCTCTTGTTCCTCATGTAGTTCCTTCTTCTGTCTAGGAATGTTCGTATCCATACTGACATTGGTTTAGTATATGGTTGTACTGTGGAACTGGTACTTGTCCCTTGTGTTGGAATATATATACTTGGCAATACAATCTCTGTGGTTTTGTTCTTTAGTTCCTCTTGTATTTTCCTTGCTCTGGCTATGAACGGAAATAATGAGTATACTATCAGTTCTGTCTGTGCAGAGAGTTTCTCTGAGTTGGTTCTGAATTTCTTGAGGGTTTCAGATACCCCTGCTTCTGTTGGCTTTCGTTTTAACTCTTCTTGTTTTCTCACATCTGCTGTGGAGTTTCTTATGGCAGGCAGTCTCTTCTTCTCTACTGCTTTGGTTTGTGGTTCTGCAATCATTGACACTAGGCCTGTATCGTGTGCATTCAGTGTTTGCATGCATGTAGTTTTCAGAAACCTTTCTTCATTCATTCCGTGCCGACCCTGTCTCCGGCTTTTCTGTTTGTTTGTGACCACAAGTGTGTGTGTCATTGCTAATCACATCCATTTCAAGTTCATTCATTCCTCCATCAGATCTTCTAGGGACTGGAATGACTATATAAGTTCTGGGTGCTTTTGTGGGTTTTATACGTGTATCATTAGGTGGGTGCACTGGAATTGGAAAGCTTTGTGCACCAATAAAAAATGCAGTTCTGATCGTTAATGACAGTAAAACAATGATGAATATGATACACAAATACATTATGGTCCTGTATGTGAGATGGCAGCATTTGCTTCCAGAGAAGCGGGGGAGCCTCTCCTCTTGTGGGAGGATTAAATTCCTGCTCGGACCCCCATCTCGATCATTCACCAAATATCAATGTTTTTTATTTCTGTGTTTAAGAGTGTCTGGTGCTCCACAAGTGTCCCCCCCTCTTTGAGTGACAAATTGTGTCTATTTTCAGGATACAGTTCCTTTGCTAGACTATGGGAAAAATCGAATTAAATAACACTTCAGTAATTACTTTTACTATGCATGCTCGAAATACGTAAGCTCCCAGTCCACTCTTCGGATTTGCTTCAGTTTTAAGGACATATTGTACACTGATCAGTATGAAGAAATAGGGGAAAAGTAACAACAAATATAACAAGGTAAGTTCTTGATACTGCTTTCTCGATCTGTCCCTCGGCGGAAGGCTTTTAAGAATCTCCTCAGATAGCTCTGCTGATGGTTAGAGAGTTCCACATGGAGCACAATTCTGTGCAAGAGCATTCCCATCTGTGCAATATTAGCTGGATCTCTGATGAATGTGAGGACATCAACATTGTTTGTTCTCCCCACTAGCTCTGGAAAGTCAGTGACTAGGCGAAAGAGGACATTGTGTGCCAACATGCTGTCTTCTGGTGACAGGGACATCAGTCCTGTCTTTGCTGAGGTTCAGGATTATGTGTTCTTTTCCTTAATGTAAACAATGTCTGCACTGTCTGGTCACGTCGAGTGTGAATAGGATCAATATTTTATTTAAAAGCTGGCTTAGATGTCCTGTATTTGCTGGGTCTCGAAGAAACTTAATTGTGTCTGTTGTTCTTCCGACAAGAGTTGGATTATCTTCGATTATAAGAAAGAACAATGTGTTGATAAGCTCATTGATTTCCGACTGTGTTTCAGACATTTGGTTTCTCCTCACTGTACTCAGGAAGTAGGAGAAATTGTTCGGCAATGACAGTGAGCAGTTGTCTTATTGTCTTTTCGTTTTCAGGGTCTTGAAGAAAGTCAGTGACATTGGTGAGCCTCCCTACCAATGACGGGTATCATCTTAGCACTAGATCAAAATAGGTGACCACATCCTTGATGATGTCGCTACTGCGGGAAACCATAAGTGATTCCAAAGAGGGTCTCGGTATGGAATGAGTTGGGATACTGTATTTGCTTCCAATGTAAGTGTCCTCTGTCAAAATTTGGCATGTTCTTTTCTCATCAAGGCTTAAATGTGCCTCAGTCCAAAGTTCAGCAGTCAACAGACTGTGTTGTGGCTTATATGTGCAATTGTTCTTCTTCACCCTGCAACTAGGATGCACAGAGTGTCCGTTTTTATGTCCTTATCCCCTTTTTGCTTAGAAGACCTGTCCAATTTAAGCCACAACTTGCAAAAAGTTCTTTGTTTTTGTCTGGCTGGTCATGCGTCCTTCTTCCTCATCATGGATCTTGTCTGCACGTGCTGTGGTTCTTCCCGATCGCTCGTCGATTCCTCTCATTGGGGTGCAGGCAGGGGGCCTTCTCCGATGTAGGGTTTGATATCGCTGAGAAAAATCCAAACTCTCCTGCCTTGTAGTTTCACTGCGGATGGAGTGCAGTCCTCCACTGTAAAAGGACCGTTGAATCTTGGCTCGTCCCACTTTTTCCTTGTATGATTCTTCACAAGGACGGCATCTCCAGGGAAGACGGATGGAACACGTAAACCTTGAACTTGGTCTGTTGTAGTATCTCCTTCTGTGTTCTGTGCTGCTCTGCAACCTTTTCGACATTGCTGCAGCTGGTCTGAAATTACAGTGAGACAAGATGTCATGCAGTTCAGATAGTTTTGCATTTCAGACCCTAAAATTTCTCCTGTTGACTGGGCATCACATCTCGGGGTGTCAGAGGAGTTCTCATTCTTCTTCCTGTGGCTATCTCCTGTGGCGTAAGATGATGGTCGGACCTGGGTTGGTTCCGAAGTGCATACAGTGCCAAGGAAGGCAGTGCAACCATCCCTTCTTTAGAGTAAGCTTCAACTTGGCTATCCTTTCCTTTAACAAGCCATTGAGCTTCTCACAGAACCCGTTACCTTGTGGATGATACGCCGATGAGAACATGTGCTTTATACCAAGCAGCAAGCTAATCTGTTCAAATATTGTATTAACAAAGTGAGGGCCATTATCTGATCTCCTAACTTCGCAAACATCCCACCTGTAGAACACTTCCCTCACTAAAAATGTGGCTGCACAGGTAGAGACTGGGTGTGTGCATGGACCTGCCTCAATCCATCTAGAGAATGGACACACCACAACAATTAAGTATCTGTACCCGTTACATACTTGAATCATGTCGACGTAGTCGACATGCAAGTGCTGAAAAGGCCCATTTGACCTTGGTATGACTCCTCTCATTACTTTTAATGTGTGCCCAGCCATGAATTGCTGGCAAATTATACAGTTCACTATAAAGAATGCAAAGTGCTCAGCTAAATTTTGAATGAACCAGTCTTCAGCAAGCGTTGCTGCTAGATTCTCTTTTGTCATGTGCCCCGGGTACTGTAACTGCTTCAGTGCTATCTTTAATAGGGCTACAGGCATCACTGGTTTACCAGTGCTGTCTTGTCACCACAAGCTGTCCGAGGGGTTCAAAGAACAACCTTGACGTTTCCAAATATTGTTTTCTTCCTATGGTGCCTCCCCTTGGAGTTCCATTAGCTGTGTTTGCCCCAAATTACTGTAACTCTCAGGTGCAGTTCATGTAACCATCATTCACTCGTTGGCGTGGGTAGCTTCCACATCCATGATTGTCTCACTTTTGGATGCCCTACACTTGGCTTCCGTGTCTGCTGCTTGAGTTCCGCATGAGATAAAATCTGTCCCTTTCGTGTGGGCGGTGCATTTCACGACTGCTGTGCCCACTGGGAGCTGTAGTGCCTTTAGCAGCCTATCCAATAAGGCTGCGTGCTGCACTGGTGTGCCGTCCACTCGGAGGTAGTCCCTCCTTTTCCAGCACGCTAGTCCTGCGTGCACTGTTGATGTCACATAGGCGGAGTCAATGTACACAGTTACTTCCTGGTCTGTGTGATTCTCAATGGCGAGTATCAACGGCAATAATTCTGCAGCCTGTGCTGAATAATGAGATGATATTCGTGCATTAAGAAGCACCTGAAATTCTCCATTTGCTGTGTGCTTCATTACAGCAACGCCTGTATATCTTTGCCTGTCCTTTTGATCGATCCTCGAAGACCCGTCAATGAAGACTATCTCTCCTTCTACCAAGGCATTTTCTTTCACCCTGCGAATTTCATCGTAGAATTCTTCATAATTTGCACGGTCATATATCGGCTCTCCTTCAGTAACTGGCTCTGCTATAAACATAGCTGGGTTCACTATCTTACATCGGACTACATTAATCGATGGATTTGATATGATCACTTCATAAGCAGAAGCTCTCTGAGATGTCAATGTGCCCTTTGGTTTCTCTACAATCGCACATAGTGAGTGCTTTACGTACAACGTCATTGAGTAACCCATCACTTCTCTATGGCGAACGCTGCGGCAGCTAAACTTTGTTCGCATGGAAAATGACCTCTCATTACTGGGATCAAATTCCCACTGTAGTATGCCAGGGGCTTGTACCCCAACGTGGTTCTCTGTGTGAGCACTGCTGTCATAACGCTGCCATTCGTGTGTGAAAACAGGTAAAATACCTCAGCATAGTTGGGAATCAAGAGATCTGGAGCTGTGCAAATAGCTCTTTTGAGTTCAGCAAACTCTTTCTCCATGGTCTCAGACCATTAATTCTTTTCTTTCATCACTTGGGACTTCTTTAGGGCCTGAAGTAAAGGCTTAGTGTAAGAGCTGTAGTCGAAGACCCATGCCCTGACATAGTTGCACAGGCCTAGAAAGCTCTGCATTTGCTTTATCTTGTGTGGCTTAGCCGTGTTCAATATGGCTTCAGCCCTTTCTGGGGTCACTTTCTTTCCTTCATATGAGATTAGCTGGCCTATGTACAGCACTTATTGTTGACAATATTGTAACTTTTCCTTGTGAACTTTATATCCTTTCTCAGCCAGTATAGTCAATAGCTGAACAGAATTGTGCCTGCTTTGCTCTTCTGTGGTGCTGCAAATTAAGATGTCATCCACGTATTGCAGGACGACACTTTCTAATGCAATATTGCTCAAGTCCATCTGCAGGACTCGGTTGAAAATAGAAGGAGACTCACAGTATCGCTGTGGCAGCCTTGTGCTTTTCAGATGCATTTGTCTGAACGTGAATATCAGATCTTGTGAGTCACGGTGGAACGGGATTGAGAAAAAGGCATTTTTCAAGTCAATCATCGTGAAATATTTTGCCTCAACAGGTATATTACATAGAATTGTAGACGGGTTAGGGACTAGAGGGAACTCTGCCTCAACAATATAATTTATTGGGCGTAAATCATGGATTAAACGCCAAGACCCTCCCTTTGATTTTTTGATCGGATAAACCGCGGTATTGCATGACGACTCTGACATCACTAAGATGCCCTGTTAAATCATTGCAGAAATTGTCTTAAAAATCCCCTCATCTGCTTCTCTAGACATGGGATATTGTCGGCTTTTGGTAGAATCGCTCCTGCTTTCAATCTGATCTTCACTTCTCCAGCCCCTTCAAGAGGCCCACGTCATAGGGGTCAGTAGTCCATTCTGAGACAGGCATCTTGGCCATATCGTCATCAAAATATTCAGGACGATTTCATGCCAACATCATTCTCTGAGGTACTTCTCTTTTAATAATTTTGACCCAAAAGGTGAGACTCACTTCCACCATTGTCTCTCCCATATCTGTTTGCTCTTCAAACAGATAGTCATCGGTGACCTCATGCAATGGATATCCTTCTTCAATGGCGATTACTGCGCACCATTGTCGCCCTCGTCGTCATAACCATCAATCAAGACCACTCTCCCTCGCACTGCAGCTGTGTGTATCATCAAGAGAAATACTTGTTCCTTCTCCTCATGCATCAGTATTCTGGGTCTGAATAAGAACTCATCAGGGGTTCTCATGATTTTGTCTGCAAGGCCTGGCAATCCTGCCATAAGCACACACATACCATATGCAAACATTTCTGGCTCTAATGGCACGCCCCTCATGGCTATGTGTCCTGAGTATGCCCTAATCATTTCGCATACATTCGAGTAATGCATTCCTGGAGTGGAATATACTATGCCCTTCTCCGTGTACAAGATTGTCATGTTTAACTTTGTCATTAAATCTTGACTTAAAATGTTTACTGGGGTCATTCGAGAATATAATAAAGGTAGATTCATTTCACATTCTCCTATGGAAAATGATATCGGAAAGTGTGTTGCACCCGTGTCAACTAAGAAGGAATATTCTTTATCCCCTATAACGACATCCACCCTACGTTCGATGTGAGGGTCTGGTGTCACTGATAGGATAGAACACATCAGTGTTCCCAGTGAGCTGTCCTAGTCCATATACACATTTGGCCCACTGTGTGCTTGTGGGTTTCCCCCATGTCCATTGTTACTTCCCATTCCAGGGTTCAGAGTCTGCACTTCGCTCATCGTCTGTGATAATTGCAACAGCGCCTGTTGGGATTGTCCTTGTGGAAAATTTCCCATGCTCTTAGGTTGCACGCCTTGTTGTGCTTCTGGCGCTTGTTGCACTGTGTGATTCTGTGCAATACCCTGCTGTGAAACTGCAGGTGGATTTGTCATGCCTGCTCCTGTCCCTTGGCCGTTCTGCATCATGCCTTGGTTTCTGCATGTGCGTGCCAAGTGTCCTGTCATTCCACACAGCCAACATACTGGTGGTGGTCAGTTCATTTGTCCGTTTGACATATCTTGGTTATCATTTTGTATATTTTGAAAACCTCCTTGATTATTTTGGAAGCCTCCCTGATTGCTCTGCCATCCTCTTCCCCTAAATCCTCTTCCCCTGGGGTAAAACCCTGTATTGCCCTAATTATTCTGCTGTGGATTAGTCAACTGCTGCATGCTTGATTCAGCTGCGCTAGTTTGCATGGCTCCTTCAAGAGCATATTTTGACAATTTCTTTTGCACCAATTTCGATTCCTCACCCTTTCGTGCAGCTTCTTTTTTGCAATTCTTTTCTTGCAGCAGTCTGTAATAATGTGCAATGGCCAACTGTATTTCAGCCCAAGGCTTGGCTTCAATTCCCACCAATTTCTTGAGTTGTTTCTGCAACGTCTCCAGTAGTCCTTGGCACAATATATGGTAAAACACAGGTATAGATTTTGTCCAAGATTCATGAGTCTTGAGCACCCAAGCGTCTTGAAAATTCTGTATGTAAATTAACGGATCCTCAGACACCTTCATTTTCCGTGTCATTAAAGCTCCCATATCGGAAGTATCTGGGTAAAGCACTCATAGTGCTTTCCATACTGCAGCTCTACAATTGTTAAATGGAGCTCCGTCATATGCGGTATTAATTATGGTTACACCAGGGTAGCCTGCTCGTGCCCACACATCGTCTGCTCTCTCACCAAGTATGGCGATTAGGAGACCTTTGATATCCCCTATGGCTAACGTGTTTCCCCTGTCATTTTTTCTAACTCATGTATCCACTTTCGGGCTCCCGATGTCAGCATTGGAAGCTTGTTTTTCAAATTTACTCGATCCACATGTGGCCATGGAATATATTGCGGTCTTACTCCCCCTTTCTCGTGCAATGGAAATTGGGATGCATAGCCCTCTCTCTCTTCTCTCATTGTTCTTCTGTCTATTGCACGGGTAATATTCCTGCATCGCCGTCTTCCTGGCAATGTCCTGAGCCTGTCTACATAGGGCGGTGAAGACAGCCCCCTCTGACCATGAGATACTTCTTCATGTCGGTCAGAATGCATGGCTGACTCTGATGCCCTCGGTGCAGACTCGCTAGTGTCTGACCATCTTATTCCTTTTTCCCTTGGGAGTCGTCTTTCGCTCAATATCCCTTCCTCATTTTCCTCGCGCTCCTCCCTTTCCGAGTCAGACCTCGTTTGTCCCCAACTAGTGTCACTCCTTGTGTCCTCCTTAATCCTACTTATTTCTAATCTATTCAGGGATAGTTCTCTATTCCTACTACTTCAGGAGACATCCTCAGTGTCGCACAGCTGAGTGCTCTCCAGGCACTGGTCTTCCCCCTCCCCTTGGGGTGTTTGTTCTAACCCCATTTCATCATATATTCTATTGATCGTTTCTCCAATGCTTCTGGTGTAGAAGTCATCTTCCATATTTTCCCTATACACAGGAAATCATTCCTCTATATTTTCCCAGTCTACTACTGGATCAGGTTTTTTAACCTCTCTCCCCAGATATTCAAGATCACGTGCTCTCTGTATCCACTTACTCTCTATGTCGTCATCCAATTCTCTGTGCTTCCTCACCTCTTCTCTTACTCTTTCTTCTTCCTTTTTCTTTGCATTTCTATGTTCATTTGCCCTTTGAATTTCCTCATCTCTTTGTTTCTTTATTCTTTTCTCACATATCCTTTGCTCTTCATCTAACCTTTGCTGTTCCTGTCTCTCTTGATTACTGGCTTCTCTTGGTTTGCAATCGAGCTGTCTTTCTTGCTCTCAGCGATATAGCTGTTCTCGCCTTTGTCTATCTTTCTTTCCTTTCTTTTGTCTCTAAAATCCTTCTCTTTCCCCTTTCTCTGTGCCTCATATAACCTCTCCTTTTGCTTCGTGTAATCAATGCCCTTGCCATCAAGTTTCAATAAAATTTGCCCTCAAATCCATTTGTTTTTTGCAAATGCTATCTCATCAGTGCTGTCTTAATTTCCCTTCTATTTTTTCCCCTCTCTCTCCTTGTCGAGAGATGCACTTGTCCGTGCCTTATCTCTTCTTTCATCATCGTGTCTCCCCTTGTCCCGTGGGACTGTGGAGGTAATATTCTTATCCTTATCTTTCCCTTGATTTACATCACTACTTTGCGTAGGTGACTCATATTCCGTGTTTCTGTACCCTGTGGCTGCTTTAAGTTCTCTCAGCGGGTATAATCCCTCGTCCTTACTTTCTTCAGCTTTCGTGTCGGATGGGGCAGGTGGCGCAGTAGGCGTCTCAACCCCCCTCTGTGCATACATTAAGTATCCAATCTATTGGCGGCTCCTCTTCCTTTCCCTGTTCATACATTTTCCAAAGCTCCAGAACAGCAAGGTGTTTTTCTAGCTTTTTGCCCGTGTAGGTGGCATGCACATATGTGATCACATGTTGCAAGACGGCTTTAGATAAGGACCCACCTTGTGGCCATGGCATAAACATTTTGTGGGCAGTCCCTTTAACCCACTCTGTACTGTATTTCTTCAGTTTGGGTGCGTGTTTCGCCAACTGTTTGCATAAGTGTGTCAATGGAGTTATGTCCTCCATGCTCAAATCTGTTCCTTTTCCTCTTACATAACACTTGTCAACACTTTTGTGTGGCTTAAACAGTTCCAACAATATGAGGGAGCACCAAACACTGCAAGCTCCAATCCAAATTTTCCCCAAAATTTTATATCTTCTAATTTACTAAAAAACATAAATTTGTATGCAATTTTATCTCAGCTGTTAAATCACGTAAAATTTAAATCAGTTTTCTCAAAGAAAATGTTTGATATGTGATGTCACAATTAAAAACATGTAAGACAGACGCTTGACAGACTAGACGAACACCATCTGGTCACAGTTATCTCTGTCTTCAATCATTACCCCTTCATGGAGTCTAAACGTACCCCTTTCATGACATCTTTAACCGTTGTGGTAGTGTAATCATTCCCCCTTTAGCTGGGACTCTAGGTACACATTTCTTCTAGCCGCTTGTATTAAAAGCGTAGGAATAAGGTGAATCCTCTCACTTCTCGGGTGTCTTCCCCGGTAACCTCTCACTTCTCAGGTGTCCTCCCCGGTAACCTTTATTTACTTAATTGTTCTCAAGTCATTCTCCCCTTATATATATACAGTCTTCTCTACTTCTAACTATATTTTGTTTCCCCCCCTCCTTCCGTTACCTTTTCCCTTTACTTGCTCTAAAGCATGCACTTTTGCCAGAACATTTAGTCTTTTTCACTCACCGTTCGCATGGTTCCACTCTGGACCCTCGGGATCACCGCCTTCGTTATCGCCTTCTTCGGCTTTTCCTCCGCTCAGCTGCCTGTAGGAATGGGAAGGGATGTGTGGGGAACACGGGTACCTTCAGGCCCTGATCTGCAGTCTTTCTTATACTACCACTGTCTACGGGGAACTTCACGATCTACTCAGCCGAATGGCAAAGGACTTGTGATATTGCCGAAGACTTAGAGTTAATTTATGTCGATGGTCAATGGGTGTCTTATTCTAATCCATAATCGATAAACCATCTATCTCTGCTACCAAGTGTACTCCGGAGACCCCCTGCCGGCCCATAGAGCCGAGGTTTGCGCCAAAGTACTTTAAGATGAGATAGCTGCACCCTTGAGATGGATGGGGTGCAGATTTATTACTCCAACACCAATCAATAAGGACAACTCAATGGTTTGGCAACGGGAGACCGTTTAATGACAAGTACAAAAAACAGGGAGTCATAGAAATCAGCAGTGATGCGATCTTCCTTCTCGCTTCAACTCCAATGAACTTCATACAAATCATAACTGTTATACTCAAAACGTGTCATAATTGGCGTGTAACACTCAAGAGTTTAACATGCAATTCTATTGGTTAGGAAAAGATAACTTTAATATAGGCACTATATCTGTATATGGTAACGGAGTGAGGGGATTGGGTAAACACTGTCAGGTGGGTGTCTAAGCCCTTCCTTCAAAAATGACTACTGTAGACATTATTAAAAGTACGACGTCCCACTGGTTCTACTTACTATATGACCCTAGATTATTTGGTCCATTGTGATTGGGTTGGCACAAACCCCATGCATACATTTCTACTTTGCTTAGCAGCACGCAGCATGGTCAGCCAGGTGCAAAAATTACTACTATAGACGTCACTAAAAGTACGACATCCGATTGGTTCTACTAACTATAGGACTCTAGATTATTTGGTCCATTGTGATTGGGTTGGCACCAACACCATACATACATTTCCACTTTGCTTAGCAGCACGCAGAACAGTCAGCCAGGTGCAGGGTGCCCCTCAGCTACCCAGCCTTCCTCCAATTAAGGTTACAATCAATCATCGCTTCAGCAACTATGTGTCAACTAATTTACTGTGGTTGGCCTCAAAACTGCATCTTCTGTCTAGAAAAGTTCTGATATCTCTGCCTGGGCAGATGCGAAGCGTAGGTGTGAACCCGTGCTTCTTCTCGCTCGGCTGGTCATGTGCTACCAACACCATGAACTTGTCTAGTTTCTCTCAATTTGTGTATTTTATTATTATTCAGCTTGCCAACTGCCTACGCCTCCTTATCTCGACCTTTCAAGGACAGGATATTCTGTTCTTAAGTTTCAATTATATGTAGCTACTGTTAATTTCTTCTATTGGTATGACCTTGGCTCTCCTGGCACGAGTTGCATCTGCTGAGTTTCGATTCAGCCGTCTCTTCTCGTTTTGCTAGAATATGAATCTTGTCTTGTTTGGCCTCTAGTAACCAGAGTTGATTCTGCTTTTCATGCAAAGTGGAATCGTACTTATAATAATGTGCTTCGTTTTGAGGTAGATTATGTATAATGGCGCTTGCCGGCTATTCTTCTACTTAGCATAGCAAGCCACACTGTTTTCTTAGCTTTCTTGCGGTTCCAAGCATATGTACAGGTGTTAGCTGGTTGAATATCTCCATCCTGCTTACAGCTTAAGCTTCTTTTGTATTTCAACATCATTCTCCTCCTTTGGGTTCACGATATCTTTATTCATGGTGTGTCATCTCTGTGTGTCATTTTTTGGTTGTCATTCCTTCTATCTGTGAATCTGTCCAGGCCCTTGTGATGTCACCATTCATCTTCCATTAAGGCCATTTTGGTTTCTTCTGGGATGGTACTTAGGCAATCTTCATTTCGTCTCATATGCTGGTAGGGTTTTCTTAATGGATACCTTACTGTCCATGGTTTTCTTGGTAACGGTACTTCAATAGGTGTTGTTTTTCTAATAGGTACTGGGCAGAGCCCTACTGCGGCTCTCTGCTGGTTTATCTGCTCATCATATTTCATATATTTTGTTGTGAACGTTTCTGGTACTTCAAAATGGGTGACTGGAGTGCAGGCTTTATTTGGGACCTCCTCTACAGGCTGCTCAGGAAATCGAGCTTGTCCTGTGAATCAGTCTGTCCAACCAATTTTGTGTTTCTATTCATGGTTTATGAAGTCTTATCTCAAAGTTTGAATATTTTGTATCCTGAGCCAATGGGTTTGCACATGTTTGATTGTATCATAATGCTTTGCTCAATATATATATATTTTTTTTATTTGCACTGGGGAGGAGCTGTCATTTTTCAAGTAGCTGGCACAGTTTTTTGGTCTGTAGCTGGCCATCTTTAATTGTTATGGTGGTGCCAATGAAATATACTTTTTCAGGAGACTAGGAGATTTTGAGGTTGATGGTTGTGTGTAATTTATTAAATCATCAGTGGAGGTTCCCTAGCAGTCCAAATCAGGAGGATGCCATTGGTGCAGCGCAGGTATCTCAAAGTATCTCAAATGTCTGCAGTCACAGGTGCCAAATGTCTGTCTCTAATTGTGCCATGAATAACTATGAATACTGTGGACCCATTTGATTACCCATGGCCATCCTCACCAATTGGAGATCAGCATCAGTTCAAAATGTAAAATAGTTGTGGGTCAAGATGTATGTATGTATATGTTCATATTGACAGAAAAATCTTGTGTTAAAGGGATGTTATGGTTACAAGTAAAACCAAAAACCCCCAGAAATTCACCAGTTATGGCAAACTAAGCAACCATAACTCACGCCATCACTGTGCATTGCTAAGACTAACACCCAATTGGGAGACTTACTATAAACTACTTCATGTATTAACAAATGTTCTCAGGTAAACAACATGTTATATTGGAGTGTTGTTACTGCAGGAATCTAATCGTACATACACATAGGGAATGGCTGCAGCATGCACCATAGAAGTACAATATGTTTAATCTGGTCGTTTTGGATAGTAAAATAATGAATACTGCTTTATCAGAGTTTTCAGTAATGTTGAAAATGGAGTAAATAGCTAACAAATCAAGAATTACTACACACTTGTGTTAGTACAAACAATGCATATGAAGACCCACAAGGCCTACAAATTAGAGGCAGATACAGGGAAACTAAAGTAAAGAATAAAGAAACAAGATCACCAGAAAACGTCAATTACATTAACAAAGTGCATGTACACAAATTAATCGTATCACACGAAAATACTGTGTTTAAAAAAACGAATGGTTGAAATGATCAGATTTCAGCTGTACCAAAATTATGTACAACCGAAAATGCCGAACATTTTAACCATTCAGTTTTCATTATAGCGAACAAGGGAAGCAGGGGCTGCAGGGGTGTCTCCCGCACACTTGTTTGCTATAATGGAATCGCGGGTGGCAGAGGTGTCCCCCTGCATCCAAAACAAAGTTTTGAAAAAAAAAGAAAAAAAAGAAAAGGACCCTGCAGTGCCAGTTCCCATCAACGGCAGTGAAGTGAACTGGCGGTGCAGGGACTCTGCGGCACACAGCAAAGTGTACTGCCAAAAGGTAAGTAGGGGAATGGGGAGCCGGTTTTACAAAGGGGATTCAGCTGTGGGGTGCTTATTTTGAATACGAACATTTAGAATACAACCTTTTTGTCTTTGAAATTTTCATATTCAAAATAATCACGTACATCCAAATGAATTGTGTGTTTGAGGCCTACTGATTTCCCTGTGTACGTGCACCTTGAGCTATCACCAAACCCTAAGGAAAGTACTTTTAAAGCATACGACAAGGTTAATATCTAGATATATAGCATCTTTTCAATTTTGAGATTCTGACTTCCTGTGAACAAAAACATCTAGCCTTGATATGTCAGTGAACTAAAACAAGTGCCCTAGATATGTGATGTCATCAGTGATGCCATCAATGACATTTGTGATGTCATCTTTGATATCCAGGGTGTCAGTCTTAGCAGTGCACAGTGGTGGTGTAAGTTATGGTTGCTTATCCTTTTAACCTCATATTTTCAATTAATTTCACAGGTTTTTATTAATGCAACTTAACCATAACGTCCCTTTAACTAAGTTTTTTCTGTCAATTTCGTAGGTTTTTCCCAGTGCACCGTAATGTGCTAGAACTTCCTAATATCATACTTACCCCAATATATCAGCATTGTCAGCAAATCTCTAAAGTTCCAGTGCAATTTCCCACCTCCTTGCAACATTTCTAACACTTCTATTAACTTTCTACAACTTTTTAGCAATGTTTTCTGTTCGCCGACCTTCGCAGATGTCTGATGCCACCATGGACTGTTCGGACAGTGTCACATGGTGTGATTGCGTGTTCGTGAATGAATCTGCGCTTTGCGAATGGGTCTGTGTTTCGCGAACAGTTAGAAACTGTTCAGCTGATTTAGGAAGTTTTAAAGTTGAAATGTTACCCTTGCACACCTCCTAGACCTATTCTTGCTGATTTTCCATCTGCAATCCAGGAGAAAGCAAATGCTTGGAACAATATTAGCACAACTACTATTTAGCATAATCCATGGCCATCCCTCTTCCCCATGAGCCACCACCACCACCTTTAGGGCCTCCACAATGGGAAAAGTGCAATCATCTAAAAAAGAAATCAATAGGATGAGGAAGATGAGATAGAGAAAATGCCTACCTCTAGTACCCAGAGAGAATCATGGGTGTGGCAGAATCTTACCTCTGTTACAATGGTTAAATGCACTGAGTTCAACATTGTACTCAGTTGCAGACAACGTTAGACAGTACTCCTATGGGACCACCTCAATGCAACGCCACATCAAATCCAACCAGGGGATAGTCATAGAAAGACTGTTGCTTGCTCAGGAAGTAGTAGGCTCCCTCTACCTCATCTCCCGCAACCACTACTGCCTCCACCCAGGCCACTCATACGGGGCAGAAGTTCTGAGCAGCTCCCTTGCAAGCTATAAATGAGGCTTTTTATCCATATCTTTCCAAGACAACAATACTCTGTATATACTGCAACACACCAATCAAGGAGCATGAAAAACACTGTCCCCTATGCACCTGCCCCTCCTTATCTGTGGTTTGTGCCCCTTCCCTCCCTTACCTCCCCCACTGTATTTCCTGGCCCCTCTTATAAAAAAAACAACAAAAATTCAGAATTAAAAAAACAACAAAACAAAAGGTTCATTTAGGAACTATCTTTCAAAGTTAAAAAATGGAACTAAATAAAATAATCTTATAGACCCCATCTACTTTACATTTCTCAGTAAAGTAGTTAGACTAAATAAGATTCTCCAACATTTCCATTAGCATTTTGAATTATGCTAATGGAAATAATGGACAATTGTGTACTAGAGTAAAGCACATACACAATTTTAAATCCCAAATATTTTTCTCTAGCATATCACACTTAGACATATGACAGTGATCAACAATGGATGATGTCATACTAGCACAATGGTTTAATTACTTAGGAGTAGTATAGAGGATAAGGTAACTGAGAATGCTTTATGGTTTCAAGGAGATGCCAAGATGAATAAAAGGCAGTACAGAAATAAACTTGATATGATTTCAGCAAAAGATAATATGATCACTTTTTCTCTGACAATTCACCCCCCCTATGCAATATAAGGAGATGGAAGTAACACACACAGTCCTCAGGAATACAATCACAGTACAATACGAATTCAGTTCCCCCCTAGCAAGATTATAGCAACAGGGATGATTTTGAAACACAGGCGAAAGACTTTCAGGTGATTTGCCAGGGAGTGAAATATGCTAAAATTGATTTTAATTCCCTCTAGAGGTTCAGGGTGAGTGAGAGATACTTTAAATCAGTTCAGGTCCACACTAACAATGATTAATGAGGGATTATCAGGTTGAAACGGATTTGAAATGAAGCAAAATGTCAAATCGCTGCACTTTTTTTCGAGTGCGTCGAGTGCAATTACGGAGGCGCTATAAGGAGCATGTCGGTGTAAGGCTTGTTGGAAAGCTGGGAATCTTAGCTTTACAATAAAAGTTACATTTCGTTCCTAGGGTGTACGGTTCCAAAGATACAGACGGTTTTATAAAGGTAGTTTTCCAGAAATGAAATTACAATTTCGGAATGACAGATGTGCTTTGAAAGGTTTGAATCAACAGGAGGAACACACGATTTCTTATGATGCAGTTCTAAACAGGTTCAAATGTTTTGAATCAGATTATTTTAAGCTAAGAGATAGATTCTGCACAGTTCTAGCTGGGTACTCACACTATAAATTTGAAAGGAATGGCCTTGTCACGGATCTGGTCAACAAGTTTAGCTGCGGTTCTCTCTGCTCGGCGGGTCAATCAGGCACCTGTTCTGTTCACAGCGGTCTGATCTGGGTCTCTGGTTCTGCTGGTCTGGATCAAGTGGATTCTGGATACCGCACTGCTTTCTGGGTACTGGTTCTGTTCTGGATACACAGGACTCTTAGCAAGCAGCAAACCGCACAGCCCGGCGGTTGAATAGTTTGCAAAAGATTTTGAGGCCTGCTGAAGAGTTCAGCTCTTTGGAGTTTTTGTTCTGGAGTTAGTCTGGATCTCTGGAGTTCTGGGTTCTGGAGTTCTCCGTCAGCGTGCTGTGCTGGAATTCTGTTGAAGGTTGGAAAATAAATGTCTCTGTCTGGCTTCCAGTGGCTCTTTTTATGTCTTTTGAAAATGGGTGTGGATGCTAACTTTCTATGCCCAACCCACTCATGATTTGATAGGTAAAGGATTTCTCTTTGACCTGATTTGAGAAGGGAGCAGTGAGTCATCCTATGTCATCAGGTGTCATGTTTATGGCTCCAAAGAAAGAACACTCCCCTTTGCTTTTACCTTAGAAAATCATTTTCATAACTAAACATATTTCCCCAATGCACAAGTGGTTGACATTACATGTACGTATCATATATCACATAAGGTAGTCTCTGTTCCAACTCTGATGTTTCTAAGAGCTTGGATTAAGAAATGACAACATTTTGTGCTTTTTGGTTGGTTTTCCAATATTGGATTTTTACCAAAAATTACACAGATGTACACCATCTCTCTTCACATATTCCAGTAATTTACTGTGTCTCTAGAATAAACACAGTCTCTGTAGTATTAATAATTAGCGGGGCTTTGCCTCAGAACATCACAGAGCGACCAGCTGACCCTTGAACTGTGAGTAAAATTGTCATTTTAAGAATCTGAAAGTTGTACATTTCTGTCATCTGGTTACAATTAGTTATCAGTATTTTTATAAAACATATATTTGCCTTCAATTCAATTCACAGAGTGTCTGGGTCTGCCCCCAGAAGCTTGGGGAGCCAGGTGGTCACATGTCTCTCCTTTCAGGCAGAGCTCTGTTTACAGTCCACACCCAAATCAGCATACTCCATTCAATTGAAAGGGTCTATTGTGTTGGGTCCAGCAGGCTGCAGGGAAATCCCCTCCCTCTCAATCAACAGGGCCATGTGATATCTTGCCTCCTGGTGTGGGTCTCTGGGGTGTTAAGAGTTCTCAGGAAAGGCATGTCTTTGAACTTTTAATTAAATAAGACTCCTTCTGATCAATGCACAGTTCTGCAAGACAGCTCTCCTGTCAGGATTTATAGAGCGCCAGCGCCGGTCAGTGTCCAATGCCGGTACTACTCCTATTTTTGACAGCTGTCTTGAATTAATACATTTCAAAAGGAAAGGATTTTACTTGATAGTATATGATCCTTGCTTTACATGGCATTGATGTGGATCTTTAGTAGAGTAAAGTAAAACACTCAACCATAGTTGGATTTTTGTTTGGTGGTTCCGGGCCCATGATCTTAGCAATTTTTGACATTAATAAAAACGGGTTTTGAACAGAACCATCTTTCTTTGCACTGGTAGGTGGCAGGTCAGGGGACCATTATGGTGTGCGCAAAACTGCACGGTTCTCCTGTATTCTGGCACAAATGTGGGCTTTTCCACCCTCTTGGATTTCCTAAGCCCACAGCACCAAATGTTGCAGCATAATAGTCCAAATGTGGGTCAGGACACCCAACACCAGGTTGTGCTCTTCTTGCGCTGATGTCGACGTGTGTGTAATCACAGACCCTATCTGTGCCTGTTGAATTTTGTATTTGTAGAGTTCTCCCCTTGGACCTCTTTTTTAAAGTATTTTCTTCAACTCTTTTACAAATGTATATACATACAGGGTTCCTGCTACTTACCCTGTAATAAGCTTCTCAATAAGCATATTCTCTTTTTTAACCACTCTAGCGATCGCCATGCTGTGCATTTAGAAATATTTATTTTTAGGAGACTTAGGAGCACTTTTATGAACATGAAAACATGTCTATGTACATTTATAGCAGCACTGTGTATAACTTTTTTCTGAAACAAAAAAAATCAGATACAACAACAATTTTGAAATGTTTCAGTGGCACTAGGTGTGTGCAAGTTTAATATGTTGGCAGTACATGCATACCTGCCAACATAACTCATTTCAATCTGTAGGTGCTTACCAAGTCTTCATTTTTTTCTGTGCATCCTGTGACTTGCAATTCCACTCTTGTCATTATAAAACCTGGTCTACAATTCCCAAAAATGGAAAGAAAAAAAACAGGACTGGACTCCAAGATTTGAAAGTGTGACATTTATATCAAATGAAACATATCAAATTCTGTGCGTTTAAAAATGTTTCTTTTTGGGAGCATTTTCATAAAAGTAAAAAAAATGCATATATGCATTTATAGTAATGCTGTGTGTAACTTTGTTCTAAAATAAAGAAAAAACAGATGGAAATTATGTGTACACCATTTCTAAGTGGCACTTTGTATGGGGAAGTATAATATGTTGGCAGTACGTGCATACTTCCCAATATAGCCCATTCCAATCTGTAGATGCTTATCCAGCCTTAGTTTTTTCTCTGCAATCTGGAAGTCGTAGTCAAAGTTTTATAATGGGAAAAGTGGAACTACAAGCACCAGATCGGAAACAAAAAACAAGCACTGCATAAGCACCTACAGATTGGAATGGATCATATTGGCAAGTATGCATGTACTGCCAAAATATGAAACGCACCCACGGCCAAGCATCCCTTGGGAAGCAAACCTTCATAACAGTAGGAATAATATACCATAGTGGTGCCACAACCACTTTAGGTCACTATACTGCATATGTCAAAAAAGAGGTGATTGGTTTCAATGTAACCACACCTCTGTTACGTCAAAACATAGGTTACCAGCAAATCTAGCAAATACCTACTTAATATTCCTTCAACCCAAATTTACTCACTAAACTGTAGCACAATAAACACAATACGCCAAAAGGTATCTAACGACATATATGACACTACAGGAGTACTTTTAAAAAGTCAAAATAATTAGAATACGCCAATAGGTATATGACTACTTAAAAAATACCCTTCATTGCTTGCAATACACTTGAAAGACGGGATCACAATTCTTGTTACTACAAAACTTCATCTAAAGTCTAATGCACTTAGAATACGCCAACAGGTATCTAACTACTTTAAACATTCCCTTAACAACAACAGACTTCAAACAAACATGCTATCACACATACACTGACAAAATTGTAGTACTTTTCTTTTTAATACTCTATGGATGTTTTTCCCCAATGACCCAATGATTGTTCAAGTCCATACAACAACAGTGTAGCCCACACTAATGTTGTACCCAACATAGTATATAGAATGTACTGTTTATGAGGGTCATTGGGGAAAAGTAAATGTATATGTAAAATTGTATGCAACTAAAGATTTTCAACTAACAAAGATTCCAAATTCACCACTATACACAATTTAGTAACTGTACCAAGTATAAACAAATACATATTCCATAAACACTATCCTCAATTGTACTAGACTCTTAAATACCACACACTTTCCACTCCCCCTACAGTATCTATAATTACTACACACAAATAACTATAATGGTTGTGACCAATGGTCAGATTGTTGGTGGCATGGCCTATGGCCATGTCCCCAAGAATGTGGGCCCTGGCCACAACCACCACAATATAAATAAACCATGTAACAAGTACATAACAAAACTCACCCTTAACCCCCTGTCATTGAAATGAAGTCTGCGGACGCCAAAATTGACTGCATACAGTGTGTCCATTGCATGCACTTTAAACAGCTCTAAAAACAGCCCCATATCATCTTTATTCCATTCCCCAACCCTTTCCATACTCTCTTCCGGCCACCAAATAACCCACAATGTGTTTTTCATACTTTTACCCACAGCGCTGTCCGCAAATTCAACATGGCGGCCGTTTAAAAAAATATGACGCACTTCACGTGTTTCACCATCCAATCAGCGGGCGTGTCCGGTGTCCCCAGACATCACGCCATCCCCTGATTCATCCAGGAGGGTGTCCGTGGACTGAATAGGGAAGTGAGGCCAATGACCGGATCCAGATATCACACATGCTTTTTTACCTAATTTTTGGATTTTTTTTAAAAACTACTGAACGGATTTAAACCAAGTTTACAAAAGCATGCTTTTGAGACCAAGCTGCCGCTCCTGGCACACATTTGGTGAAAATACATCCAGCAGTTTAGGCTGTAGGCATGAGCAACATTTTTTTCCATTGCATCTAGGAAAACCACACATTTTGGGACACCTGTATAACTTTGCCCCCATGGAAGAAACCTCACCAAACGTCACAGAATCGATACAAAGGGGCCATATACTTTAAGAGGAAAGTTTGGTGAGGATTTGGCTAGGTGGGGCGAAGTATAAGCCGTCCAAACAGTGCTCTTCCTATGGGTTGAGCAACTTAACCATAACTACAGGGCCACTACCGCAGGCCTTCTAATATATTCAGTCAATGTCTGAAACACCATAAATTAACCTTCAGGGATTTAAACATCTGTTGAGCATCTTGTTAGTGATTCAATAATGAGCCTCTTGTTCATATAACACTGCATCCACCATTACCTTAGATTGATGGCATGATCTCAGTGTAAAATTTCAATTTTATAGCCTATATTGTAGCTAACAGATCTTGGGTTTTTCTCTCTAGAAAACACCACAGAAACACATGTATTAACTACCACAAAACACGAAGAATCATATGAGCAATCAGGAGATGTGTACATCCTGCCTGCACTCATGAGCACCTTAAGTTTAATACCTGCCAGTCTCTGAGCCACCACTAGCCATCCACTACCCCATTTATTCCACATGTATGCACCAATAGCCTAGCAAAATGGCAGCCACACACTAAGCCAGACCACCTTACATTACATTGCAGTTTGCATAATGACCTCTGTCAGGGATGTCATTTGGGGGTCTCCAGGGGACGCAAAATCTATCCCGGGCATCTCCTGGACTACCCCTGGCATGATCTTTGCGACCCCTGTGCTTTTCTAACAATAGTTTGTTGTTGAAAACAACACACTGTTTTTTTTAAAGCACAATCTCCTGCAGGCACGGCTGCGGTGCTGTCACCACTGTGTCTGCGGTGTTCTGAATGAGCTCCTGGTTGCTAAACAACCATGAGCTCGTCCAATGCCTGTGTCAGGATGTTGCAGGAGATTGGATTACATTTTTTAAAAAGCACAAACTCCTGCAGGCACGGCTGTGGTGCCACTGTGGCTGGAGTGTTCTCGACAAGCTCATGGTTGCTAACCAACCATGACCTTGTCCAATGTCCTTGTCAGGATGTTGTAGGAATTCGGATTACATCAAGGATTGGCCCTGCAGCCAGATCGTAGAACGTGGTGTGTCCACAGGGGAGACTACCAAGAGCTACCAAGAGCAGGTGATGAGAAGCCAAGAGCAGACGGCTGTAGATTTCTCCCCCTGCCCCCTCAGTTTCTCCTGCTCTGGGGTTTGTCAGTTCTAAAGGTCCTCCCCCTGCCTGTTGCAGAACATGAACAGCCCAGACCCTTAGGGTCAACACTGGAGGGACAGACCACCAGAGCCAGACAGATCCCCACTATCAGTTCTATGCTCCACAGGTCATAGCCGAGATTCCCTCTGTGCTAGGCTTCCCTCGCCCCCTGTGGATGTCTAAGAGGCAATGCAGCACTGAGACTTCAGAAAGGGCTGTGATCATGCAGGCAGACAACCCCTGGAGTGCAGAGAAGACTCTATGGTATTGAGACTCCCTGTTTGAAAGACTTGGCAGGTTTCGGTGGGCTGCACCTGGTGCCTTCACCTGCCCATACTTGGAGCCGGGCTGCTGGAGTTTGTTCTGGGTCATGGAGTCCCTGGCACCATGAGGGATGCACCTCTCCTGATGGGTCTCTCCCCTCCTGGGATCCCCTGACGGGAATCGGAGCTTCCGGACCCCAGAACAGCTGGGACTTCCCAGATCATGGCTCTGGAGCTGGCCAGCATCTCCAGGCACTTTCTCTGCTTCCTCATAGTAGGTGAGCAAACCTTTTATACCATCTGGGGCTGAAGATTGTGGCAGCAAAAGGTGAAGCGTCAGCAAGCATTTTGGTGAAATGGCGTCCCTGGCCCTGTTTAATGTGCATTAGCCAATTTCGACCACAAATTATATTTAGAACACTCATTCTGTGGTATTGCCTGGAATGTAACGGTGAAATCACTTGGTATGATGCTGTTCCCTGTGGGGCAAAGGTTTAGCCTGAAGATTTCCCTAGCCCACAGGTACATTCAAAAGTTGACACCATTTGCTTCCCAGTCCGCTCACCGTTCATGTGTGATTTAATACGATAAGTATACATTTCTTATATTATCCAAACGCCAAAAAACAGAATTTGAAACAACATGACTTATTCATTGAACATTGGTTCCTTGGACCCCTGCTTACTGCGGTCACTAAAATAAATGCAATACCCCTTTAAGGTTTGAATGGCAACCTAGAACTATCTTACGTTGGCCGTGTTTCTTCAGTTTCGCTGATGGATGATAGCAGCGTCCAGTCCATTCCTCAGACTCTGCCTGTGATAATAGCACACAGTACCTAACTATGAAACCCATTACCGTAATGTGTTGTTTTAAAGAGCGTAACAACTTGCCGAATCCTGTCCTGACCACTTAATCCCTTTAATGATTAGGCACGTGCTCCCTTCACCTATGAATGCAGTTTATTCATAGAAAAATGGATGCCCCTAAAACCCGCGAGGGTTCCGAACACAGAATACGCTCTTGTTTCATCTACGTCCTGAAACGCCATTTTCTTTGCCAGTCTTCTGAATCGCGCCTCTTTGAACAGCTCTCAGTTATGAGGCTGTACGAATCTTTCTTCGTTATGCGCCCATTAATCTTTCTATGCCTTTGAGGTTCCCAGACTCCCACGCTTCTGTGAATTTGACGGCGACCACGCTCCACGCACAGGGATATAGAACCCACGGAAACTCATTTGTTTTCCAGATGTATTTTTTTTTTGTCAAACTGCTACCTAATCTGATTTTGCTGCCTAATCAGGTTATGTTTTGATATGAATCCAAATATTTTCTTTCTAAAGTAGGTCATTTTTCCGAGAAACATAGACATGCCACTTCACATATTCTGTTTTTATTCTTAATCCTCAGTTTTCTTAACTTTCATGTGCAAACAGTGGGCCAAGATATAGCAATAGCAAAGGAGACAATGAATGAGTGTATGTGCAGGTTTGGGGTTGTATGGCATTCTTGTATGAAATAGTGATTTGTCTTTAAAAAATGCACAGACATAGTGCAGGTATAGTTATCAAGGTATTCATTGTCGTATTTATTCACTTATTTAGAAAACAACATTCACCCTTAAAGGCATGCAGCACTGCATAATTTTCAACATAACAATCATCACATATAACAACATAATACCAACTGCTGTGTCGTTTAGGCTGTCACCTACATTGCAGTCTCTGGGATTTAACAAATATGGATGTTGATTGGATTGTTTATAGGTCGATTGTGATTGTGATGTCAGGATAGACTTTTGCTCTCTCGCAGCGGTATGACATGACGATCTTAATTTACTTCTGCTCTCATTTAGTAGCAGCACATCCAAGCACATACCGGGCAACAGACCTCCATTGAGCAGACGCCTGGCTGGTTGAAGCAATATACTAATTCCTTCAATCGGCCGGCGGAACACACCTTTACAGTCCAAGATGGCAGAAAGGATTGTCCTTCCATGACGCATGTTGCATAACAGGACACCATCCCATTTTATGTTCATGTTCATGCCAAACATTACGGAAGAAGATGGTGAAGAGAATATTGACTACAATTAAGATCATATCCACAAATATTGAGATGAACGCATTGAATGAACATCCGTCAGACAAGATGTCATGCACAATTATTTGTTATGTGCAAAATATTTTTCACCCATGACCAGATGTGCACCGCCACTAATTCGCCTTTCCGTAACTTCATCATGTATACAACCAAGATCTTTGCCAAACAGCTTCCCTAACCCCAACATGCAGAGACCACCATGGCTATGTTCTAGCACCTTCCACAACCCAATGGATATACACAAATGCATATGCTCTGCGTTCTTCTTAACCTCAAAATGTATACTGCCCAGGCCTATGTTCTTCTCCCTCTCTAACGTCAACATGCCTACCTCTGTACTCTAAGCGCTATTCCTCCCAATCCTCACACAAGTCTGTGACCCTACGCCTACATTATACCTCTCACTATATGTATACCCTACAAGTCTTAAGCCCCAACCTCTCCTTATACCCAACATGAATATCACACAATGCATGCGTCCTAGACACTAACTCTAACATGCCTACATCCATACCATAATTCCTACACCCACAACCCACAAGCAAATCTACTTCCCTGGGCCTCCGTTCCACCCCTCCCCATATGTTTAACCCACACAATGTATTCCGTACACTTTCCCTGTACCCATAATGTAAACCACCACAGGCATATGTCCTGCAACCTTTCTAACCCCCAAAACGTCTACTTGTACACCCTATGCCCTACACCCACCTATCCATCACGCAAGTCTACCTTCTTAGGCCTACCTTCTACCTCCTCTCTCTATGTATACTCCACAAGATATATGCCATAACCTTTCTGATACCCAACATGAAGACCACCCAAGATCTATATCTTAGATCCTCTTTAACTTCAACGTGTATTTGCTTAGTCCCACACCCTCAACCCTCACGCAAGTCCTCCACTTCTGCTGGCTTATGTGTAGGGACTGTAGGACAGCACTTTCAGTAGACCAAAAATATGAAATGAGGACTGAGCAGAAGATGTGGAGGGGAAACTGAGCAGCTGTTTATTCCCAAATAGAATAGAATGTTATGCTTGCAGATGTGTTTCACCCATTTCCAGAATTCCTGACATCAATTCTAATGCGTAGGTATGTAGCGGGATGAACAAACCCTTGAATTGGGCGGGTTATTGCCAGGCTGAATCTGGGTAGCCAGATCATAGACCAACGGCCTGCATTCTAATCTTCCCCTGGCCTGCATTCTAATCTTCCCCATATGCATATCCCTCATGACTTTTGCCCCAACCCGTGCATGCACCCAACATATACACCAGCCCAGGTCTATGTCGTGTAGCCTCTCTAATGGCAAAAAACGGCTCCCTATAAAACGTACACCCCATGCCCCTAACAACCACACACATCTTCTGCTTTAGGTCGTCATTCAACCCATCCCTCTATGTATACCCCACACAATCTATGTCCTAATTTCGCCGTGTATCCACCTTGTATATCACCAATGGCTTATGCATTATCCCCCAAAATAAATCCAATATCTAAACCATTTTTAAAAAAGTGTGGAAGCTCTCCACTGAGAACGAATATGGTACACAATAAACACTCTATTGAATGAATCCCACTCAGGAGGGTCTACACACATGCTTTAGCTGGCATACCATCAACCATGCGGCCTACTCCCTCTACAACTCCGACATCCATACCCTAGAGGACTAATTACTCCCTGCTTACTAACTCCAAAATGATTCACCATGGTCTGGCAAGGATTTCATTATATCCTCCACTGCAGGCTTATGTGTGAGGACTGACAACTGACAGTGAAGATAGAGTAGAAGATGTGGAGGGGGATGTTGAGCAGCTGGTTAATAAAAATAAAAAATCATGTTATACTTCCAGATTTCTTTCACCCATATCCCAAATTCCTGACATCATGTATATTGGTTAGATATCTAGTGGGATGAACAAACCCTTAGATTGTGCAGGTTATAACCAAATTGTATCTGGGAAGTCAGATCATAGATAATTCAACAGGGTTTGATTCGGACTGCACTGTCTCTCAGCATCTCTGCATTGCCATTTGTCATGATGTCCCCACCAACAATTTTTCCATTCTTTTGGCAGTGTATTTCAAGGTTATAGCCAGTTGTTTATGGCTTATTAGATAGCCAGCATGGTTGACACGTGGGCCCTGATTCATGGAATGATTTGCATGTAAAACAGGGATTTGTGTGCTATTCTTCAGACAAATCCCCATTTATCAAACAGGGATTTGCACAGAGAAAGGCACGTAAATCCCTGTTTTACACGTGCATAATTTTCCAGGCACCCCAGGACAAAAATGGGGGTGATATGAAAAAAATAACAGTGATGGTTATATTGGCCTTGTGACAGTCCTACCGGGAAAGTGCAGAGATAAAGGTGAATACAAGTGCAGGGGATTGTGTAGTAGGGGGCAGGGAAGGTGGGGGGTGAAGTGGAGGAATAGGGGGCCCAATGGGAGCGTACAAGTACTGAGGGGAGCCATGAGGGAAAGTCCCTGGGGAGAAAGCCGGAAGGGCAGACAAGTGCGATGGACAGGGTGGACCAGATTCGCACTAGTCCAGGGAAGGGTGCCTGAGGGCAAGTGCTGATAAGGGATACTGGGGGAGATTGGTAGGGGATGGTCTGGCCCCTGTATGACTCAGGAGGGACCAGGCACCAGTTGCAGTGGCAGGGGGACATTAGCACAGGAGAGGGAGAGGGAAGGAAGGCGATAAAAGGAAAGTCTTGAGAAGTTCGCAGAACTTAAGAAAATCTGTCTCAAGTCAGAGGGGGGCATGGAGTCCGTTCCAGAGGGAGGATCCTGCCGAGGAAAGGATCTACCTTGCACTCTCTGCTTGGAGACACATCTGACCTGCAGAGAGTTGGAGCTAGAGGACTGAAAAACCCGAGCAGGGAGGTATTCAGAGAGAGAAAGCTGGATGTAGAGAGGTTCCAGGCACCAGACAGCATTGTGGATGATGCAAAGGGTTTGAATTTGATCCTTGCGGTCACCAGGCGTCAGTGGAGAGATTTTAGGGTTGGAGAGATGTGGTACCTGGGCTTATGGCCAAGGATAATTCTTGCAGCCCTATTCTGGATTAGTTGAAGGGTGCAAAGGGAGGAAAGAGGTAGATTGAGGAAGATGATGCTGCAGTACTCCAGCCTAGAGAGGACTAGAGCTCTGGATATGTTGAGCTTCTGGGGAAAGGTGAGGAAAGGGAGAATGTCTCTGAGGAGGTGGAGCTGAAAGCTAGACTTCTTGGCAAGGTCTGTGATGTGTAGAGAGAAAGAGAGAGAGGAATCCAAGATGACCTCAAAGTTTTTTGCCTCACAAGAGGGTGAGGGGGTGGGCCCAAGGCAGGTGGCCAGAGAGTGGGGGAAATAGCGAGAAGGCAACTCATTGTGAAGGCTCTCTGTCTTACTGGCATCAAGGCAGAGATCATTAGCAGAGCAACATGACTGAATAGCAGTCAGGTAGTCAGGTATTAGAGAGGAAGGAGAGGAGGTAGAGGGTGGAATCCTAAAGGAGAGCTGCGTGTCATCAGCATAACACTTGAAGTGAGGAGGACAGAAGGTGGAGATCAAGTGGGCCAGAGGGGCTAGGTAGATATTGAAGAGCCATGGCGATAGAATAGAGCTCAGAGGGACGCCACAGGCAGAGAGTGAGGTGGAGGGAAGGAAAGGACCCAATTGAACTTGTGAGGGTCGGTTTGAAAGAAAGATAGTGAGCCACACCAGTGCCCCGTCTGTGATGCTCCGGATATCATGGTTACGATTTATGAGGATGGAATGGTTGACCGTGTAATTGGCAGAAGAATGATCGAGGAGGATAAGAACAGAAGGAGAGTTAGAATCCAGGTTTGAGAGCATGTCTTCACATGTGTTCATGAGAGAGGTTTTCGTGCCCTTGGTGCTCTGAAACTAGACCGGTGGTCGTGGAGGCAGCTGGCTGCTTCAGTGTGGAGGGTCAGTTGGGGGATGACCATCTTATCCATGAGTTTGCCCAAGAAAGGGGTTATAGAGATAGGGTGATAAATAGCCGGAGAGGAAGGGTCAGCAGACAGATTTTCCATGAGAGGGTGTACAACGGAATGCTTGAGGAGTTGTTGGAAGGAATGGTTACAGAGATCTGCCAAGAATAGGATGAGAGAGGAGATTCTGTCCTTGATGCTTCTGGAAGAACAGGGGAGCACCTGTTTGGAGGAGACCTTCATAGAGCGGACTACTCTAGAGACCACATCCGGTGCATTAGGGGAGAGAACGAGAAGAGTATGGGGGTAAAGAGGAGCCAAGGGAAGCAAGAGAAGACAGGGGGTGGGCATGGGAGTAGATGACAGTGAGGACAGGATGTCCTGAGTTTCAGAGGAGAAGTGAGGGGCCAGTGCAGTGCATAGAGCCTGGTATGGTAAGAATATATATTTATTTAGGTTTTTACAAAGAATAATTGCACAGTCACCAAAATAGCAGCAACCAAAGCTTTGACACTACACAATATCACAATTTCAAATTACTTGCTCACATTGACTGCCTTTTCCTTCTAATTAGCTTTCAAATTCTACACACACAGGTAAAATTTAGAGATGGGCAGTCATAACTTTACATCAGATTTCTTGCAATTCAACTAATAGAAAAATATAACTCACACAGTGATTGCTTAGTTTGTTACCAGGCACATTTCTCCTAGTAACACCAGGCATCAGTTATATGTGACCCCTTAATCTGAAGGCAAGGTACAGGAGTGGGAATAGAGTGGGGAAATAGTTTTGGCTTTTTATTAGAAAGGCAGGGTTTTGGAAATAAATACAATGGGAACATCATTTTGGTTTTTTATTAGAAAGGTAAGGTTTGGGAATTAACTCTCTGGGAAAAATCGTTTTTCAACACCAGATATAGTGAAATCAACACTTTAGGCATTCTGGTTTGGGAATAAATGGGAATATATTGGACATTTTGTTTTGCACCACTCATACATGGGAAAAGTAATGCTTTGGGATTTTTGTTTGAAATACATGGCAACATTCATTTTAACACACTCTACATTCACTTGAAAGGCAATGTTTTATGGTTGCTTTATTTTGGGATTAAGGACACAACCCTTCTGTACAGAAGTGAGTGGTTTCAGAAAAATAGTCCCTCAAGTACTTATTGTCTATACCGGAACTAAGACACTGGGCATGAATTGTGTTAGTTTTGAACTCTAACAACACTCATCTCAGGATTTTTCTATATGGAAATTCAAAGATTTAATTTTAATTACATGTTCTAAAGGTCTACACAGTTTCACCACCTCCCCACAATTTAATGGAAAGGATTAAGGCAGGCAGTTCACATTATAAATCAATTTAAATGGAAATGGTGGTTTTCTCTGGGGGAATTGATTTGAGTTATATTTAATAAAATGTGCCAAGGGTCTCCCCAGTTCCACCTGCATACCCACTATGCAAGATGGAGATTAAGGCATGGCAGATTCCTCCACACTTTTGTGGCATTTGGATTCATCTTCTTACATGGGAGGCCTTGGTTATGGGGCATGTAGGCAAACAGCAGGGATCCTCTGTGGACAGCACAGATCTGGTCAAATGCTGTGGTCAAGGATAGCCCCCAATACCCAGTCCTTCTCTTACGGCCTTTCTGAGTAAATAGATTTTCTCCTGGCAAGGATACACTGATGGCCTTGGTAGCTCTTCTTGCCTCTCTGCTAGTTGTTCCTTGCAAGAGTCCAGAAGTAGACTACCTCCAGGAATAGAGTGGAAAAGTCAGTCAAGAGTCCAAACCCCTCTCAGACTTAAAACTGATTTCCTACAGGGCTTTCAACACTCTCATATCATCACGATTCGCACAATATGGATTGGCTACCTCTCTCTGCCCCAATATGCCCTCTGCCTGCTGATAGGACAAGGAGGTGCAAGGTGTGGATGATGGAGACTGAGGGAGGAGAAAGATTCATCATCCCAAAATTACAGTTCGGTTTACCCATTTCAGTGTCCTTAAAATCTCACAAAATGGCAGCTACCTTACTTTTTCAGATAAATATAGGCACATATATACTTTTGAGTTCTATATTTTATGGCGAGTCGGAAAATACTAATCTTATTTCAACATTCCCTTCCTGGGAAGAGCTATAATTTTTTTCAATTTGTTCTTGAGCCAAAAAATTAAAAAATATAGCACTTCAAGATTCAACCATTCATTTACCACTCTATCACCTCACCAACTTTCAATTTTCTCTGAATTATGAGAAGGCCAGAATCATAATTGTCTTCATAACTCAAATTGTATACATCTCATACATTTTATATGTACATGGTACCGGCGGGCTTCTTATCCTTTTAATATGAGTCCGGTATCAGCTCGCCGGGACACACAATTATCTTTTTATCATGGAAAATGTAATCCTATGCTAATCAGCCAATGCTTCACACATGCCCCTCCGATTCACACTACCCTCCACCTTTCATTTAAGTTTCATTTCACTTCTGTCACATGACCAGAACATCTGCCTGGCTCATATTATTCTACCCTCCCCTCGTTGGCTTTACTAGGCCATGTTCAAGGCTAATGGACAGTTAATGGGGAGGTTTGACCTTAAGGTAATTTCTGCTGTCTGTGTAATGTACAGCATCCACAATTCTGATCTAATTCTCTGTAATTTTAAGCATTTAAACTGAAAACCAGGGCTGCTTTTCCTGGTGGGCCCAGCCTATAGGTCTTGAGGTCAATGTCACAAAGACACCGACATTTCAGTTCAGTCGGAAAAACAAGCTAAATAAATAATTCCAATAGAATAGCATTTAAATTGAAAAGAGGTGTTCAACATGACTATTGTATCTGGTCCTGCTGTCTATAACTACACTGACAGGCCGATTCATGGAATAATTAGCGCGGCGCAAGTGGGCAAAAACGTGCGAATCGCAGTGGAATAGCGAAAATCGCAGTGCAAGTGCGAAAATCGCACGAAAAGCAGCGCACATCGATTCATGGAAGGCCGTGTGCGAGAAAACCATTGGATGTGCGATAAAAAAGTGTGCGGCGCACGTTGGCGCACAGGCCATCTAACTGCGTGCGCCAGGTCACAGCGAAAATCGCACAGGCCACAGCGAAAATCGCACATAGCGCGGCGCTTGCAACAAAAGTAGGCGGAACACGGGGCGTAACACTCGGAATGGGGAACAACTTGCCAAAACGTGGGCGTCACAGGGGAAGTACAGGGTACAAGTGCGCGGAACGCCCATACGCTCGCCTACAACACGTATGCATGGAATAGAATAGGGCAAAAAAGCGCACGCTCAAACCAGCGCACAGGTACAAACACGACCGCCACAAGAAAGCAGGCGGTAGCGTCTCTGCGCCTGGAAGAAATGTGCGCCAAAAGGTGCGCCAAAAAATAGCACCTATATACAGCCATGATGAATGTCCTATACTGTGGCCCTCCAGGACAAATGACGTGCAAAGGGGTACCCACAAACACGGACACCCGCTGACAAAAAATATGTGTGCGTGTATACCGGGGTGCGCGGGAAGTCTCACAAGCGATTTCGGCAGGGTACGTGTATTTAAGGGGTGCGCGGGAAGTTCCACACGCGATTGGCCCAGTGCGAGCAGGGTACGTGTATTCCATGGGTGCGCGGGAAGTTCCACATGCGATTTCGGCAGGGTACGTGTATTTCAGGGGTGCGCGGGAAGTTCCACACGCGATTGGCCCAGTGCGAGCAGGGTACGTGTATTCCATGGGTGCGCGGGAAGTTCCACACGCGATTTCAGCAGGGTACGTGTATTTCAGGGGTGCGCGGGAAGTTCCACACACGATTTCAGCAGGGTATGTGTATTCCAGGGGTGCGCGGGAAGTTCCACACGCGATTTCAGCAGGGTACGTGTATTTCAGGGGTGCGCGGGAAGTTCGACACGCGATTGGCCCAGTGCGAGCAGGGTACGTCTATTCCATGGGTGCGCGAGAAGTTCAACATGCGATTTCGGCAGGGTACGTGTATTTCAGGGGTGCGCGGGAAGTTCCACACGCGATTGGCCCAGTGCAAGCAGGGTACGTGTATTCCATGGGTGCGCGGGAAGTTCCACACGCGATTTCAGCAGGGTACGTGTATTTCAGGGGTGCGCGGGAAGTTCCACACACGATTTCAGCAGGGTATGTGTATTCCAGGGGTGCGCGGGAAGTTCCACACGCGATTTCAGCAGGGTACGTGTATTTCAGGGGTGCGCGGGAAGTTCCACACGCGATTGGCCCAGTGCGAGCAGGGTACGTGTATTTCAGGGGTGCGCGGGAAGTTCCACACGCGATTTCGGCAGGGTACGTGTATTTCAGGGGTGCGCGGGAAGTTCCACACGCGATTGGCCCAGTGCGAGCAGGGTACGTGTATTCCATGGGTGCGCGGGAAGTTCCACACGCGATTTTAGCAGGGTACGTGTATTTCAGGGGTGCGCGGGAAGTTCCACACACGATTGGCCCAGTGCGAGCAGGGTACGTGTATTTCAGGGGTGCGCGGGAAGTTCCACACGCGATTTCGGCAGGGTACGTGTATTTCAGGGGTGCGCGGGAAGTTCCACACGCGATTGGCCCAGTGCGAGCAGGGTACGTGTATTCCATGGGTGCGCGGGAAGTTCCACACGCGATTTTAGCAGGGTATGTGTATTCCAGGGGTGCGCGGGAAGTTCCACACGCGATTTCAGCAGGGTACGTGTATTTTAGGGGTGCGCGGGAAGTTCCACACGCGATTGGCCCAGTGCGAGCAGGGTACGTGTATTTCAGGGGTGCGCGGGAAGTTTCACACGCGATTTCAGCAGGGTACGTGTATTTCAGGGGTGCGCGGGAAGTTCCACACGCGATTTCAGCAGGGTACGTGTATTTCAGGGGTGCGCGGGAAGTTCCACACGCGATTTCAGCAGGGTATGTGTATTTCAGGGGTTCTGGGGAGTACTACACGTGAATTGGCCGTGTGGGTCCTCCCAGGTGTACGCTCCACAACCTCCACGGCCCCTGCAGGCAGCCCACACCACGGGGGACTACCCTGCACCCCTGCTCATGTCCCGCAGGCAGCCCATCCACCATGGGCATGCCCCCCAGCCAACCCACATGTCACCTTGCACTACTGATCAACAATGCATGTCTCCCACCACCCCCACCACCCAGCCACCATGGCCAGCCCCCACCAGGCCCCCACTCATGTCTCCCATCACCCCCACGCCCCAGCAGTGCAGGGGCACCCTCCACCAGGCCCCCACTCATGTCTCCCACCACCCCCACCCCCCAGCAGTGCAGGGGCACCCTCCACCAGGCCCCCACCCATGTCTCCCACCACCCCCCCAGCCACCAGGGGCACCCTCCACCAGGCCCCCACTCATGTCCCTCTGCACCCCCACCCCCCAGCCACCAGGGGCACCCTCCACCAGGCCCCCACTCATGTCTCCCACCCCCCCCACCCCCCAGCAGTGCAGGGGCAGCCTCCACCAGGCCCCCACTCATGTCTCCCACCACCCCCACCCCCCAGCAGTGCAGGGGCACCCTCCACCAGGCCCCCACTCATGTCTACCACCACCCCCACCCCCCAGCCACCAGGGGCACCCTCCACCAGGCCCCCACCCATGTCTCCCACCACCCCCACCCCCCAGCCACCATGGCCAGCCCCCACCAGGCCCCCACTCATGTCTCCCACCACCCCCACCCCCCAGCAGTGCAGGGGCACCCTCCACCAGGCCCCCACTCATGTCTCCCACCACCCCCACCCCCCAGCAGTGCAGGGGCACCCTCCACCAGGCCCCCACCCATGTCTCCCACCACCCCCACCCCCCAGCCACCAGGGGCACCCTCCACCAGGCCCCCACCCATGTCTCCCACCACCCTCACCCCCCAGCCACCAGGGGCACCCTCCACCAGGCCCCCACTCATGTCCCCCTGCACCCCCACCCCCCAGCAGTGCAGGGGCACCCTCCACCAGGCCCCCACCCATGTCTCCCACCACCCCCACCCCCCAGCCACCAGGGGCACCCTCCACCAGGCCCCGACTCATGTCCCCCTGCACCCCCACCCCCCAGCATCCAGGGGCACCCTCCACCAGGCCACCACTCATGTCTCCCACCACCCCGACTCCCCAGAAGTGCAGGGGCACCCTCCACCAGGCCCCCACTCATGTCTCCCACCACCCCCACCCCCCAGCAGTGCAGGGGCACCCTCCACCAGGCCCCCACTCATGTCCCCCTGCACCCCACCCCCCAGCATCCAGGGGCACCCACCACCAGGCCCCCACCCATGTCACCCACCACCCCCACTCCCCAGCCACCATGGGCAGCCCCCACCAGGCCCCCACCCATGTCTCCCACCACCCCCACCCCCCAGCCACCAGGGGCACCCTCCACCAGGTCCCCACTCATGTCTCCCACCACCCCCACCCCGCAGCAGTGCAGGGGCACCCTCCACCAGGCCCCCACCCATGTCTCCCACCACCCCACCCCCCAGCAGTGCAGGGGCAGCCTCCACCAGGCCCCCACTCATGTCTCCCACCACCCCCACCCCCCAGCAGTGCAGGGGAACCCTCCACCAGGCCCCCACTCATGTCTACCACCACCCCCACCCCCCAGCCACCAGGGGCACCCTCCACCAGGCCTCCACCCATGTCTCCCACCACCCCCACCTCCCAGCCACCATGGCCAGCCCCCACCAGGCCCCCACTCATGTCTCCCACCACCCCCACCCCCCAGCAGTGCAGGGGCACCCTCCACCAGGCCCCCACTCATGTCTCCCACCACCCCCACCCCCCAGCTACCATGGGCAGCCCCCACCAGGCCCCCACTCATGTCTCCCACCACCCCCACCCCCCAGCAGTGCAGGGGCAGCCTCCACCAGGCCCCCACTCATGTCTCCCACCACCCCCACCCCCCAGCAGTGCAGGGGCACCCTCCACCAGGCCCCCACTCATGTCTCCCACCACCCCCACCCACCAGCTACCATGGGCAGCCCCCACCAGGCCCCCACTCATGTCTCCCACCACCCCCACCCCCCAGCAGTGCAGGGGCAGCCTCCACCAGGCCCCCACTCATGTCTCCCACCACCCCCATCCCCCAGCCACCAGGGGCACCCTCCACCAGGCCCCCACTCATGTCTCCCACCCCCCAGCCACCAGGGGCACCCTCCACCAGGTCCCCACTCATGTCTCCCACCACCCCCACGCCCCAGCAGTGCAGGGGCACCCTCCACCAGGCCCCCACTCATGTCTCCCACCACCCCCACCCCCCAGCAGTGCAGGGGCACCCTCCACCAGGCCCCCACTCATGTCTACCACCACCCCCACCCCCCAGCCACCAGGGGCACCCTCCACCAGGCCCCCACCCATGTCTCCCACCACCCCCACCCCCCAGCAGTGCAGGGGCACCCTCCACCAGGCCCCCACTCATGTCTACCACCACCCCCACCCCCCAGCCACCATGGTCAGCCCCCACAAGGCCCCCACTCATGTCTCCCACCACCCCCACCCCACAGCAGTGCAGGGGCACCCTCCACCAGGCCCCCACTCATGTCTACCACCACCCCCACCCCCCAGCCACCAGGGGCACCCTCCACCAGGCCCCCACCCATGTCTCCCACCACCCCCACCCCCCAGCCACCAGGGGCACCCTCCACCAGGTCCTCACAATCCCCAATCATGTGCGTTATGGTCAGCCTCCACAGCCAAAAAGCCCTACCAAGTAACCCATTCACCCACATGGAAATGGAAATTACATGTTACACCCCCAATGTTCATGAAGCTAATGAACCCATGTCCGTCACACACAATGGTTGCAATTGAATGGGAAAACACCCAACATGACATGCATGAAACCAATAAGATGATACCACACAGTGAAGTATGAAAACAAAATTGTATTGAAAAAAAGAAAGAATGCTAAAGAAATGAAACAAACTACAATGGGAATGAGAAAAAATAAGCTGCATGTCCGTATAAAAAAAAAAACAGCAAATCCGAATCCCAAAAAATGTCGTCCAAAGTCAAATGTAAAAAAATATCTATCCAATTAAGAAACATGTAAAAAACTTCCAAGGGTCCATGAGCCCAACTGAACAAAGGAAACCTACAAAAAAACCTAACTAAAATGCAACTATATACAAAAAGTGGAGCAGTGTCCGTCGACTCCAAATCATAATAAGAAAGAAAGGAAACCTAAAACTAAAGAACTATATACAAAGGCGGCGGGCAAGTCCAGCGGCTCACTCCGTGGTGTTCCGGGCCAGGGCATCATCGAACTCCTGTTCGATGTCCCGGAGGCGGTCCAATTCCATGGCCCCGAGGGTCCGCAGGGACGACGCCGTGTCCTCCTTCAACCCCCTGTGGATTGCCTCGAGGCACTCGGCCTGCCTCAGGGCCCTCCGCATGGAGTTCTCCGCCCTGACCCTTGTGAGCCGCGCCTCTTCCGCCCGCCACCGCTCCGCACCTATGGCGTGGCCCAACCGCTGCCACACGGAAGACACTCTCTGTCCTGGGTCCTCCTGCCCTCCGGCCGATGCCTGCCCCTCCGATGTCGAATGCCCCGAGCCTTCATGGCTCCCACCATGTTGCTGCTGCTGCTCTGCCTCTGCCCGTGCACTGCCTCCTGCTGCCTGCACATCCTCTGCCGGCTGGGGTGCAGTTGTTGATGTGGCCACCCCTGCTGGACCTCCGACTCCCGACTGTGGCAGGGATACCTCCTCCACCAGCCTGGCCGCACCGTCAGAGGCAGCTCCACAGGGCACCCAGGTGACTGATGGGTGGGAAGATGGCACAGAGGACGACTGGCGCGTAGGGGGTCCAGTTGAGGAGGGGGTCGGAGCAAGCCCCATCAGACGGAGGAATCCGGCCTGGGTGACCTGTCCCAGCAGGCTGACGTGGTCAACGAGCCATTCGAGATGACGTGCAGTCTCTCCATGAAAAGACTGCAGGTCACCTTGCATGGCCCGTTGACGCAACGCCACACCAGCCAGGACAGGCACAACCCGGACCTGGATAGCCACGTCCGCAGGCAGAGGAAGGCCAGTTGACGTCAGCTCATCCCCTGCCTGAAAACGGGTCTAAACGTAGGCATCCCTGCTGGTGCAAGATGATGCAGGGACAGGATCGGGGACAGGATTGCACACAGGCACCTCCGCGGCGGCCTGTGCTGCCTCCTGTCCCTGGTCCTGCACTGCACCACTAGCACCAGTGGGATCCCCACCTCCAGACCCCGTCTCTGGTGCTTGCACAGCCTCCTCCTCCACCAAACCCCCCACCAACCTGGATGACTCCGTGCCATCTTCCCCTGTTGGGCCCTGTGGGGTCCCAGCTGCCCCTTCTGCTGCCGAGGAGTCCAACTCCAACCTCCGCCTCTTGGACCTCCCCCCGGCAGCTGCGGCCTGGGACGCGGCACCGGACTCCTCACTCCCCGACGAGATGACAACACGGGAGGGGAGCCGGGCCTTGCGTCTCCGGCTGGCAGTGGGATCCCCACCGCTGTGCTCCACAGCACCTTCTCCGCCCTCTTCATCAGTTGACGCTGCAGACAGGGAGAAACAAAACACAGGCATCAGGGCACTGTACAATGGACACATACACACATGACAGTTGCACATGAGTGGCATTGGCAAACCTCAGCCATGTCATCACAATCCCCAACACACATGTCATTGCAACTCGCACACATGAGCCATACCACAGCCATATCGCAACTGCCACCACCATCCATACACATACAACAGCATGAGCAGCCAAAGGTGAGCCAGACATCACATGCAACACAGGAAGTGCACCACACATGTACACACACCACCACACTTGCATGCATATGTACACCTCTGCCAAGTGTCGCACTGTTCAGACGGGCATCCATGTCACATCTGCCAATCAGGCTTCCACATACCGCTGTCACATGCATCCATGTTGCATCACTGTTGCACCCTTGTCAAATACACACACATGCACATGTACACAGTGCTCATACATGCAGCCGAAAACAACATACATGCGTGGCATCACGGACATGTCTACTTACATACACATTCATCCAAACATGTGTGCACGCACAACTGCATTTGGCATGCAAGCCTACACACACAAGCACCATCCATGTCTCACACATTACAGCTCTCGCATGTGTCAGCCCCACGGCCCTGTACACCCCCACCCATACTCGACCCCATACAAACAGATGTGCAACCTGCACACTACCGAATAATCACCACACGCACTGCTCACAATCAGGATGCATGTACACTCACCGCTCGACTCCAGACGGGTCTGCTTCTCCAGGACCTGGACGTGGAGCGCTGGGGATATGCGTTCCAGGACCCTCATCTGTTCTTCCGACAAGTGGCCCCGGCGCCCCTTGGCATCCGCTGCCTTCAAGAGGCGCCGGGCCTTGTTCAGGGTCCTGGACCTGAAGTCCTCCCAGCGCTTCCTGACATGTTGTAAGTCGCCGACTGCCACCCCCTCCGCGTTGATGGCAGTCACGATGTCAGTCCAGATCCGAGTCCGTCCTTCTTTGTCGGCGCGGAAACTTCCGAAGAGGGCATCATACTGCCCCAGGGCTTGCTCCACCAGGACACAAACTTTGGTGGCACTGAAGCTGGTGCCCCTCTGCCTCTCTGGCCGGGGGTTGTCAGTGGTCACAGATGGTGTTTGCCCCGACATGACAACCCCAGAGGCAGGAGTGGGTGGGCAACTGGGTCCTGGGGCTGGGCTGTGGAGCGATGGAATCCCAGTCGGGAGTCTTCAGTTCCAGCAGGGTTGGTCACAGCAACAGCACCCCTGGCTGATGTGCAGGCAGCAAATGGCAGTGCACGTGGGCAGCAGGCAGTCAGGCAGCACCAGATGGCAGGTGGGAGCGTGCTCGGGGCTCTGGGGGGCAGTAGTTCAGCCTTCTGGGCAGGAGCGTGGTCTTCCGTGTGCTTACGCGTGGCCAGCTTGGTACGGAGTGATTTGGCACGTGAAAATCCTGCACGTCAGCGTGAAAATCGAGGAAAGGCCCTTAGCGCGTAAGCGCGTCAGCACGCATACGCGATTCTATTGGACCAAAGGCCCTCAGCGCGTAAACGCGTCAGCACGCATACGCGATTCTATTGGACCAAAGGCCCTCAGCGCGTAAGCGCGTCTGTGACGTGACCCGCACGGGTGTTTCCCACACAGCACGTGATGACAGAGCACACGTGGAAAGACTGCACGTCAGAGTGTCATTGCGTGTAATTGGACAGCACGTCAGAGTGTCATCGCGTGTAATTGGTGGGAATGGGCCTAGCGCGTATACGTGGCAGTGACAAAGCGTGTAATTGGTGGAAATGGCCCTACACGCAGAAGTGACAAAGCGTGTAATTGGTGG
This sequence comes from Ambystoma mexicanum, assembly GCF_040938575.1. Classification (NCBI taxonomy): domain Eukaryota; kingdom Metazoa; phylum Chordata; class Amphibia; order Caudata; family Ambystomatidae; genus Ambystoma; species Ambystoma mexicanum. The sequence continues at coordinate 621,942,098 of NC_090937.1, forward strand.
AAATGGCCCTACACGCAGAAGTGACAAAGCGTGTAATTGGTGGAAATGGCCCTAGCGCGTACACGCCGCGTAAGTGACGCTGGACGTGTGGGCCTGTATAAAAGGTACGTGTAGAACACCATTTCCTTGTACGTGCTTTTCGTGGAGAGCGAGTGGGTGAATTCTGTACTTCTTGTCGTTTCACACGCGATTTACTTCACGGCGTTTCAAGTTCGTATTCCCTGTTACCTCTGACAGCTTTTTCTCTTTTTTCTCTTTTACTGGTTTACCTGGGCCTGTTCCCTCAAACAGTGTTCAAATCTTCTTTTGGCGGGGGTGTTGCCTCCTTTTTCACGCTCTTTTACCTGGCAGACGGTGAGTCACGCACGTATCTAACATCTGTGCTTGCCCCGTGTGTAGCCTACCCCTTCAGAGGTCATTCTAGGCTGCGTGTGACACGCATACGTTCATTCTTGTGTTACTGGGTGCCACAGCGTAGTGCAGCTTTTTCTTTCTGCACACGTGGTGTAGGAGGGGTTGCGTGCACGTCATCTCCCTTTTTTGGGGCTCCTGTGCGTAGCGTGACCCGTCATCTTTCCCCAGGGGTTACATTCAGCCTTGCAAGTGCACAAGGGTACAATTACCATCTGGTACCCAACACCTTTGACCCCCAATTGCCCAGGACAATAGTTTACAGCCACTCCCATACGCACATTTACATCAGTGCCATGGCTGGGAGGCGAGGATTCCGTAAGGGTGGCAAAGGTGGAAGAGCCACAAGTGGTGGCCGTGGTGGATCCGGTTGGGGATGTGGTCGTTACTTGCAGGGTGAGCCTGTCCCCCCATGTGTGGAGGACCAGTCAAGGGCACCCATAATCCCCCCCCTCCCGTTGAGGCTGATGTGGCTGACACCATCCATGCTCAGCCCTTGTTGGACCAGCCCATTGTGGCACCAGACCTGGCTGACCCCATGGCTGACTTCCAGGTCCTATGACACGTGCGCTGGTGCACGTTGATGTCACCATGCCACGTGCATCTGGGGCAGCAAGGTCATCTGCTGCCCCAAGTAGGCAGGGCGGAGAGGCTGCAGGGGCAGCTGCGGCTCCATCCACCCCAGCCCTCACACACCCAGCCAGGACAGTGTCGGTCCTAGTCCATGCTGCTGACATTCCCCCTGACACCATCACACTTGAGCCAATGCCTGCACCAACTCCCATGCTGAGTGTGCAATCCCACACTCCTGATACAGAGTCCACCAGGGCTCCTGCCCCTAGTGTCCAGAGCGGCGCAGGACACTCAGGATCACCACCACCTTCCAAGCGGAAGAGGAAGAGTGCTCGTCCGGCACAGGCTGATGCCCCAGACACGGCTACACAGTCCGGCCCGTCGAGGAAGCCCAGCTTCACGGATGACGAACTGAATGCACTTGTCGAGTATGTGTCCGCACATGACAACGAGATGGTCATTGTTGCAGGATCCAAGACCACACCTGCACAACGCCAGGCACACTGGCAGACCGTTGCGGACATCGTAAGTGCCCTTGGAATCGTGAGGCGCACAGCCAATGATTGCTATAAGCGCTGGAATGACCTAAAGCGCAGGGCAAAGAGTAAGCTGGCCTCAAGTCATGCCGCAACTCTAGTGACTGGAGGTGGGTCTCCAGTAGTAGACATGGAACTCACTCCACATGAGTCAGTCGCTGGGACCTACGTCACGGAGGAACAGATCCATGGCATGGGAGATCTGCCTGATTACGAGGCATTGTCCGGTGAGTGCACATGCATGTGTGTGTCATCCATGTGCATGGTGTGTGTGAGGGCTATTGTTTGTGTGCCAGGTGAGAGTGTGTGCGCCTGAGTCGTATGGGTCAGCCATGTGCTTCATGTAATACATCCTGCGCAGCTGCATTTGGCCATAGCAGTATCCCTTCTGCCAACAGTAGACAACTAGCCCAACTGCACGCCAGTTGCCCTTGAAGTGTCACCTTGCCACAACATTGTTGCTTATTTTTCACTGTTCATTCAGTCAGATTGTTTGCATTCCACCACTTTTACTAGGCATGTCGCAGTCCTCTAGTCACATGTCTGACATGGCTATGGTAAAGTGGAGTGACTTTGTTACCTGGATATCATTTGTTCACACATGTCCCTGTGCAATTGGACCATTTCGGACTGGCAGCTCCAGGTGAAAAATCTGACCTGTTTGAATTAGAAGAGCTATTACATGCGGGAACTGGACTGAATGAATAGGTGCTGCCCTCCTCTCCATCTTCACTCAATAGCAATGGTACATGCCATCTGTGTGATGGCATGTGTGTTTCAGCTGGCAATCACAGGCCAATGTGTGATGCCACTGCCAGGCAGCATGCAGAAAATGTGTTCATCTTCCATCTTGGTGTCATCAGTGTGTGCCATTTGCCTGCCCTTCATATGCAGTGAGGGTGCATGCATGGGAGGGTTTTAGTCATGTGGGACATGTGTCAATCAAGTACTGGTTCTCTTGCTTCTCAGCCCTCATTGTGTGCCATGGTGCTAATGCCTGTTTCCATTTCTTTGTTTTTATGTCTTTGCAGGGGAAGACGCACCTGATACTGCTGGGGATGTGGAGATGGTGCAGACCCAGGAGGGGTCCGAGGGCCGACCAACCACCAGTGAGGGACGTGGTGTGGTGGTGGGTGAGAACCCACAACTGCTGCAGGTCGTGCTCTCAAGGGGTGTCTCTGGCTGCACCTCCCCCGAGCTGTACTCAGGTGTTGATTCGGATGAGACCTACGTGCCGTCGCAGGTGAGTGTTCCAGGGAGGGATTCTGTTCTGTCCCACCCACCTGCACCAGGGTCAGAACCCTCAATGGGGATGCCAGTGTTGGCAGCTACGCCTTTGGTGGTTACGGATGCAGGGTCACACTCCGCGACATCTGATCCTGTTCCTGGGCCAGCAGATCAGAGGGGGAATGCAGTCCTGCAGCCTCAGGCAGTGCCGGCACAGCAAGGCGCAGTTCGCCTTGCCCCAGACAGGTGTGGTGCCCGCCGACGTGGTGGCCGTACGCCACCTGGCAATACCGCATGGGAGCAATCCAGTTACGGTATGGCAACCCAACAGGCAGCATCATCCGAGATGATGGCTCAGGCCATGGATAGGGTGGCCACTTCCATTGTCCCCCCTGAAAGGCTGATGGAGCGACTACAGCAGGCAACCGACTCCATCTGCCAGTCACACAGGGAGGACATGTTGGGGTCCAACAGGCACAGGCGGGCGGCACTGGCGACTCTGCAGGAGGCCATCTCCATTGAGTCCCAGGGCCACAGGGAAGCCCTGAGGCAGGAGCTCCTTCACCTCAGGACGACTCTTGTTGAGCTTGAGGCTTCAACACACCAAAGGACAGAACAGCAGCTGGAGCGTCTCACCCGTACGCTCTCAGCTGAGATGCAGGCAACGAGGGCGGAGGTCCGGGCATCCCGTGAGTTGTTGCATGGGGACCTCCGCACACTCATCCTCCAGAACCAGACCTACCACACCCGCATGCTTGCAGCCATGGAGGAGCAGACTAGGGCCTTGCGTGGGCTGCCTCCCATAGTGCAACCACCTCCGGATGCAGCTGCACAGGGTGATAATAGCGACAGCAGTGATACTCCCACAATAGGGTAGCCGCGTGGGCCATGAGCCCATGGAGGTGTTTTTTTTTCCCAGGATCCACACAGGTGGGTTCTGGTGTGCACCCTGTCCTTGGACCTCCTGGGTGGCCTCCCCAACCCCCCCGGGCCCATCAATGGCCATTTTTGATTTTTTTTAATTTTTATTTTTATTTTTATTTTTATTTTTATTTTTAATTATTTTTTTCCCAATTTTTTTGGGACAATTTGTTGGCTTCCGTGGTTCCTGTGGGCATACGCTGCATTGTGGCTGGGCACATGCAGGCTTGTCATGTATTTGGTTCAGATGCTTGGGTTTGAGTCACACACACGTTTCCATGGGCTTGCAAAGGGTGTGCCCAAGTGACATTGACGTACATGGTGACATTGGACTCCCACTACATGTGTGGGTAGTCTAGTCAATACTGTGTATACATTCCTAGTGCATATTGCTGTTGTGTTGTACACTGCATGTTGCATTGATGTGTAACTCATCATCTGTGTCTACCTCCCAATTTGCAGGTCCCTTCCTCATGTCTACACAAGGCCCTCTAGTCTGGAGATGGGGTCCATGTTGGCAGCAGTGCACCTACAACTCTACATGGCGCCAACACTGCACAGTTGGTAGTGGTGGGAGTGCAGGCATTTCCAGGTGGTGAGACTACTAATATATAACATTTGTGATGTCATGTTAATGGTAGTACCTGCTAAAGTTTGTTGTTGGTCCTGCATTACTGTGAGCATTTCAGGTGTTGCAAGTTTCAATTAGGGACACTCTACATTGTGACACTAGTGTCATGTTGTGGGGATTACTTTGTTTACCTGCAAATAGCATGACATGGCACGGTGTGTCGTGTGGCGGTGCTGGGGATGGGTTGGCTGACATGGCACTGTCCTCTTGTTGCATTTTGCAAGTGGGTATTCATTTTAGCTGCTTGAATGTGTTACTTCACAAAACTGCATTGGTGGTGTCTGTGTGGGTAGGGATGCACACATTGTGACACTTCCAGGTGAACAATCTCAGGCTGATATGGTTTTCACGGTTGATTCTCCAGACATTCAGGATCAGTGTCAGGTTGAGTCATCATTGATTGTCAGATGGAATGTGCCAGGGCAGTGTGCACTCCACAGGGGTGTGATTTCTATGTGAAGTAATTAGCCACTAGCTGTGTACGGGCTGCCTCCCCCCGTGCCCTTTCCCCTCCCATGCGCAGCGGCTGTGCATGTGGTTGGGGATGTGGGGCCACCACCATGTCCACGGCCAGGCCCCGACGTCTTGCAATGTTGTGCAGGACACATGCTGCCACTATGATCCTGCACACTACTGGGGGAGCGTACAACAGCTGCCCGCCAGAACGGTCAAGGGAGCGAAAGCGTGACTTTAGCACTCCGAATGTGCGCTCCACTATGCCCCGGGTTGTAATGTGGGCTGTGTTATATCTTACCTGGGGTGGCGTGGTGGGGTTCCGAATTGGCGTCATCATGTGGGGGGGAGAGGGTAGGCACTGTCCCCTGTGGAGGTGGTGATTGGTATCATTGGTGGGGTTGTGACCTTGCTCAGTATCTGACATGCATGCATGTGCAGTGGCATTCATACTCACCAAGCAGCCATGTATCGCCATGCCGCCCAGCTTCTAGGTCCCGGCTTAGGGTGGACATTCGGTAAATGAAGCTGTCGTGGGTTGACCCGGGATAGTTGGCATATACTGAGGTGACGATTCCCTTGGCATTACATACTACCTGCACGCTGATGGAATGCCAGTGCTTGCGGTTCCTATAGATGTGCTCTGATGCCCTGAGGGGACGTAGAGCCACATGGGTGCAGTCGATGGCACCTAGCACTTTGGGGAATCGTGCCACACCGTAAAGATCCAGGGCGGCAGCATGCCTCTCTGCAGGTGTTCTGGGCAGGTATATGTGCCTGCGGACTGATGGGTGTGCAGTGATGATGTTCAAGACCTGGTGTAGGCAGCGTGACTGGGTGGCCTGTGATACACCACCCACAATGGCACTTGTCCGCTGAAATGATCCACTGGCTAAGAAGTGCAGTACATTGAGGACCTTCTCCAGGGGGCTGAGTGCTTGGGAGCACAGGGTGGGTGATGTGAGGTCATCCTCCCACTCACTCACCAGGTCCAGTATAATGTGTGGTGGAAACCTGTACCTCCCATGCACCTGGTCATCAGGCATCCCGAAAAGGCTGGTTCTGGGTGTGAATATTCTGGCCTTGACTATCCTCCTCCTCCTCCTTTGGTAGCCCACGCCCACTGCTGCTAGGAACGGTATGTTCATCCTGGGTCTGAGCTTGTTATTTTGTTAGCGCGCAAATTTATGCGTTGCGCGTGTTGTAGGCGAGCGTGTGACCCGCGCACCCCTGAAATCCAGTACCCAGTCCAATAGCGTGTGGAAATTCCCGCGCACCCCGGGATACAGGTGTGCTGACGTACTTGCGTGTGTAAGTGCCTGCGCACCCCTGATATACACGTACATAGGCCAATCGCGTGTACGCGCACTTTTGTCCAATTACACGCGATGACACTCTGACGTGCTGTCCAATTACACGCGATGACACTCTGACGTGCAGTCTTTCCACGCGTGCTCTGTCATCACGTGCTGTGTGGGAAACACCCGTGCGGGTCACGTCACAGACGCACTTACGAGCTGAGGGCCTTTGGTCCAATAGAATCGCGTATGCGTGCTGACGCTTTTACGCGCTGGGGGCATTTGGTCCAATAGAATCGCGTATGCGTGCTGACGCGCTTACGCGCTTACGCGCTAAGGGCGTTTCCTCGATTTTCACGCTGACGTGCAGGATTTTCACGTGCCAAATCACTCCGTACCAAGCTGGCCACGCGTAAGCACACGGAAGACCACGCTCCTGCCCAGAAGGCTGAACTACTGCCCCCCAGAGCCCCGAGCACGCTCCCACCTGCCATCTGGTGCTGCCTGACTGCCTGCTGCCCACGTGCACTGCCATTTGCTGCCTGCACATCAGCCAGGGGTGCTGTTGCTGTGACCAACCCTGCTGGAACTGAAGACTCCCGACTGGGATTCCATCGCTCCACAGCCCAGCCCCAGGACCCAGTTGCCCACCCACTCCTGCCTCTGGGGTTGTCATGTCGGGGCAAACACCATCTGTGACCACTGACAACCCCCGGCCAGAGAGGCAGAGGGGCACCAGCTTCAGTGCCACCGAAGTTGGTGTCCTGGTGGAGCAAGTCCTGGGGCAGTATGATGCCCTCTTCGGAAGTTCCCGCGCCGACAAAGAAGGACGGACTCGGATCTGGACTGACATCGTGACTGCCATCAACGCGGAGGGGGTGGCAGTCGGCGACTTACAACATGTCAGGAAGCGCTGGGAGGACTTCAGGTCCAGGACCCTGAACAAGGCCCAGCGCCTCTTGAAGGCAGCGGATGCCAAGGTGCGCCGGGGCCACTTGTCGGAAGAACAGATGAGGGTCCTGGAACGCATATCCCCAGTGCTCCACGTCCAGGTCCTGGAGAAGCAGACCCGTCTGGAGTCGAGCGGTGAGTGTACATGCATCCTGATTGTGAGCAGTGCATGTGGTGATTATTCGGTATTGTGCAGGTTGCACATCTGTTTGTATGGGGTTGAGTATGGGTGGGGGTGTACAGGGCCGTGGGGCTGACACATGCGAGGGCTGTAATGTGTGAGACATGGATGATGCTTGTGTGTGTAGGCTTGCATGCCAAATGCAGTTGTGCGTGCACACATGTTTGGATGAATGTGTATGTAAGTAGACATGTCCGTGATGTCACGCATGTATGTTGTTTTCGGCTGCATGTATGAGCACTGTGTACATGTGCATGCGTGTGTATTTGACAAGGGTGCAACAGTGATGCAACATGGATGCATGTGACAGCGGTATGTGGAAGCCTGATTGGCAGATGTGACATGGATGCCCGTCTGAACAGTGCGACACTTGGCAGAGGTGTACACTTGCATGCAAGTGTGGTGGTGTGTGTACATGTGTGGTGCACTTCCTGTGTTGCATGTGATGTCTGGCTCCCCTTTGGCTGCTCATGCAGTTGTATGTGTAGGGATGGTGGTGGCAGTTGCGATATGGCTGTGGTATGGCTCATGTGTGCGAGTTGTAATGACATGTGTGTTGGGGATTGTGATGACATGTCTGAGGTTTGCCAATGCCACTCATGTGCAACTGTCATGTGTGTATGTGTCCATTTTACAGTGCCCTGATGCCTGTGTTTTGTTTCTCCCTGTCTGCAGCGTCAACTGATGAAGAGGGCGGAGAAGGTGCTGTGGAGCACAGCGGCGGGGATCCCACCGCCAGCCGGAGACGCAAGGCCCGGCTCCCCTCCCGTGTTGTCATCTCGTCGGGGAGTGAGGAGTCTGGTGCCGCGTCCCAGCCCGCAGCTGCCGGGGGGAGGTCCAAGAGGCGGAGGTTGGAGTTGGACTCCTCGGCAGCAGAAGTGGCAGCTGGGACCCCATAGGGCCCAACAGGGGAAGATGGCACGGAGTCATCCAGGTTGGTGGGGGGTTTGGTGGAGGAGGAGGCCGTGCAAGCACCAGAGACGGGGTCTGGAGGTGGGGATCCCACTGGTGCTAGTGGTGCAGTGCAGGACCAGGGACAGGAGGCAGCACAGGCCGCCGCGGAGGTGCCTGTGTGCAATCCTGTCCCCGATCCTGTCCCTGCATCATCTTGCACCAGCAGGGATGCCTACGTCCAGACCCGTTTTCAGGCAGGGGATGAGCTGACGTCAACTGGCCTTCCTCTGCCTGCGGACATGGCCATCCAGGTCCGGGTTGAGCCTGTCCTGGCTGGTGTGGCGTTGCGTCAACGGGCCATGCGAGGTGACCTGCAGTCTTTTCATGGAGAGACTGCACGTCATCTCGAATGGCTCGTTGACCACGTCAGCCTGCTGGGACAGGTCACCCAGGCCGGATTCCTCCGTCTGATGGGGCTTGCTCCGACCCCCTCCTCAACTGGACCCCCTACGCGCCAGTCGTCCTCTGTGCCATCTTCCCATCCATCAGTCACCTGGGTGCCCTGTGGAGCTGCCTCTGACGGTGCGGCCAGGCTGGTGGAGGAGGCATCCTGCCACAGTCGGGAGTCGGAGGTCCAGCAGGGGTGGCCACATCAACAACTGCACCCCAGCCGGTGGAGGATGTGCAGGCAGCAGGAGGCAGTGCACGGGCAGAGGCAGAGCAGCAGCAGCAACATGGTGGGAGCCATGAAGACTCGGGGCCTTCGACATCCGAGGGGCAGGCATCGGCCGGAGGGCAGGAGGACCCAGGACAGAGAGTGTCTTCCGTGTGGCAGCGGTTGGGCCACGCCATAGGTGCGGAGCGGCGGCGGGCGGAAGAGGCGCGGCTCACAATGGTCAGGGCGGAGAACTCCATGCGGAGGGCCCTGAGGCGGGCCGAGTGCCTCGAGGCAATCCACAGGGGGTTGGAGGAGGACACGGCATCGTCCCTGCGGACCCTCGGGGCCATGGAGCAGGACCGCCTCCGGGACATCGAACAGGAGTTCGATGATGCCCTGGCCTGGAACACCACAGAGTGAGCCGCTGGACTTGCCCGCCGCCTTTGTATATAGTTCTTTAGTTTTAGGTTTCCTTTCTTTCTTATTATGATTTGGAGTCGACGGACACTGCTCCACTTTTTGTATATAGTTGCATTTTAGTTAGGGTTTTTTGTAGGTTTCCTTTGTTCAGTTGGGCTCATGGACCCTTGGATGTTTTGTACATAGTTCTCCATTGGATTGATTTCATTTTTGATGTGACTTTGGACAACATTTTTTTGGATTTGTATTAGTAGTTTTTATTTTTTTAGACCGACATGCAGCTTCTCTTTTTTTCTTTGCCATTGTAGTTTGTTTGATTTCATTTCCATTCTTTTTTTTTAATACAATTTTGTTTTCATACTTCACCGTGTGGTATCATCTCATTGGTTTCATGCATTTCATGTTGGGTGTTTTCCCATTCAATTGCAACCATTGTGTGTGACGGACATGGGTTCATTTGCTTTATGAACATTGGGGGTGTAACATGCAATTTCTATTTCCATGTGGGTGAATGGGTTACTTGGTAGGGCTTTTTGGCTGTGGAGGCTGACCATAACGCACATGATTGGGGATTGTGAGGACCTGGTGGAGGCTGCCCATGGTGGCTGGGGGGTGGGGGTGGTGGGAGACATGAGTGGGGGCCTGGTGGAGGGTGCCCCTGCACTGCTGGGGGGTGGGGGTGGTGGGAGACATGAGTGGGGGCCTGGTGGAGGCTGCCCCTGCACTGCTGGGGGGTGGGGGTGGTGGGAGACATGACTGGGGGCCTGGTGGAGGGTGCCCCTGCACTGCTGGGGGGTGGGGTGGTGGGAGACATGAGTGGGGGCCTGGTGGAGGGTGCCCCATGACTGCTGGGGGGTGGGGGTGCAAGGGGACATGAGTGGGGGCCTGGTGGAGGCTGCCCCTGCACTGCTGGGGGGTGGGGGTGGTGGGAGACATGAGTGGGGGCCTGGTGGAGGGTGCCCCTGGTGGCTGGGGGATGGGGGTGGTGGGAGACATGAGTGGGGGCCTGGTGGGGGCTGGCCATGGCGGCTGGGGGGTGGGGGTGGTGGGAGACATGAGTGGGGGCCTGGTGGAGGGTGCCCCTGCACTGCTGGGGGGTGGGGGTGGTGGGAGACATGAGTGGGGGCCTGGTGGAGGGTGCCCATGGTGGCTGGGGGGTGGGGGTGGTGGTAGACATGAGTGGGGGCCTGGTGGAGGCTGCCCCTGGTGGCTGGGGGGTGGGGTGGTGGGAGACATGAGTGGGGGCCTGGTGGGGGCTGGCCATGGTGGCTGGGGGGTGGGGGTTTTGGGAGACATGAGTGGGGGCCTGGTGGAGGGTGCCCATGGTGGCTGGGGGGTGGGGGTGGTGGGAGACATGAGTGGGGGCCTGGTGGAGGCTGCCCCTGGTGGCTGGGGGGTGGTAGTGATAGGGGACATGAGTGGGGGCCTGGTGGAGGGTGCCCCATGACTGCTGGGGGGTGGGGGTGGTGGGAGACATGAGTGGGGGCCTGGTGGAGGCTGCCCCTACACTGCTGGGGGGTGGGGGTGGTGGGAGACATGAGTGGGGGCCTGGTGGAGGGTGCCCCTGCACTGCTGGGGGGTGGGGGTGGTGGGAGACATGAGTGGGGCCCTGGTGGAGGGTGCCCATGGTGGCTGGGGGGAGGGGGTTTGGTGGGTGATATGAGTGGGGGCCTGGTGGAGGGTGCCCCTGCACTGCTGGGGGGTGGGGGTGGTGGGAGACATGAGTGGGGGCCTGGTGGAGGGTGCCCCTGCACTGCTGGGGGGTGGGGGTGGGGGGAGACATGAGTGGGGGCCTGGTGGAGGGTGCCCCTGCACTGCTGTGGGGTGGGGGTGGTGGTAGACATGAGTGGGGGCCTGGTGGAGGCTGCCCCTTGTGGCTGGGGGGTGGTGGTGATAGGGGACATGAGTGGGGGCCTGGTGGAGGGTGCCCCTGCACTGCTGGGGGGTGGGGGTGGTGGGAGACATGAGTGGGGGCCTGGTGGAGGGTGCCCCTGCACTGCTGGGGGTGGGGCTGGTGGGAGACATGAGTGGGGGCCTGGTGGAGGGTGCCCCTGGATGCTGGGGGGTGGGGGTGGTGGGAGACATGAGTGGGGGCCTGGTGGAGGGTGCCCCATGACTGCTGGGGGGTGGGGGTGCAAGGGGACATGAGTGGGGGCCTGGTGGAGGCTGCCCCATGACTGCTTGGGGGTGGGGGTGCTGGGGGACATGAGTGGGGGCCTGGTGGAGGGTGCCCCTGCACTGCTGGGGGGTGGGGGTGGTGGGAGACACGAGTGGGGGCCTGGTGGAGTGTGCCCCTGCACTGCTGGGGGGTGGGGGTGGTGGGAGACATGAGTGGGGGCCTGGTGGAGGGTGCCCCTGCACTGCTGGGGGGTGGGGGTGGTGGGAGACATGAGTGGGGGCCTGGTGGAGGGTGCCCATGGTGGCTGGGGGGTGGGGGTGGGTGGGAGACATGAGTGGGGGCCTTGTGGAGGGTGCCCCTGCACTGCTGGGGGGTGGGGGTGGTGGGAGACATGAGTGGGGGCCTGGTGGAGGGTGCCCATGGTGGCTGGGGGGTGGGGGTGGGTGGGAGACATGAGTGGGGGCCTGGTGGAGGCTGCCCCTGCACTGCTGGGGGGTGGGGGTGGTGGGAGACATGACTGGGGGCCTGGTGGAGGCTGCCCCTGGTGGCTGGGGGGTGGTGGTGATAGGGGACATGAGTGGGGGCCTGGTGGAGGGTGCCCCTGCACTGCTGGGGGGTGGGGGTGGTGGGAGACATGAGTGGGGGCCTGGTGGAGGCTGCCCCTGGTGGCTGGGTGGTGGGGGTGGTGGGAGATATGAGTGGGGGCCTGGTGGAGGCTGCCCCTGCACTGCTGGGGGGTGGGGTGGTGGGAGACATGAGTGGGGGCCTGGTGGAGGCTGCCCCTGGTGGCTGGGGGGTGGTGGTGATAGGGGACATGAGTGGGGGCCTGGTGGAGGGTGCCCCTGCACTGCTGGGGGGTGGGGGTGGTGGGAGACATGAG